>NC_139491.1:19670000-20224093 GCF_008360975.1 Lichenostomus cassidix
CATGGGCAGGGCCACCTTCCACCATCCCAGGTTGCTCCAAGCCCCGTCCAACCTGGCCTTGAACATTTCCAGGGATGGGGAAGCCACAGGAAGATACTGGATCAACATCTTCTCCCCTCATGATGGCAGAGAAAGCCAAGCTTTTTATGCGAAGAGATGACACTCGGCATATTTGAGTATTTGAATCTACAAAAAGAAAAGGCATGGGAAAAGGAATAGAAGAAAAACAGACCCGGGAAGGACAGAAGGAAGAGCATATTTTTTCTTGCTGCTGGTAAAAATCCAAACAATTTGATTTTTACTTCAATGGCAGAAAAACAAATCTCAGGATTGCCGTGTTATTAGAACGGGGTGGCATTTCATCTTCCTTGAGTGGTACAAGCTGGTTTCTTGACATCATGGCTTCACTTTATTAAACAACTCTACACATCCACAAAGCAAGAAGCACTTGCAGATGGGGTACCAAAGAAACATTCATATTTGTATTCATAAAGATAAGAAAAGATTGGGAGGAGAATCAGCCTTAGCTGGAAAGGTCGAATGCAGGAAAACTTAAAAAATCTGGGAAAAATACCCATTCACAGGCAGTTTGTAAGCTCTAACAACTAACCTAGTCAAGTGAAATAGTTTCAATTCTTGACAAACACAAAATAATAAAACACAGCACAATAAATTGCTTTTTTGGCAGGTTTTGAAACATTGAATTCACATTTTTAGGGCTCAAGGTAAAGGACTGAAGGCAAATCTCCATGTTACTGCTGGATTTTATATCCAACACAACAACCTCTTGCTCCAGTGATGACGGCTGCTGGCATATAGAGCAACACCTTAAGAGAAGGCTAAAACCAGAATAGAATTTTAGAAGAGCTATTTTAAACCACCCAAAAAAGTTCCAGCTTAAGTTCTAGCTTGATGACCTTTTCCCACACACCTGCAATACAAGGACAAAGATGGAAGAAAACCATTGGCCCAGGGCAGTGATGAAGTCACTCAACAACATCTCTGGAGGGATTTAAAAGGCATGTGGACGCAGCACTTGGCAACATGGGTTCATGGTGGCCTTGTCAGTGCTGGGGTATTGTTGGACTTGATAGCCTGAGAGGGCTTTTCCAACCTAAATGGGTCTGTGATTCTGTTCCGCTGCCGGTCACAGAGCTGGGTGAGTGCTGCCAGACTGTTCAAAGCCAGACCACATGGATGGATGGATGGATGGATGGATGGAAGGAAGGAAGGAAGGAAGGAAGGAAGGAAGGAAGGAAGGAAGAGAAACTCACTACCCCGAAGAAAATCTAAGGAAAAATTGTTTCCTGATCAGATTTCCTTGGCTGTGTAATTCCTCAGCTCTACCTAAGAGGGAGTTCAGTGGCAGGTTTGGGCTCTTTCATTTGAACCAGGTAACAGAGAAGCTGAGATGAAATCACAGGGTCATTTTCTTTTCTTTTGAGAACAAGTTCATAGAATCATGGAATATCCTGAGCTGGAAGGGACTAACAACGACCAATGAGTCCAACTCCTGGCCCTGCACAGGACATCCCAACAATCTCACCCTGTCCCTGACAGTGTCGTCCAAACATTCCCTGAGCTGTAGCAGCCTTGGAGCCATGACCATTCCCTGGGGAGCCTGTTCAGTGCCCCACCACCCTCTGGAAGAAGAGCTTTTTCCCAATATCCAGCCTAAACCTCCCTAATGCAGCCCCAGTCACTCCCTCAGGTGATGTTCCTGGTCACAGGGAGCAGAGATCAGAACTGCCCCTCAGCAACACGTTATGCACATGAAGTGATGTGTATTAATGACATTACAGGTATAACCTTAAGAAAAACCAACAACAGAAGTTCTTGGCTGTGAGAAGGTGCTCAGCAGCACCCAAATTTAACTCCAGAAGCAGTGTCAGTCAAGAGGCTACTTCTGGGCAGATGAAAAATGCTGCAAAAGCAGCGAAACTAAAATGCTCGTGCTGAATTGCTCCTCTGCTGCCCAAAGAACCACTTTGGTCTCATCACACCAAGTCTCAGGTGGCCCTTCCTTGGCTCGTCTCCCTTCACTGGAGACTGTCAGCTAGAGGCAGAGCTTTTCCCAACTCCCTGCTTCTTTCCAGCTGCACACCAGGGTGACACTGCCACAGCGACAGTGAGTGCTGACAGCACAACACTGAGCAGTGACCACAGTCACTCTTGCCAGGATGACACAGCAACATAAGGCAAAACAGGCACACAAACAAGCAGGATTCATCCTCGATCCAACAGCATTTTTAACTGGGAGAGCAGATCAGTGGGTCAGATTCAGCTGGATAAAGCGGACGCTGGTATTGGATATGTACCTTTGGGCACTCAGGAGAAACATGACGCTTGGCCTTGCTCAGGCAATTGAAGGCCAGATTCTCACTAGACTGTGGTGGGACAATCCGGTGCCATTTTTGGCAGCACAGCCCTCTGTGCAATTCCAGAGCTGTGCTGGGATTTGCCTGCAAGGCTGTGGGTGCAGCTTGGGCCCCCATCACTCATACTGGTCCCACTGGGAGGGTGGATGTTTGCTCCTGCAGCAGCATCAAACTAGAAAGTGATGGATGAGAATCAAATGCATGTCAACCCTCCACAACAAGCCAAGACACGGGCATCCATCAGTCCCACAATTACTGTAGGATTGGAGGGAAAAACAGATTTTTCGCATGAGTAGGAAAGTGTTACCCACACGGTCCTTCCAGACTGAGGGAAAACCTCCCACAGGAGAAGCTGCCACCAAACAGAAGTTCTGAGGCGCTAAGTCAGATCCTACCTCCAGATATCATCTCTGTTTCACCTTAAGAGAGACGAGTACAAATGGGTAGGAATGGAATTTTAAAGGGAAAACTGCTACTTTCAAACAGAAAAATTATTACAAAACTTCAGAACTTCAGCCTGACCCATCAAAGACTCAGGGGCAGAGCCTGTGGCTTATCATTTAGTGATGGGAGGAGGTTTTTCAATAGCAGGCAGGGCATAGCTCCAAAATACAAACTCCAAACCCACAGGAGAGCCGGTCTGGGAGGTGGGCAGCCCTCTGTACCAGGACTTCACTGGTGTCAAACCTCCCCGGCACAGCTCAGTTTTCACCTTAAAAACCTCCAGTGTGTGTAGGATGCCTCTGTTGCACTGGAAGGGATCCCACTAAATCAGGCACCCACCTTCCAAAAGGCAATTAATTTTGTTTGGATCAAGGCAGTGCTCAACACCTGACACTACAGCCCCCCTAAAAACAAATTTTATAGCTTTAGATCTCAATTAGTTTTTAAGTGCAGCATCCCCACGGCTTGAAGAATGTTCACAGAAGGGGTAGGAAAGTGGGACAAATAGAACAGCCAGCAGGCTCCTACACCCTTATTAATTATCTTGGCCCTCATTGCCAAACTGGGTTTCTCATTTAATGTAAATATAAATTCCAAAGTTTATCTTCAAACATCATGCATTATGTGGACTTCCCATCCCCAGAGGAGTTCAAGTCCAGGTTGGACAGGGCTTGGAGCAACGCGGGATAGTGGAAGGCATCCCTGCCCATGGCAGTGGGGGGTGGGATTAGATCTTTGAAGGGGGTGGAATGAGTGAGCATTAAGGTCCCTCCCAACCCAAACCAGTCTGTGGTTCTGTGGTCTTCACCTGCCAACTTCAACAGCTGAGGCACTCCAGTTCCCAGGCACCGCCTGGGCTGATAGCCAGCAGGAGATATTTCAACTCTGGGTTTGCTAGAAAGCACCAGAAGCAGCACAGAGACCTTCATGATTAAATGTCCGTCCTTCTCCTCGAGCCCTGATGGATCCTCAGAGCAGCAGCACATCCCACAACCCACAGCCTGCTCTTAATGGACACTGCTGACAATGAGGAGAATCTAGTGAGGCATCTGGGATGACTTGGATGAGTCCAACCGCTACAGGTTTATGGCCATGTCAGGCTTCAAGGAAAAGTGTCTGCAGGAAAGGCATTTTCCAGCTTCCCAGCATCCTGCTGTTCTCCTCTGTGCACTGCCCTGAGTCACTGGCACTTGATTTGTGATTACTGCCACGAATACTGGAAGAGTGCGAGATGCACGAGGACTTTTCAGTATATAAAAAGGAAACTGCCTTAATCTCATATTCAAATATTAATGGCCTTGCTTTAAAAGCATCTGATAGCTTTCAATTGACAAAACCTAAATTTAGCCCAAGGAAGTTAAAACTTCTGATGCTGAGATGCTGAAATGTGCACATTAAGGAAGCCCTTCCTAAGAAGGGAATGGCCCTGTGAAAAAAAAGCCAAGTATTTTTAAACAGTAAAACATAATTCTCTGGAGATCAACAGCAAGCCAGCTCTGAAAGCAGCAGGGTCTAACTGGGCACTTTACAGTAATCCACTACATTTCATACTGCAATTCAAAGCTTGAAAGTCTGGGATCCCTCATGTTCAAGCTTCTAGTACTACCCTGACTTTACAATGAAGCCACCGATCACCATTTCTTAAGGTGCAGCTCAGCTTGAGGGTCTCCACTTTTTGCCCAAAAGAAACATTTTCAAGAGAATGAAATGGTATCTCTATGTTGAACATCTCCCACATATGGCCAAGGGCACGTTTCTGTGCAGGATTTGAGAATGGAGAAGTTTTTTCTTGCTGGTAGAAAATTAACCAAACATCTCAAAACCTTCAGGTATGTTGCAGGGATCTGAGGTAGGGAATGACTGACATGAGATGTGTCCCAAAATTGGTTTCCTTGCAAATGGATGTCAATTTTGTATCACCTTGCACAGAGGAGTCACTTATTAAATACTTATGGTCACTGAACACTGACAATCTAAAGCACTTCCAGTATTTCAAAGGAGGAGTCTGCAGTGCTCATCCAGAGCATTGTAGCGTGACAGGTATGAACAAACCTTTCCAAAAATAAGCAGGACACAAAATACCTCAGCTGATGGCCACATGTTGCTCCACACCAGTCCAAATCCACTTTGGGGTGCAGAGGGGCAATCCCTGGAAGTTTTCAAGGCCAGGTTGGACAGAGCTCTGAGCAAGCTGGGCTAGTGGAAGGTGTCCCTGACCATATGGCTACAAGATGAGCTTTAAGGTCCCTTCCAACCCAAACCATTCTAGGATTTTATGATCATCCCCACCCGGCAGCTCCATCCTCCCCCAAACCAGCCCCCTGCTGAGGGGTGACCTGGCTCAGCACCCAGCCACAGTGATGTTTCCATCCAGGTAGCAAATACAAGTGGGAATTCTGAAGATTAAAGTGACTGTGGCCACGGTTAATGGGCATGTCCAGACTTCTTAATTAAACAGGGGTGGGGACCTCTTGCACTAACCCTCCCTCACATAGCCTCGAGTTACTGCAGCTCCCTTGGGGAAGAGTGTTGTGCACAACGACCTCCCTGTGAAATCGTGGTGTTGGCAGCTCCACCAAGGAGACTTGTTTACATCCATCCTATAACGAGCTTTACCAAAATGACCCCTAATTGCCACGTGAATGGCAGCATTGTGCAACCAGCACGGAAAGAATGTCTTCATAAAGGACATCGATACATACAAAGTATGTGTGGGTAAAGCAAGAGCAACACAGAAAAACGTGCTCAACGCAGCCAATCTCAACAAGAGAGCTCCATAGGCAGCATGGATAGCAGACAGCTCAGCCACACTGAGGAATATATATGCAAATATTGACTACACTATGCAAAGGCTCATTTATTTATGCCATCTTCATTTTCCTCGGTCCTACCTCCCGACAAGTAAACAGACTGCTTCGCTCTGGCAAGTTGTGCAACACAGAGAGGTCCCAAAGTAAACACACCGACTCCATACTTCATTAGAGGTGAACTTGTTTACAGAGCAGCAATTAAAACAAAACCACAGAATCCGTCAATATTCTATATGTACTGACATACTCCTCCCTGATTCAGAACATTCTGCTCCTACGCTGTGACTCATCCACTGTGTGGGCTGGGGACAGCAGAGATCTCGGTTTCCTGGGATTCTCCAGTGTATCAGACTCCTCTTCTGCTCCCCACCACGCCACCGTGGAGGCTCATGACGTCTCTACATCCACTTGCCAATGTCACCTGCCCATGCTGGGGATGAGCACTGGCTACAGAGCCATGGCACAGAACTCAACGCGTGGTGACACGTGTCTGAATGAATCACATGTGCCAAGGTGGGCCTGCAAAGGGTGGGGGAAGGTGTGACTCATCTGCCAGCTGATATAAAAATAAACTACTACTGAATCAAAAATGCATGACTTTTGCACACGATGTGCACAGGCAGAAACTGTCACTATGTGGAAACTTGAGCATCAGCTCCATGCAGCCAAAAGAAGCCTGGAAGCATGCAGTGCTCCGTTTTACCATTCAAAGGTGATGCTTAGAGGGAAGGCATTACATATGGCCTCAACAGGGAGAGATGCCAGAGGTGCTTTGAAATGTAGTAACAAATCCCAGAATGGTTTGGGCTGGAAGGGACCTTAAAGCCCATCTCATTTCACCCCCTGCCATGGGCAGGGACACCTTCCACTATCCCAGGTTGCTCCAAGCCCCATCCAACCTGGTCTTGGACACTTCCAGGGGCCACCTGTGCCAGGGCCTCACCACCCTCACAGCCAAGTATTCCCTCCCAATATCCCATCTATCCCAGCCCTCTGGCAGTGGGAAACCATTCCCCCTTGTCCTGGCACTCCAGGCCCTGGTCTAAGTCTTCTCCAGCTCTCTTGGAGCACCTTTGGGCACTGGAAGGGGCTCTACAGTCTCTCTGGAGTCTTTTTTTCTCCAGGCTGGATACCACCAGCTGTCCCAGCCCGGTTCCAGAGCAGAGGTGCTCCAGCCCTTGGAGCATTTCTACGGCCTCCTCTGGACTTGTTCCAGCAGCTCCTGAAGAGAAGATTCGATTCTTCTAATCTGGAATCAGCCTTAAAACAAGAAGACCCTTCCTGCTATCCACAAGCAAAGAGAGCCCACAGGACAGAGCCAATGGAATCACTGAGAACTTGCTGTGCCACCAGCAGGACCCAGCTGCTGCAGGATTCCTGCAAGCCACGGGAAAAGCAGGTGCTTTTATTCCTCCCAAACTAAGCAGGAGGGTCCTGGGATGCTGCTAGGTGAGCAGGAGGCAGTTCACGCAAAGCCAAAGCTTTGTCCTTTGGTAACTGCTTGGGAAGTAGAACGATTCCAGGAGCCAGGAGCTGGGTCTGTTTGATCATGGACAAATAACTCAGTTTATTCCACAAACTTCTAGTACAGAGAACAAATGACATGCTCAAGTGACTTATCCAATACCAGGAAGATGCTGGAGACTTGAACTGCTTCTGGCAGCCCTTGGAGATGCAAAAGCATCTGGTCAAGTCAGAGGTGGAGCTCCTCTTGTCCCCAAAGTATGGAAACAGTAGATTCAAGCAGCTGTACGAAGCCTCAGAGCAAGGAGAAGCTCAGGAGAGAAGGAACCAGCCTTGGGGAGGAACACCTGGAACAGCCAGTCCTCAAGGAAGATCACAGAGCAAGAGCCTAATTCTGGGGAATAACTACCACACTTGGGACTGTGCTACTCATGTTCGTGTTCATGGTGCTGCCGTCAGGACTGACTGTGCTGCTACCAGTAAAGCAAGATCCTGAGGATAGCCCAGGCCAGGATGAATCCAGTCAGGATGCTGGTGCAAGCTCATGTTGGTTTTAGGACAAAGAATGATCATGAAACAGTTCAGTACAACACTGGTATTAGAGGATTGATGAGAGGAATTCAACTAGTTTGCACAGAGGTTGTTAAAACTACTTCAATTACCTTGGTGAGCAAATGTATTGTATCCCAGACTACCTAAAACCTAAAGGAATTACATTTCCTAAAAGAAAGATGTCCTTTCCTAAGACACCCTACGGACTGACCATCAGGTCTCTGATTCTGTGCCCATGCTTTGTCGTTCTCTTTTACTGCTCACATGAAGGTAAAGCACTCAGACACTATTTTAGGTTATTAAATATTTAATTCCACAGCAAGACAGAAGAAGCCAGCAGATGGTCACTGTGCAGCAGGGCCTCACTCGATTTCTGGGGGGAGAAAAGTTCAAGGAAGAATCACGAAAATCTGTTTCTATGAGCAAACATTCCTCCAGTTAGAGGAAGAGGAAGGGAATGATAGGGGAGCTGTTAGTTTCCATAAAACAAGGAGGCACTAAAACATCAGAGACAGCATCAAATATCCAAAGAAGCACATCAGAGATGTCTGTTAGTTGGTTACTCCTGACCCAGGACTTTCTCTGAATCCACTGGATCCAGTGGATTGAGCTGTTCTGAGAAGCACCAAGAAGAGCCGCATTACTACAGTTTAGATCCCTTGGGCAAACTTCTCCCTGCTGCTTCCTCACTTAATCTAGTGTGAAGCATCTTAAGATGTATGAGACACATGAAATCCAGTCTGCTCCTTGGCTAATCCAAGCTGACTAGGGATCCTCATCCGAGCCCCGTGGCAAGCTGAGAAACTGGTGCTGCTGGGAGGGAAGAGATGTAACTTTGGTGCTCTGTCACAAAGTCTTGGAATATCAAAGCTGATGGAGCACGTGGCACAGGGAGCCACAAAGTCACTGCTAAAGGAAGAGGCAGCTATCACGTCCTCTGTTCATGTGGAAATATCTCACATGGAGGCTCATACCAGGATTTAGCTTCTGAATTATTGGGCTATTTGCTGCTCTGTCCAGTTGCACCAAGGGAAATGCAAAACTAGACTGAGTATCTTAGAAAAAGGAAAAAAAGACTGTTTTCCCTAGTTTTTGATGACGACAAGTGAAGCAGGTAATTGATACCCACATACATCCTTTAGGCATTGGCCAAGTAGGTCAGTCCCTTCCAACCTAAATTTTCCTCTGACTACTACCCTAGAGTAACACATTTAAAAATGTTTATTCTGAACATCCAAGAAGGAAATCACCATTAAAACTCTTCTCATTAGGAAAGAAAACCCCATTTTTCTCCCAAAGCTGCACGTGATGACAATTTTGATGTTTCAGAGCTCACTGGGACCATCTGGCTGCACACGCAGTTGAACACTGTCTCTGCACTGCTGAGGGGACGAGGCAGCTCCTGTGGTTTCTCAGCCAGGCTCCCTCTGCTCTCCCTCCTTCGGCTAACAGTGGGAGCTTCAGCCAGCCACGTCATTTGGCAGGATTAATTAGCTAATTTATTGAGCAGAATGTCACATGCAACACTAATGTTGTTCTCTCTGAGTCATGCACACCATGGGTTTGGACATTTCTGGTCTTCATTTGGCGAGGGTACGACAATTCCAAGTAGCTAGACTGGAAGTTCAAGCCTGGCTGTTCAAGCAATTTTGGAGCAAGGACCATTACAGGGAGCCTGGCACTAACAACATCACTGAGAACAGATCCCTCTATTTCCACAAATTACTTAGCTCTGATCTGTTTTTCCAGACAGACACTCTTACCCTAATCCCAGCTGCAGGCACCAAGTCAAGGCTCCCTGCTCCTGGCAGCCTGACTCCACCAAAATTTGTTTTGTTCGGATTCCAGGTTTCATGGTGAGACCAGCACTGTAGGTCACATCCTCCACTTGAGACCTGGCCAATTGCCAGTTGTTTTAGCAAAACTGTAGCACAAGAGCTTCTAATGGCATCCAAAAGCTCATCAGAGCTGGGCGTGCCACACCCGTGGGACCACACAGAGAGAAACAGAGTCAGGTTGTCTAGGAGACTTCTCAACAGTCCCTTGACAAATGCTCCAAGACACAAGATTAGAGACTAGGAAGGAATTGTTCCCTGTCAGGGTTGTCGCTGTTGCGCAGCTAGCAGAGTAAAGAAGTCAGTTCTCAGTGGCAAGAAGGAATGACCCTTATTGTTTTGATTTCATCATATATATGGAGTTTTCAAAAGTCTCCCAGATTGGTCAGTCAGAAACCTTCCCCTAGGCGTGATTGGCCAGGCCTGCACCGTCCAAGTCTTGGGACACTGTTCCAATAACATCCAAACTTTATCTTTATTTATAAAACACAAAAAGAATTCTCATGGGAAAAGCCTGTGCTAGCCACAAGGGTGGGGAGGCCTTGGCACAGGTTGCCCAGAGAAACTGCCCCTGGATCCGTGGAAGTGTCCAAGGCCAGGCTGGATGGGGCTTGGAGCAACCTGGGATAGTGGAAGGTGTCTCTGCCCATGGCAGGGGGTGGGACAGGATGAACTTTAAGGTCCCATTCAACCCAAACTATTCCATGATTCCATGAATGCTTTGAGTGGGTAAGTATTACAGGATGAAAAGTTTAAATTCATCAGGAACAGGAGAAAACCCGTAAAACTACTTAATCTACCCAAAATAAAGCCATGACTTCAAATTTTCATCAGTTTTATAACTCCTTAATAACATCTTTAAAGAGCAGTAGGAAGCACCGTGGTATAGAAAAGCATATTGGGATTCATTCATGTGTCAAAAGATATGTGGGCTGGGGTATCCCAAAAATCTCAAGCACCAACAGAACTCCAGCAGGGAGTTCAACTTAGTATTTTGTTAATATATTATTACCAAAGTATTTCTGGATGTCCACCAGACACCCTCTGCAAGTGGAAGTTTGGTCCATTCAGGGAAAAGAGGACAAATAAAATCAGAAGTATAATAATATTACAGTAATGCAGGAAACTTATCAAAACCCAAAGTCAATATATGATCAAGGCACAGAAGGAGCAAAGAAGGCTGTTGCTTCACAAAGATTTCCTCGAACAGTGGAACAGCCTGCATGAGGCTGCGGAAATCCTTGGCATGGGAAACAGCACATGCTAAAAGTATCTTCAGGTTTAAAAAAAACCACAAACATAAATTCAGGGAAGAAAAATCCAAACATTATTAGCCATAACTCAAGCTCTGTATCAGGGAAATCAGAGACTGCCAGAAAAAAAAAAGTACAAAAAAATTCCACGTTTGACTGATCCTGTTTTATTTTTCTCCTATTTGCTGTAGACCATGGTTGCATAGAGGATACTGAGCCCAGGGGCTTTTGGACACGCTTATGATCTAGCAAGTAAAAATGAAAACAATTTCCCAGTTTTTAAGACTTTAGATCACCTACTTAAGGTATGTTGTTCTATACAAAATAACTTTCCATCCACTTATGATTCCTACTTTTTACAAACACACTTACAGGGATATTTCCATATCAGCAAATCCTCACTAACTCAAGGGTTTAGCTCCACACAATTACTCAATATCATCGTTATGATCTCATTTTCACCAAATCTCTTCCAAAACTTGTGTGAGGATAAAAGGAATCGGCCCAGATCCCTAAGTTCAAGTCAGAGTTACACAACAAATACCATGGTAATGTTTGATTTAATAAAGAAATCACAAACTTTTGATAAACTTAAGGTAGGTTTACTCACCCACACTTCCAAGTTGTTTATAAAATCTGTACTCTAAATGAAGCTGTGGTGCCCGGGATTTAATTGGTTCCTAGAACAAAAATAAATAAATTGGTTAAAATCAGTTTGATTGAAAGAAGTTCTATCCTATGCTTGAAGATTTGTGCATAATTAAAACATCCCAGGCTGAAAGTCTAACAACAGACTTCACTATTACATGTCATTTAAATAAGAAGAGAACAAAAAGCAGTAAGATTTGCTCTCTGGAGGAAAAATAACCTCCTCATTGAAATACAAAGCTCACTCATTGCAGTGAAATTCAAGAATCAGTCCGCAAAGCTGCTGGTCCTTGAAGAATGACCCTAAACATTGGCAGAGGTCAAGGAAGTGAAGGTTGCAAAGCTCAAGCTCCAAGTTCACTCTGTGGGCACTGTGGTTGCCCACAGGGATTTTGCTGGTCTCTAGCCTGTATTTTTGAAAAATGTTGAGTCATACAAGTGTGTTTTAGGTCAGACCACAGGTGTTCACAGCGAGTACCACAGTGCAGCCAGACAGCTGGGAAAAAGGAAGAAGTCGCCCCCTTCTAGTGTCAGTAAAACACCTTGAAACACTCAAGAATATTTTATTTTTATCCACAAAATACAAAAAAATAAAATGGGTAAGTCTGCAATGCACCCAAACCACCCAATTTGTCAACTGTTACTCATCCGCGCTTTACGCACAAGACTTAATGCCTACGATCCATCAAGGCATTAACGTGCAAGATTACAGAGCTTCTAAAAATATGAAGTTAATATGGAGAGGATTAAAGGGCTGGAGTAATTACATCTGCAATAAAACTGTGCACTTGGGATAGGCAGGGATGTGGGGTCACTGACTGCCCAGGCAGCCTGGAGATGGAAGTTAATACTGGCCTGGATTTTTGTTGCCCTCTGGTCTGCACTGTAAGAATGATGTTCACACTGGGTGTGAACTCCACAGTCAAGACTTCCTTGTAAGTGTGGAGAAGGAATTCAGTACAGGAATTCAGGCAATCTGACTTGCAGCTGAGCTGTTCCTCACCAGCTCAAGTCATCCCATCCATTTCCCAGCAAGGGGAACGAATGCTTCTGATTGCTTCTCAAATTAATCATAGAATCACTGAGACTGGAAAAGGCCCCCAAGGTCATTGAATTCCTGATGTTTTAAAGCTCCAGAAGACAAATATGACCAACTACTTAGAAAACAATGTGGAACAACATTCTGGAGGCAAAACTCAACCTGCACCGAAGGCAAATACAAAGCAACACATGAACAAGTTTGTAGTATAAGTCACGTTTAAATTAAGATAATTGTTGCTGGTGGCTTGAGGGAAAGTCTACAGACACCTGTAGAGCACAGGCATTCAGGGCAACAGGAATTCAGCCTGTTTAGGGAGTAGTTTATTTATCCAAACAAGTAAAGGGGAAGGATTGATGTAGCAGAACGTGATGCTGCTTGTGATGAAACCAGGGGAGGTAGCCCCTAGCTACTTCTGACATCAGGAGCTGCTGGAGCTGGAGCTCTGGACTTGCCAGAGTGGTGGCAGCTTCCAAGAAGATCATACCAGCACAGATTGCTGTCTTGTAGGCCAAGGGCTTAGGGTTGCTGGCAGATGTTGTGTTTGTAGCAAAAATAACTGAACTGCTATTGCCGCATGGAGAAAATCCACAGCTTGAACCAACGGCATCATTGTCGCTACAAGAGGGGATCGCTCAGTACCTGCACTCTGACTGCAGCTGGATGGCATCAGGCTGGCTTCTCCCAGGGAGAAAATTCCTACTGTGGGCAGTCCAGCTTTGAACTCTCAGAAGAATAGACCAGATGCCCCTGACCAAGTAAGTCAGCTGAAGAGCACGACCAGGAGCTACATGGTGACACCACACAAGTCAACACAGGGACCAATCTCCACTGTCAGCAGTTTTCCAAGGTGTAGCCTCAGTCCCAAAAAGAAACCATGAGGCATTAGCATGAAATTTCCCAGCACTTTCTGATGGGTTCTTATACATCGCACAATTCCTTAATTTTCCAGCTCCAATGTTGTGACAGGAGGAAGGAATAGCTGATACAGCAATCTTCTGCAGTGGCAGAAGATGATCTCACAGCTTGAAGGACTTGGGGCAGAGCTTTGACTCAGACCAACAATAGAGATAAAAGAAAATGTTGCCCATAAGTACATTAAAGGAGCTACTCCACCACTAATCCATGAATTATTTGAAGGATAAAGAAAACAGCAGTTAAGTCCACATGTAAGAGAAGCAAATATGCTTCTGAGGAGGCTGAGTCATTCTTATTCCTGTGGAATTTTGTCTAAGATTAGACCAAGAAACCCTCATTTCTCCTACTGTTCCCTCCTCAACCTCCTCCAAAATTGAGCAGGTATGTGGACACCTGGATGTCCTTCAGATGGCCATTCCAGCCCTTCACACAAGAAGGACCTGAGATTTTTAAACCTGGATCACAACAGGGCAAATTAAATTGGAGTGTGTTGCAGAGTGATGGCTTTAACGCTCAGTTATTTGGGGAAAAAAAAAAGTAAGAAAGAAAGGTCAGCTTGAGACAGCCATGAGGCAATGTCATTGAGTCCTACCATATGGAAAAGCTTCAGGTTACTGGGAGGTATCACTGCAGCCACTTTTTTGAGGGGAAAGCACCCTTTGGATTAGTACAGCTGTGTTTTACTAACCGTTTACTAATATGGTTTCCAATGCAACAACTTTGTGGGATTATCTTTGGAAGCAAATTAGAAGCATCATTGACTCAATAAAACACCTAATCTGTGTACACAGCACATTTTCTACTGCCTAAAAAGCAACAGTCCTACTTCCTGATGTGGATCCGTATCAAGGGCATCTCCTATGGATGGGAGGCTGGGATGAGCTGGGGATGTTCAGTCTGAAGGAGGCTCTGAGGAGAACTTGGAGCCCCTGCCAGTGCCTAAAGGGGCTCCAGGAGAACTGGAGAGGGACTTGGGATAAAGAGTGCCAGGACAAGGGGGATGAGGGGCTTCCCACTGATGGAGAGCAGGGTTAGATGGGATATTAGGATGAAATTCTTCCCTGTGAAGATGGTGAGGCCCTGACACAGGTTGCCCAGAACAGCTGTGGCTGCCCCTGGATCCCTAGAAGTGTCCAAGGCCAGGTTGGATGGGGATAGTGGAAGGTATCCTTGATGTTCCACAATGGCAGGGGGTGGAATGAGATGGGCTTTAAGATCCCTCCCAGGAAACCCAAACCAGTCTGGGATTATGTGTTCCTGAACTCCTCTGCAGGCATTTATTTATTTACTTTGAAGAACATCTCCTGACATTTGCCAACAAGTGTGAAAACAAGTCCCTCCTGCAATGCTGTAATTATTTTTCATCTACTACATATCATAAGGGGAATGCCAGAGATATGGAATCTGGGCACTCAAACGTGATCCCAAATAATGCACCAAGTCCATCCTGATTTTCTGTAACCAGAGTGATCCCTGTCATTTTGCCAGACAGCATCAACTGGGCAAACCAGAGGGTTTGCTGCAATATCAAATCAGTACCACATTTTTAACTTCAGATTTTAGAGTTTGGATCATGATTAAAGAGTGTTTGGATGAGAATGCAGCACATCAGGTGAAGATATCAAATCTGAAACCCCAAAGGACTAATGAAAGCCTGAGTTTACAGATAGGGAAAGTTAAGGCTGAAACACGAATTATTGGCCTGTGAGTTTATAAATGCGGAAGAGCTACAAGTTAGGGAATTCCCCATTCCTCAGATTCCACGACTGTATCTGCAACCCAAGCCAGCCAGAGGAAAGACCGACCTTCACCAAATTAGACCTTGTTTTGCCTGTTGCATCTGCAGTCTCTCGGCACCGTACCAGACCAAGCTGTGCTCTGCTCCCCCAGGGAATTTTAACCACAGGAACACTCTCTTTCCTGGCTCTCAACTCCAAAGGCATGGACAAGGAACAAGGCTCTTGCTGCTTTAAGACAGCTAGAGACCATTCATGTACCAAAAACCTTCAGCCAGTGGAAGGATGGGTTCTTTCCCTCCTTTCAGTGCTTTTAAGAACTTATCTTCGTTTAAATAAGTCATTCCCAGCTGAGGGTGAGAGCAGCACTGAGCCCAAGGTGAGAAACTTGCTTTTGGTCTGGATTTTTAACATGAAATACAAGTCATTTAAGGACACCTGAAGCTTCAACTTACCAGTTTGATCGCTACATATTCATTGGTGTAGAGATTCTTACCTGCAAAGGGAGAAGAAAAGAATCTTTTAGTTTCACATTCAACACTTGCAGCTCAAGGCAAAATGAGGAAGAGTGACACTGATGCCGAAAGGCTGTTTTCCCAATTCCTCCCCCTGAAGTTTCTGCCTTCAACAAAGTACAAGCCTCAGAATAATCAAAATAATAACAGTTTGCAGCAGTTCAGCAGGGCAGGCAAATATCACCTTCTACTCAGCACAAGATAATTGTATTTTATGGCAGCACTTTCACTCCATACACATGTTACAGGAGGTATCTCAGACACTAGGGTTCATTATCCACATTGTGCCAAAAAAGTCTGGCGAACAAAAAATGAGTCAGAGCATCACTGCTTTTGAAAACATCTTGGATCTGCTGGACACTGAACAACTTCATCCTTGGTTGTACAGGATGTTTCACTAGGTTGATCATGCTCTGGGAAGCACGAAGGGCAAGAGCGTGGGATGAGCACAACCAGCTGAGCTCAAATGCAGCTCCTGGTGCACTGAGCTGGAGCCGGGACCCATGTGTGCCACAGCTGGAGGGGAATTTTCCTCCAGGAGCTTGTCTGGTGTTTGAAGTGTGCCCAGGGCCTCGTCAGTGGTCTGAGGCAGCGATGCACAGCTCTGTGTCACAGAGAATCTCTCCCCGCATTCTGACACTGGCAGTTATCGTATTACTCAACGTCCTCTGCTTCCTCTGACAGGGAATTTGAACAATCACTCCACCTCCACATGGCTCACGTCTGACAGGAAACTCTCTTGGAAGGGATAACACTGGGAAGGACGCCCAGGCAGTCCCCGTACCCGCTCTGTCCCACCATCCTGACACTTTCCTGACCTCCTCTAGCCCCACTGTCTCCTTGGAGGAGGGAAGCCCCCACCACAAAAGCTCCCTATGGATTTATTCAGGGAAGCGTTGACCTTTGCTTATCACTTCCACAGTACAAGTCATGCTTTTACTAAGCAACTCCAAAATTCAGGAGCAATCCAGGACGGAAGTTATCAGGACTTATTTGCAGCATCAGGTTTGCCCGTCTCTGTTACTCATTTATTTTCCAGTTCCTGTAATGGATATTGATACTTGGACCATCAAGCTCTTGAGAAAGCCCAGGACAGAGAGTGACATCATTCAAAGCAGGCAGGAACTGGAGCAGTTCTTCCATATCCATATGGCAGCATTAAAAAACATGACATGTCCTCCTCAGCACACAGCTACAACAGCACTGGGAAACTCAATAAAATTAAAAACATTATGAACATGAGAGAAGACACAGAGTCATCTTTAAATCCTGAAATATCAGGGGAAATTTAGTTTACTTTACAACAGCTTCATGTTTTCTGCATGTAACTTCTTTTGATGCTTTCCCTGCTGTATCACTCAGGGTACTTCTGGCCTCTAAATCTGGGATTGGGTGTTCCCAGGGCCAGTCTCCACCAAGCAGATTGTTTTAACATCCCGCAGGAATACAATGTATCATAGCACCAACCTGTTTTGGTAGCTGGTGATGCTCTTTAACACAGGGCAGGGAGTTACCTGTGAAGTTAAATATCCTCAGAGGGAGTGTTTTCTGCCAGCAGAGCTGAAAGCTGAGCCCCAGTGTTAACCCCTGACACACAAAGAAGTTTCCATCTATTTCTTTCCATCTTTTAGAAAAAAGACGTTATGCCCAGATGGGAAACTAATGATAGAAAGGAGGTTTTGTAGTTTCATCAGGAACCCTCTGACACCAGAAAGTATTGAAAGAGCTCACAGGCCAAATCCATGGAAAAGCAGGTGGCAGATAAACCCCTCCACCCGCTGAGACAGACCAGGGCTCCAGCCAACAGCTGGGGGGGAAAAAGACGTGAGGACATTAAGGGAAGGAAACCTAAATACACTTGGATTATCTGCTCCATATTAGCTACCAGCAAATGAGCCCCATTGACAGCTCCAGCTGTATCTTGTTCCCTGAAACCACCTCTTCCCCTCCTTGGACAAAGACATTGCTCCTACCAAAATTCCAGAATGGTTTGGGTTGAAAGGCACCTTAAAGCTCATCTCATTCCACCCCTGCCATGGGCAGGGAGACCTCCCACTATCCCAGGGTGCTCCAAGCTCTGTCCAGCCTGGCCTGGGACACTTCCAGGAATTCGGGGATAAGCACAACTTCTCTGGGCAACCTGTGCCAGGGCCTCCCCACCCTCACAGAGAAGAATCTCTTCCCAATATCCCATCTAATCCTACTCCCTGCCAGTGAGAAGCCATTCTCCCTTGTCCTGGCAGTCCTTATCCCAAGTCCCTCTCCAGCTCTCTTGGAGCCCCTTTAGGCACTGGCAGGAGCTCTGAGGTCCCCCCAGAGCCTTCTCTTCTACAGCTGAACATCCCCAGCTCTCCCAGCCTGGCTCCAGAGCAGAGCTCCAGTCCTCGTAACATCTCCACGTTGTCCAGAGTCTCTGGACTTGCTCCAGCAGCTCCACATCCTGCTGATGCTGGGGACCTCAGGGCTGGAGGCAGCTCTGCAGGTGGGGTCTCAGCTGAGTGGGGCAGAGGGGCAGAATCCTCCCCTCCCCTGCTGCCCAGACTGGGGGATCAGCTCAGGACATGGAGAGATGCTCGGTTTGAGGGCACTGAGCCAGGGAACTTCCATCCCAAATCCCTGAGGAAGACAGATGCTTTGAAGAACTAAATGAAACCGCAAGGAGGGAGGCATGAGAATTCCACTCCCTATGACCTCAACACAGCCTTGGAGATGCACCTGCAGCCAGGCAGTGATGCCCCACAGACCTTCCATCAACACTTGTGCTCTCTCGCCAATGCAGGATAAAGGCATTGGGGAAACAGTACTCTTCCAAACTTGTTTCAAGGCAAGGCCAATACCCTCCTTGTATGTAGAGCCACAATCCAGTCTATTATGGTCTGTTTCGTGAGGCTGAGGACTAGGCAGAATGTACTTCTGGTAATGAAATTCCTCAGTTAAACAACTGGGATTAGCACCATACTGACCTGGATGTCAGGCCAGCAGCCAAAGGTAAATGAACTAATTCATCCTTCAGTTTAACCCCTTTGGAGTACATGCTATGGGGAGATCCTGAACATTCATGAGTCCAGCCTCTGAACTTCAAACCCTTCCCAAAGCTGCAGCCCAAGATGCTTGCTTTGCCAGCTGCTCTAGGAAAGTAAATTCCAAAAATCTCTCTGCTGGCTTGCTCCAGACTGAGATCTCCCCCTTGGTTTTGCTGTCATACTGTCCAAACTGCAACGGTTTACTCTTCCTCCTCCTCCCAGGCAGCACAGGTTGGATGGAAGAGCAAAGGTTCACAGGAGACAATGACCCGCCCACTGAAACATGCCCTGAGCAGAAGCTGCACCTTCACTTAGCATGACCAAAGATCCTTAGTGAGGGGATGTAACCATGGTGGCAAAAACCTTTCAAGTTGAGGCAAAACTTTTGATGGAGCAATAAGTCTATGCCTCAGTTTTGGATAGGTCTACCGACAATTATGAACTACATATTCCAAAGGAGAAGTGATGCATTACATCACCAGCATTCACATGGGAAATCTCCCCGAGTGGATTTCTCAAGGCCTGGCAGTGAGATGTAGTGAATGTACAGATGGATTGAAGACAGCAAAGGAGCCCAAAATGATCCATCTCCAGTGATGCATTCACACAGAGACCAGATCCCTAGGCACCTGGGACATGGCTGATTTGCTGTCCCTGCTAAAGCAGGTCTCCAACTAACAGCTCCTGGTGTAGGTGCTTCCCAGGATCTACTCCTACCCTGCTCACCACATCTAATATTATTCCAGTCTCATGATGACTTGTTATTTTGGAACTACAGCCCCAGTATGCTATTATCACCTTTAAGCACCTATTTTACTGGTTTACTTGTTTTGAAGCTGAGCTCCTGACTTCAAACTGCAGCCTGGGAGGCAGCTGGGTGGTTTTCAGTTTTGGGAGCAACTTCCCAGTTCTGACTGAACTGCTCTGACCTGGAAATCTACAAAGCAGCAGCTTTTCTGCTGGTTTGGGGCTTGCTGCTTTCCTAATATTTTTTTCTAGTTTCAAGCAGGGTAAAAAGCTGCGTTAACTGCCATTTTTAACTGATACCTGGACACACAGTTTTGAAAATGCCAGATAATGTTTTAGATTAATGAACTAGAGCAAAAAGATTTAGGCTCAAGCCTACAGCTCTGGGGCCCCCAACATCAGGATGTGGAGCTGCTGGAACAAGGCCAGAGGGGCATACACACTCCAAGGGCTGGAGCCCCTCTGCTTGGGAGCCAGGCTGGGAGAGCTGGGGGTGTTCACCTGGAGAAGAGAAGGCTCCAGGGAGACCTCAGAGCTGCTTCCAGGGCCTAAAGGGGCTCCAGGAGAGCTGGAAAGGGACTTGGCACAAGGACTGCCAGGACAAGGGGGAATGGCTTCTCACTGACAGAGAGTAGGATTAGATGGGATATTGGGAAGGAATTCTTCTCTGTGAGGGTGATGAGGCCCTGGCACAGGTTGCCCAGAGCAGCTGTGGCTGCCCCTGGATCACTGGAAGTGTCCCAGGCCAGGTTGGACAGGGCTTGGAGCAGTGGCATGTCTCTTCCTTTTCTGAACACTTCCAGGGATTGTGACCCCAACACTTCCCTGAGGAGCCTGTTCCAATACTCAGCCACCCTTTCAGTGAAGAAATGTTTTTGTAATATCCAGCCTGAACTTCTCCTGGTACAACTTGTGGTCATTTCCCCTGTCCTATCAAATGCTGAGTTTTGTGTTCATCTCAGCCCATCTCAGTTCCCTGAGGGCTGGAATTCAACTGTGCTGCTCCCATGTGCTCAAAAATAGTCATATCCTTGGGTGATGTGTATCTTCAGGAAGAAAGATTAACCTTGAGCAGTGAGCTGGATATTTACATCAAACAGCTTCCATAGGTAAGTGCCATCTCCTCCCTGAACAATCAGTCCTTGATATAAGAGCAGTTTAAACTGAAAACACAACACCTGGAAAAAGAGAAATTCTTCAGAGAACTGGAAAAGTCTGTTTTCCCCTTGCTTATCAGCGCATGACTTTGTTCTGCCTGTGATATTGGTTCTTAACTACTCTGAAACCACATAAAAAATGCAAAAAGCAGAGGGCACATCATTCATCTTCGCAGGACAAAATTGTTATCAGAGACTTGTGCGCTCGGATTTCAGCTGCTGTTTCTCCTTCCCCCCAGCAATATCTACGATGGGCTGTGTAAGAGAAATAGCTGCTATTTGGGCAAACAGGAGCTCTTAAAGTGATAGTGACTGGCAAAAAGCAAGACAAGTTAAAAAAAAAAAGAGTAATAGAGCTTCTGTAAGGACCTTACAACAAATCATTGGTATCAGTACATGTGGCTCATTGCTTAAATTTTTAGTTAAGCAGCATTAACAATACATGTATTAGTAAAAAAAAAAAAAAAAAAAAAAAAAGCCACTCAATCAGCAGGAGTTGTATTTCCATATTTAAAACTGAATTTCCCTGTAAATTGACTTTTTCAGAAGTGAAATCTCTTCTGTAAAATCCATGCCATGAAACTGTATATGAGTCACAAACCTAATACCGCTAAAATTTTGAGAAATGTGAAAAAGAATAATGGAAACAGGAGCTGTATCCTCCCAGTCTGGACAGCAGGGGAGGGGAGGATTCTGCCCCTCTGCCCCACTCAGCTGAGACCCCCACTTGCAGAGCTGCCTCCAGCCCTGAGGTCCCCAGCATCAGCAGGATGTGGAGCTGCTGGAGCAAGTCCAGAGGAGGCCATGGAGATGTTCCAAGGACTGGAGCATCCTCTGCTCTGGAGCCAGGCTGGGAGAGCTGGGGGTGTTCAGCTGTAGAAGAGAAGGCTCTGGGGGGACCTCAGAGCTCCTGCCAGTGCCTAAAGGGGCTCCAAGAGAGCTGGAGAGGGACTTGGGATAAGGACTGCCAGGACAAGGGAGAATGGCTTCTCACTGACAGGGAGTAGGATTAGATGGGATATTGGGAAGAGATTCTTCTCTGTGAGGGTGGGGAGGCCCTGGCACAGGTTGTCCAGAGCAGCTGTGGCTGCCCCTGGATCCCTGGAAGTGTCCAAGGCCAGGCTGGACGGGGCTTGGAGCACCCTGGGATAGTGGGAGGTCTCCCTGCCCATGGCAGGGGTGGAATGAGATGAGCTTTAAGGTGCCTTTCAACCCAAACCAGTCTGTGATTCTGTGATTTGGGCACCACCTGAATAAACTCAAGAGCTGTATACCCAAGTGTTTTGGTTTGAAAACAAACTAGTGGGAGATTATAAGTTAAGATTGAAATTAAAAATAAGTGAAATAATATAAGGAAAAGCACTGACAAAGTTAGATACAACCTAACACCCTGTTAGGGTGGTAGTAGCAGTTTAACTGAAGTAGTCTAGTTGAAGCGGTGATCTTGTGAAGGTTTAGTCTCTAGCTGAAGATCTAGTAGTAGCTCTGGTCTTCTGGGAACCCAGTAGACAGGGCTAGCTCAGGCAGTTTTAGGGCCAGGTTATATCTAGGTGGGAATACCTGGCTCTTTTTTTTCGGCAGAGCATCTCACAATGGGATGAGATAAGTTCATGAGTTACACGGTGGGTTTCTGATGGCTCATTGCCTGTCATGCGGGGTGGGTCGTTAGCAAGTGATAATAGCTAACGGATGGCCCATTGCCTGTCATCCGGAGTGGGTGATAGCAGCTAATGGCCCACAGCTGGTGGTAATAGAATACTTAACTACATCAATATTGCAACCTAGGACATTATCCACTCCTTATTCTATTACCAACTACACAGTTTTCACTTAAGATAAGGTCTCTTTGTGGGACACAACGGGTTTTTCTATCTGCTTGCATCACCCACTAAGTATAACCAGGTCTTTGGGCAAAAACCACTCCACGGATGGGTTTGCCTTTCTCTGAGGTGGGACTAATTTAAACAGTCTTTTCTAAAAAACCTCTTACGTGTACTACAGGGACTTTATCTTTATCCACTGTGTGCAAAGGTTTGGACTCGGCAGGACTGGCTCGATTGATAGAACTTCTTGTGTTAACAATCTAGGTGGCTTTTGCTAAGTTTAGTTTCCAATTTTTGAAGGTTCCCCCGCCAAGTGCTTTTAAAGTTGTTTTAAGTAGTTCGTTGCACCGTTCAACTTTCCCGGCAGCTGGTGCATGATAGGGGATGTGGTATATCCATTCAATTCCGTGTTCTCTAGCCCAGGTGCTTATGAGCTCATTTTTGAAATGGGTTCTATTGTCAGACTCGATTCTCTCAGGGGTACTATGTCTCTACAGGACTTGCTTTTCTAGACTCAAGATGGTGTTCTGGGCAGTAGCATGAGGCACAGGGTAGGTCTCTAATTATCCTGTGGTTGCTTCTACCATGGTCAACACGTAGCGCTTTCCTTGGCGGGTTTGGGGAAGTGTGATGTAGTTAACTTGCTATACTTCTCCATACCTGTACTTTGACCATCGTCCACCATACCACAGAGGCTTCACCCGCTTGGCTTGTTTGATTGCAGTGCAAGTCTCACAGCTGTGGATGACCTGTGAGATGTTGTTCATGGTTAAGTCTACCTCTCGGTCACGAGCCCACCTGTATGTCGCATTTCTCCCTTGATGACTAGAGGCATCATGGGCTCAACGAGCTAGAAATAATTTTTCTTTGTGCTGCCAGTCTAGATTCATTTGTGACACTTCCACCTTGGCAGTTCGGTCTACCTGCTCGTTGTTACGATGCTCTTCATTAGCCCGACTCTTAGGTACATGTGCATCTACGTGTTGAACTTTCACAGTTAGCTTTTCTGCCCGGGCGGCGATGTTTTGCCAAATCTCAGCGGCCCAGATGGGTTTTCTTCTGCGCTGTTAGTTAGCCTTTTTCTAGCGATCTAACCATCTTCATAGCGCGTTGGCTACCATCCAGGAGTCAGTGTAGAGATAGAGCTTTGGCCATTTTTCTCGCTCGGCAATATTTAAAGCCAGTTGGATGGCTTTAAGCTCTGCGACCTGACTCGATCCACCTTGTCCCTCGGTAGCCTGTACAGCTTGTCGTGTGGGGCTCTATACTGCAGCTTTTCATTTCCGATTTGCGCCTACAATTCGGCAGGATCTATCGGTGAAGAGGGCATAGCGTCTTTCACTCTCCGGCAGCTCGTTATACGGGGGTGCTTTTTCGGCACGTGCTACTTGCTCTTCTGCTTTTTCTGAAGATAATTTAAAAGTCTCACCTTCAGGCTAGTTTGTTATGATTTTTAGAATCTCAGGGCGATTCGGGTTTCCAATACGGGCGCGCTGTGTGATGAGGGCAATCCATTTGCTTCACGTGGCATCAGTGGTATGGTGAGTAGAGGGAACTCTTCTTTTGAACATCCACCCCAGCACTGGCAGTCGGGGTGCAAGGAGAAGTTGTGTTTCTGTGCCGATCACCTCTGAGGCGGCTTGGACTCTTTCGTAAGCTGCCAAGATTTCTTTCTCGGTGGGAGTGTAGTTGACTTCAGACTTTCTGTAACTTCGACTCCAGAATCCCAGTGGTCGACCTCGGGTCTCACCAGGCACCTTCTGCCAAAGGCTCTAGGACAGACTATGGTTCTCGGCTGCAGAGTAAAGCACATTCTTTATTTCTGGTCCTGTCTTGACTGGTCCAAGGGCTACCGCATGAGCGATCTCTTGTTTGATTTGGGTGAAGGCTTGCTGCTGTTCAGGGCCCCAGTGGAAATCATTCTTCTTGCGGGTTATGAGGTAGAGAGGACTCACGATCTGGCTGTACTCAGGGATGTGCATTCTCCAAAAACCTATGGCGCCTAGGAAAGCTTGCGTTTCTTTCTTGTTGGTTGGTGGAGACATCGCGATGATCTTATTGATGACCTCAGAAGGAATCTGACGCCGTCTGTCTTGCCACTTTACTCCCAGGAACTGGATCTCTCGGGCAGGTCTCTTGACTTTGCTCTTCTTGATGGCGAAATTGGCTTTCAGGAGAATTCTGATGATTTTCTCTCCTTTCCCAAATATTTCTGTTGCTGTGTCTTCCCACACAATGATGTCATCAATATACTGCAGATGTTCTGGAGCCTCACCCTTTTCTAGTGCAGCCTGGATCAGTCTATGGCAGATGGTGGGACTGTGCTTCTACCCCTGGGGCAGTCGGTTTCACGTGTACTGCACACCTCTCTAGGTGAAAGCAAACTGAGGCCTGCACTCTGCTGCCAGAGGAATGGAGAAAAAGGCATTGGCAATGTCGATGGTCGCATACCACTTTGCTGCTTTGGATTCCAGCTCGTACTGAAGTTCTAACATGTCCGGTACAGCAGCACTCAGTGGTGGTGTGACTTCATTCAGGCTACGGTAATCCACCGTCAGTCTCTATTCTTCACTGGACTTACGCACTGGCCATATGGGGTTGTTAAAGGGTGAGTGAGCCTTGCTGACCACTCCTTGGCTCTCCAGTTTCTGAATCATCTTATGGATGGGGGCCACAGAGTCTCTGTCAGTGCGGTATTGCCGGCGGTGCATTGTAGCTGTAGCAATTGGTACACGCTGGTCTTTAATTCTCAGTAGTCTCACAGCAGATGGGTTGTCTGAGAGACCAGGCAGGGTATTTAGTTGTCTTATGTCTTCTGTCTCTACGGCTGCTATCCCAAAAGCCCAGCGATGTCTCTTCGGGTCTTTGAAATATCCACTCCTGAGATAATCTATGCCGAGGATGCACGGGGCATCTGGACCAGTCACAATGGGGTGTTTCTGCTACTCGTTCTCAGTTAAACTCACTTTAGCTTCCAGTACAGTCAGCTGCTGGGATTCTCTTGTCACCCCAGAAATAGAAATGGATTCGGTCCCCACATACCTGGATGGCATCAGGGTGCACTGAGCGCCGGTGTCAACCAAAGCCATGTATCTTTGTGGGTTAGACGTGCCAGGCTATCGGATCCACACAGTCTAATAGATCCGATTATCCCTTTCCTCTACCTGGCTAGAGGCAGGGCTCCTCTAATCCTGTTTTTGGTGCACGATGTTCTTCTTCCGTAAATGTGTTCTTGAGGTTTCTTCAAGAGGATCAGTCATATTATCCTTTCCATTCTGTCGGGGGTTTTGTCCACAAGAGACTGGGGCAGTGTTGTACCTAGATGAGCCTCCTGAAGTGGATGTTTTTGTTTTCAATTCACGTACCCGGGCTGCTAAGGTGGAGGTGGGTTTCCTATCCCACTTCCTCATGTCTTCCCCATGCTCTTGAAGGAAAAACCAGAGGTCACGTCGTGGAGTTTGTTTTCTTTTTCTGACTGGAGTACGTCTGCTCCTGATGGCAGAGACTCTGGTTGGTTTCGGTGTGATATGGAAAAATCCTTTTTTGAACTCTTTCCTTAGTTTTTGGAGGCTCTCTTCAATTAAGCTCCGGACTTGCTCTGCCAGGTTTGTTTCCACTGATGAGACTTGGGTACGTAGTGGAGCGGTGACAGTGTCCTCATAAATTCTTAGTTTGTTTGCTAACACGCTCACCTGGTCTTTGCCTTCCCTCCACTGCAATGTTGCCAGGTAACGAGAGTATATCTCTGGTCTAAGCCGCGCGAATCTTAGCCACATTTGTGAAGTGCACCGGACATTATCTGGGCTCTTGGGGAATCTCTCGTTGTCTGAGAAAATGATTTCTAGCACGGCCAATTCTCTCAGGCATCGGATACCTTGTTTTATTGTGTTCCATTTCCTTTGGTGCATCTGGAGGTCTTCTTTGCACAGGTATCTGTCCCGTACACTCAGCAGCAATCGCCGCCAGAGGCTGAGAGTTTTTTGGGTTTTCCCAATCCCCTGGTCAATGACCACATCCTGAGACAGGGATCTCAGTTGTCTGGCCTCACTTCCATCCAGAATAGTGTCATTAGCTGCGGCGTCCCAGATACGGAGCAGCTAGGTCAAGATGGACTCATTCGCCTGCCGGGTGAATTCCTTCCGTAGGTCCCGCAGCTCCCCCAGGGATAGAGAGCGAGTGATGATCTTCGGCTCTGTCTCTTCTGCTGGGTGAGATGGTCCTGCCGCATCTTCATCAGTCGCTGTGCGGACTGATTTGCTCTTGGATTTCTTTTTCTGGACGGGGGCAACCGCTACTGGCTTTGGCTGTTTTGACTCGGCAATGGTCTGTGTTGAGACATTGACTGCTCCTTTGGTTCTTTTCTTCTTGCTTGCTGACTTGTTTCTTTTCTCCTCCTCTTCGAGAAGACGCTGTACAACACCAAGTATTGTTCTGTTTCTCAGCATGAGGTACACTGTGCTGGTCACAGAGAAGAAAGAAAACAGAACTAACAGGAAGATTATGCCATCCTTAGCATCCAGAGAGAACTCAATGTTGTTAAAGATGGCTGTGCCTGGCCTGAAATGCTGGAAGAAACCACTCTCTCCTCCTAGCCCCAGAGGGTGGGTGCGATTGCTGAGCAGGTCCCAGACGAAGCAGCTCAGGTTAGGCCAGGCAGACAAAGTCGAGTATATATTCCGAATGGTATTCATCGCTTCACACGTTACCATGCAATAGGCATAATAAATCAATACAGCAATTCTCATGCCATTCCCTGGTCGCAACAGGAGCAATGCAACGGGTAGATAGTTTCCCATTTGAGGGAAAATATAAAGGGTAAGATACATTACCCACATAGACAGGCTGATCATCATGGTGATAGGATTTTCTGAGTTTCCCCAGGTCGTGCCCCACGTTGGGCGCCAAAATATGTTTTGGTTTGAAAACAAACTAGTGGGAGATTATAAGTTAAGATTGAAATTAAAAATAAGTGAAATAATATAAGGAAAAGCACTGACAAAGTTAGATACAACCTAACACCCTGTTAGGGTGGTAGTAGCAGTCTAACTGAAGTAGTCTAGTTGAAGCGGTGATCTTGTGAAGGTTTAGTCTCTAGCTGAAGATCTAGTAGTAGCTCTGGTCCTCTGGGAACCCAGTAGACAGGGCTAGCTCAGGCAGTTTTAGGGCCAGGTTATATCTAGGTGGGAACACCTGGCTCCTCCTTCCTCGGCAGAGCATCTCACAATGGGATGAGATAAGTTCATGAGTTACACGGTGGGTTTCTGATGGCTCATTGCCTGTCATGCGGGGTGGGTCGTTAGCAAGTGATAATAGCTAACGGATGGCCCATTGCCTGTCATCCGGAGTGGGTGATAGCAGCTAATGGCCCACAGCTGGTGGTAATAGAATACTTAACTACATCAATATTGCAACCTAGGACACCAAGGGATCCACTACGTCTGCTGAACCTCAGAGCAGAGCTTGGACTACAAAAGCAATTCAACATCTCTCTGGGGATCCTGAGATTGTGACGTTTGTTGTTGAGGGGACTTTGAGAATGAAATTGAGTAATTCATGTTATGTCACTGTAAGGATCCAAATTAGCTGCCTGTTAGACTCACGTGCAGGAAGGTGGGAGTTTCTGCCCTTTCTGCCCAAGGAAACGTTCTGCCCCAACGTTTCCTTGGAGCATTATCTCTGCTTGGGTGAATCAATAAAACTTCTCTGATGTAGTGCTGAAACTAAAATACCCATTTACTGAGGCACACCAGAAGTGAGCTGGCTGATCTTCACATCGTAGAGCAGCAGCACAACATGTCCATGCAGTAACCCAACCTCAGAGTGGGAGATTACACAGATTCATTTACGATGATGTTCTGAGCAGGAATCTTCAAAGATACTATCAGTAGTGTTAGGACCCTTGAATTATGTGAAGCAACACTGGCTGCTTCCCCCACCTCATTTAAAACACAACTATTGTTTAGGATGACTTAAGAACCCAGTGCACTGCTCTGCATTGGGCTCCTAAGTTGTCCTAAACAAACAATGCATTAGTGGAACCATCTGTTTGGGCAACCAGCTGCAAGACGTGGCTAGGAAACTAACAGACCATGAACAAATCTTGGGCTGCCGGGCTGGCTGAGGGAGCCAGATGGCCACTCGGCACATCCTGCTCCTTGCCAGTGAGTCCTGCACATGGACAGAGTAGAGAGAGGGTGATGGGGCTGAAATTAGGGTAGTGAGGCTAGAGAAGGACATGGAATTGAGTCTGAGTGCTGCGAAAGTGTCTCATCCATCCCTTTAAAAGGGCATTCTAGCTTATAAACACAAAATGGAGAGCAAGATTTACCAATGCACACAGTTAAGATTTTTTTCACCTTAGGCAAGACATTCAGTGCTGTGAACAGTCTTCATTTGTTGGGATTGTTCAAAATTTGCATCCTTGGCCTCTGCAGTGTATTCCCTTTGACTTTATACAAATCAAAATCATGCTAAGAGTTACATCTTCTGAGTCAGAAGCTTCGGGTAAGGCAGCTCGATACTTGAGAAACAAAAGAAGCACATGCGTTTCTCGAGCCAGAGTAAGTTTTTATGTATTTATATTCCAGTGGTGAAATGCTAATTTGCATAATGCAGGCCACTAAAACGCTTACTTCTTACCTAGTCTGAGTTCTCCAAAGTTCCCACACCCAATCTTCTTGCCCACTCTGAAGTTGGGTCCCACCATAAGAACGCCGGAAGACGCCGATGAGCTTGGCCGAGAACCGTGCCCACTCCTTCCCGGCATTCCTTTTGTCGTCCGCTGCCTTTCATCCTTATCCCTATTAGGATGGTCCATGATCTTAGTGAAATACCTCTGCCAGCAAGCTGGCAGAAAGGAGTTGGAGTACACACTCTTCTCCTTAGAACAGAAATTTATATCCAAAAGTATCTGCGTCGGGGTTCAAGAGAGTCATGGAAACTCATGGAGTTATTTTGGCACCAGATCCAGTTTCCTAATGCATCTTGATAATGTACCAAAGGGTCGATTGTGTTCTTGAGAACTCAATAAAGGCAGGTTACTTTTGGTTTCTTACCTAGGGAAAAGAAGAGATATATGAAATAAAAATCATTATTTTAAAATACCAAGTGAGAAAGGTACAACAGGGCCAATATCCAGAACTTTCCTGGCCTCGAGGAATTTAACAGCTATATGAGAACTTTATAATTTTCTTAACAGTCTTCAGAAAAATGCCCTGATATCATGAAGAAATGTAAGTGCTGCCCATCCACTGTTGCTACTTGTCTCTTCCTTGGAAGTGTCTCAGGCCTGGTCGGATGAGGCTTGGAGCAACCTGGTCTAGTGGAAGGTGTCCCTGCCCATGGGAGCAGGTGGATCTACCTGAACTTTAAGGTCCCTTCCAACCCAAACAAGTCTGTAATTCCATGATTCCACAGGAGTTATCAGGATGGACACCACACACAGTAACCAAAACCATTCCAACTATGCCAGCATGCCAGGTGGACACTGCGAGGAAACTGCATTCCACCTTTAAAGCCCTGTGAAGTGAAAATTTGGTTTCTTCTCACTTCATACATTAATATGTGTATACATACATACACAAAAGCCAGACAAAAAATACAAAGGGGCCAATGAAAGGTGCCAAGAGAAGGAAATTTTGTAGCACTTAAAAAAAATTCTCCTTTCTTTCACCTCTTTTCAAATTGATCTAGATTATCCTGAATAACCTGAGTTGGACAGGACCCACAAGAATCACTGAAGTCCAGCTCCAAATAGACCTCAAATGTACTTGCTAATTCAAACTGCTGTCCTACAGAAATGACCAAAATGAGGAGCAAAAGCATGATTAACTGTTTTTAAAAAGCTGGTAATCCAGTCAAAAGGGGACAAGATGCTTCTCAGTCCCTGCAGGCCATGTGGCTCTTCCATGCTCAAGAACAAGCCCAAAGGAGACTGGCAACAGGTGCATGGGCCCAGGAGGTCCTGCCCCACAAGTGCAATCCAGAGGTACCAGTGGGGTGGTTGAGCTTCCCCTCACTTCCCAAGAAATCAGCACAATAAAGGGAAAGTCTGAAGGATGTCTTGTCTGCACAGGTGCTGCATTAGGAGATGGTATCAGGCACTCTGGTGGTGCAGTTCTCAAGCAAAAATTAGAACAAACACACCTGGAACTACCCCCCACATCCCAGAATCTAAAGGTACTGAATTGTAGCCCTACAGGACTGCATTCAGTTTTTCCAAATGTGAATGGAACAGTGCCTGAATAATTTTACCGGCAAGGTTTGTGCTCTACTTCTGATGCTTCCAAACTCAGCAGGGAAGTGCTCAGTGCTCAGACCACCCAACAAAGGGCCCTGCAGAAGACACCCTGAAACACAACCACACAAACGAGGGCCCAGAAGTTACTCAGGCAACTGGCTCAGTCCTCCTGCAGCAATACCTTTGCAGAAGGCTTAGCAAGAGTTCCTTCTGTTCACTTTGCCATAGAATCATTACGGTTGGAAAAGACCTCCAAGATGATCAAGTCCAACCATTAACCTGTCATTCAATGATGGTCCTCTGGTCCACCAGAGGATGAAGCTAAGATACCTACTTCCAGTTATCCAAAAATAAAAGACAAGGATTATTACCCATGCACAAGGAACAGAAGCATAAGTCCTTCTAAAATCTGAGTATGCTTTCCCTGGCCTCCAGCTGTGGAACACTTCTATTTCTGGAGACCTTTGGTTTGACTGAAGGCATCTGGATAGAAGGCAGAAGTCACTCGTGCTGGATCCAGAAAATGCAGGGATTTGCTCCAAGCCCCATCCAACTTGGCCTTGGACACTTCCAGGGATCCAGGGGCAGCCACATCTGCTCTGGGAAACTTGTGCCAGGGCCTCCCCACCCTCACAGGGAACAATTTCTCCCTAATATCCAATCTAAACATATTCTTTCAGCTTAAAGCCCTTTTGTCCTATTACTTGTTGCTCTTGCAACGTGTCCCTCTTCAGCCTTCCTGTGTAGGTCCCCTTTAGGTTGTGGAATTCTTCCTGTCACTTGGGATAGTTGTGAATCCCTGCAGAAAATGTTACACAGCATGTCTGCAGCACATCCAGGAAATCTGACAATCACCAGGTCACCTGAGAACCTCCATGGCACAACCACACTACCGGTTTGGCCATAAACTGAAGTGACAAGCTCCTAACGTGCTCCCAAGCAATGTATGAAACATCATTTGCAATTCAGCACCTCTGGCCTACACAGAAGCACTGGGGATGTTCATGTAGAAGAAATTATTTAGCATTACCAAGCTTTACTTGTCCCTCAAATTAATTCCAGATTTAATACTCAGAACAGAATATGGATAAGCACAAAGCACCATTTACCGGTGAACTGGTTGAACTGGTTTTTCATCACAGACATCCCCAAGTACTCTCAGCAGCTCGGTGCAGACACAGCACAGTTGTGTTTGCCCTGTGAAACCAGTCTGTAGGAGCAGTGATGAGGCTTGATCAGTTATCAGAAAATCACTTTGACTGGACCCCACCCCAGGCCGTCCTGGGAGAAGAGACTGGCTTCAAAACAAACATCATGAAAAAGAACCAGCAGTGAAACTACGGAGTTTTACTGCTGAACTCAAACCAAACATGAGAATGATTTCTAATAGTTGGTGGATCTACTCACACAGGTTATTTCTGATAAAATTTTGAAAAGATAGAACTGACACACAGGAAGTTTTGGTCTGTCTATTTGGTCTATCTCTGCTATGGCAAGAGAAGTAGACACAGAATATTCCAGCCAAATGCTGTTTTCTTTCCAGTTAAAGCTATCATCTTCCATGTAATAAAACATACAGGTGTGACACTTGGGGACATGGCTTAGTGATGGGCTTGGCAGTGCTGAGAGAATGGTAGGACTTGGTGATCTCAGAGGGCTTTTCCCACCTAAATGATTCCATGATGCTGGAGTGTTCCTAGGGCTGGATCACTAAGAAAGATGAGCAGAACACCAGAATTTTGCGACTAAAAACCAGTAACACTTTGGAAAACCCGGTCGATCCCACAAAAGCCAGGGAAGAATTTTTTTTCCCCTGGAGATCAAAGTCATTATGTTAATTAAGGCTGAATAATTTAAGCCAAAGAACTACCTACAATTTAAGAAATGGAAACAGAAAGAAATCCCCAGCAAGAGCACAAACCCTGCCCAGTTTATACTTTGCTCAGCACATCTCAGATGGGACAAGCAACTCCGTTATCCCCAGGCAAATTAGGCACAGAGTCCCACCACACATTTCCTGGCTCACAAAATAAGATGTTAATGGTTATGAGCTCCTATGGCTCCCGTCCTTCCCCTGCTCCCCATCTGGATCAGGTCTCCCCAGAGAGAAGGATGGAAAGGTCATGCCTGACAGTCTGCAAACACTAAACATCCTCTCTCAGCTGAAACCCTCCTGCAAATAGGAATTCAGAGCAGCAATGGATGAGTGAGCCATGCCTCTGAGGAGCAGAGCCCAGCTGCTGGCACACTGGATCACACAAAGATCTTACACCACCATTACCACCTATTAAAAACAACAGTACATGGCATCAAATATGGCCTTCAAGGACCAGCACAGCACTTGGCTTTGGAGGAGAAGCGGCAGAAGAATGAAGACCAGACTGTCAGTGACATTAATATTTAAAGGCTGCTCAGAACACCAGGATGACTTCCTGCCACAATTCAAACTTTTTGATAATGATTTTCCTTCCTACCTTTCCACCCACTCAGCAAGATTGCTCCTCAAAGTTACTTCCATTTGAACAGAGATGGATGAAGATATTTCCCTACTGGTGACTCAGCCCAATTCCAGGATTGATTTCACTAGAACACAGTTGGAGACACAGGAAGAGTTATTTAATGAAGGACACAGGCTTGAAAGGAAACTACTTGCAGCACAGTTAGTTAAGTAAAAAACAATAGCAACGTATCCTACACGCTTCCAAACACTTAGATCCAAATCTAAGTCACGACCTCACCTCCATCAATAAACCTGCAGCTCTACAGCTAAAAACCAGCTTCTCGACAGTGTTAAATCATGGAATGGTTTGGGTTGGATAGGAGCTTAAAGCTCATCCTGGCTATGGGCACAGACACCTTCCACTAGGCCAGGTTGCTCCAAGCCCTGTCCAGCCTGGCCTGGAACACTTCTTCCAGGCAGTCTTGGAATGCAGCTGCTGTTTGTGTTAAGATCCACAGTCTAGTGCAAAGGAGTGTTCAATAAATGGCACAGCGACACTGCTCTCAGCCACACAGCTTCTCAGGGGAGTCCTTCAGTCTGAGAGCAGCCGTAGGGAAGGACAATGCAAACAAGAGGTTGGTGTAAAGAAGCCAAAGTCATCCTTGTCCACCCTCTTCAAAGGAAAATCTCTCTTCCCTTGAACTCAAAACTTCTTTGACCTCCTTGAGTTATTCTGGAGACTCTTCCACGATAGGAACAAGTTTTGTCAAATTCTTGGTTTGTGGCACAGTTTCAGAAATCTGTCCAACTGAAATAGGCAATGAACCCCACTTTCTTCAAATTGAAGCAAGCAGGCCTGGTCCAAGTCTGTGTGTTGTTTTGTCGTCAATACATGCCACAAATAAAACTGCAAATGCCTGGTGGATGGAGCAACACCCCAAAAAAGCAGGAATTCAGCTCCATAATTCCTTTTTTCTTCTTTTAAGAAGAGACTTCCCAGAAAGTGCCATTTTGTGTTGAGATGGGTGATCTCACCCCACTCTCTACAGACACAGGACCACAATTGCTGAAAGCAGCTCCAAGATCATTGCTTTCAGACAAGGCACATGCCTTCCCTCTGCCTTTTCCAACATCCATCCCAGGTACCTGTGTAATACGTCTGGTAAGTCTCCTGATCTGGAGAGCGCTTTCCAGACAAGATCTGCTACTTTCCACATGACTTCCAAGAGTAGAAAATCCTCCAGGGCTCTCAACTGACATGTTACAAACACACAGATATGAGCTCATCAGCTTCCACCCTCACACTGTGTGAAAAAGTAGAGCCTTCAGCAGCAGAAAACTTCACTGGCTTCGCCACAGATTGGGACAAAAGGCTCACCCTCTAAAAAAAGACAGCAGCCAGGCTGCAAGCAAGGAGGAACATTTTGAAACCAGGACATACATGATGTGTTTGCTCACGTTCTCAGCATCTGCCAACTCATTTTATGAGCTTACACCCCTAAATTTAGAGGAACAAGCTGGCTTTGTGCGCTCTGCCTCACTGTGTGCATTAACAGCTTCCAAAGCGTGAATGCTCTCTCTTTATTAAAATACAATTAGTAAAGCCTTCATTTACAGCTCTGCTCTCTTCTGCACGGACATGCATCTCCACTGGCTTCAGCCCCCTTTAAGCCTTCTCATCCCTTTGCCTTTATCTGTCTTCTTTCATGTAGTTGCACTTCTCATCCTGCTTCTGTCCTTTCAACTGGCCACAACAAAATTTTTTTCTGCAGCCATCCCATTACTCACTTCTGTTCTACTAATGAGAAAATAAAGTTTTGAGATCTGCGCTGCTCCTGAGGAGACAAATGAACAGATTACCAAATATTCTATCTTGGAATCACAGAATCCTTAAAGTTGGAAAAGCCCTCTAAGGTCATGAAGTCCAACCATTAACCCAGCACTGCCAAGGCTACCACTAACCATGTCCTCGAATGCCACATCCACACATCTTTTGAACACTTCCAGGGATGGTGACTCTACCATGACCATGGGCAGCCTGTTCCAATCCTTGACCACCCTTTCCATGAAGAACTTTTAACTAACCCTCCCCTGGCACAGCATGAGGCTGTTTCCTCTTGTCCTGTCTCCTGCTCCCTGGGAGCAAAGCCTGACCCGTAGCTGGCTGCACCCACCTGTCAGGGACTTGTGGAGAGCAAGAAGGCCCCCCCCCAAGCCTCCTTTTCTCCAGGCTGAGCCTCCCCAGCTCCCTCAGCCAGTCCTGGTGCTCCAGCCACTTCCCCAATTCTGTTCCCTCCTCTGGACACGCTCCAGCACCTCAATATTTTTCTTGCTTTGATGGGTCCTAAACTGACACCAGAATTCCAGGTGTGGCCTCAGCAGTGCCCAGCACAAGGGGACAATCCTTATCCTGGTGCTGCTAGTCACACTACTGCTGACACAAGCCAGAACACTGTCAGTGTTTTGGCCATAGCTGGGCTCATGCTGACCAGCACCCCCAGGTCCTCTCCTGCCAGGCAGCCTCCCAGACACTCAACTCCAAGCCTGGAGTGTTCCATGGGGTTGCTGCGACCCAAGTGCTGGACCTGGTACTTGGCCCTGCTGACACTCACACTGCTGGCCTTGTCCTATGGATCCACCCTGTCCAGATCCCTCTGCTGAGCCTTCCTGCCCTCCAGCAGATCCACACTCTTGGTGTGACCTGGAAGAGGGCCCTGCTTTGGTGCTTGGCTATTATACAAGTCAAGGAAGGGAGGATGGAAGGCCAAATCCTTTCCCCACTCAAGACATGAGAAATACCCTTTTTGGGGTTTTTTTTGCCTTTTCATCTCCCACTCAAGAGCTCTCTGGTTACTTGGAGGATCTTCTACTGGATGTATTCCAACTCCCTCCCTGTACCCCCATCAGCACTTCCACACAAAGATCAGCATTTATCTGTGCTTCCCCAATCAGCACTACCCTGACCTGGTTTCAGTGCCCTCAATGTTGTGCAAAACAACAGAAAAACTGAAAAAGTAGGTCAAAATTCTCTGTTGCAATTTACAGCTATGAACAGCAGTGACAAAGCTGGCTGCTGACTACAGCAAGCAGGTGCACATCACGTCGGATGCCCCTCACTTGGGAGATTCTTCCCAATGTTGGAGGCTGCAAATTCCTTTTTAACAATACGAATTGCTTCTGTTGAATCATTTGACCCAACAATTTAATCTTCAGCTTGTGCAGTTACTTTTGTTCAGTGCTTCACAGGCAGAAAAGAGGGAGGCACACAAACAGTATTTAAGTCTGAATTGCTGGGAAGGGAGAAGTACAGACAACTGCGGATCACTACACTCATTCATTACTCGTGAATGCCCAGGACTGTCAAATCTGCATCCTCCAATTATGGTTTTTACAGACAGGGATGAATCCACACAAACTCATGTCTTTTTTCATCTGAGGGAAGTGAACTTTGAAGAGCTCTTTTCCTTGAAGACCTTGTGAACATGCTAAGACACATTAATTACATAATCCCCAACTAAATACATTGGCAAGTTACTTTTCCAAGTTATCTCAGTTGATTGTTTCACTGAGAGTGATCCAAGCACCCATTCTCTATGTTCATTCCTGAACTCTGCTCCCAATCCCCTCTACAGAAGCTCAGCAAGAAAGCCAGGAATGTTAGGAAGGGAAAAACTAATTTCATTGGTAATTTATTTCTTCCACACAAGCAGCATCAAAACAAAGCATAGAGCATTTTTCAGGGAAGTGGTTTGTGTGATGTGAGTTCAATTCATCGACTTCTCTCCCCTGACTGAGTTACAGCCAATGTCTGCCAGCAGCCATGGATGCACATTCCTATAGATGTAGAAAGAACTAGAGACCATGATCTGCCAGAAAAGGAGGGTTATGAAGAGGTAGGTTATGCTGGAACAGCTAAAGGAATGGTTGAATGCTGGAATAAAATGAAAAAATCCCCTCATGAAACATGATCTCTGCATATTTTTTGGGTTTTTTTAGGGTGGGCAGTGAAAAAACTGAAGTGCAACTGCCCCGTCAGCTCCCCTGTATCTTCTGGGGCCTGAGCAGACGTCAGACTTGCATCCCTCTGCAGAAATCCCATCCGAGTGCCAAAGCCTGCAACCCGCACAGGTGCTCAGCCCACACACCTCACCAGCCCCAGGGCTGCATACCCTGCATCCTGCAGCCCCTGCCCAGAGGGGACCCTCACACTGACAGCATTTTTGGGATCTACCTTCTGACAGTACAGCAACTGACTCCAGCTTTACAATCCCGTGTTTAGAATCACTAAGCTCAGAAAGGACTTCCAAGATCATCAAGTCCAACTTTTGATAGGCTTCCCAAAGAGCCTGATGGTCAGGATACCAGCTCTGCTCACAAAACAGGCTGTATAAGGCCATGTGAGATCAGCTTCCACCAGAAACAGGTATTTATGGGGATGCTACAGAGGAAATGGGGAAAAACCTCCCAGCAGCAAAAGTTCTACAATAGACCCTGCAGAAGTCCTCTTCTCTGATATCCAGGCAGCATAAACGAGTAGGTTTGGTTTTTTTCCTCTTAAAATACCAGGTTGTTTAACAGCAAAAAGAGGTGCAGATGTCCCTACGCCATCCCCTTCCTTCCAGGCAATGGATCTGAGGAAGGGGCAAAGATGACTTCTAGACAGCCATGTGCATCCATCATCAAGGAATAACCCACAGCACATGGATTCAGGCGCATCCATGGTGGGTGATGGGTGTAGTTTGCAGTTAATGGTATCAAAGTCCTCAACAAGACCACCACAGGAGCTTGGACTCAGGAGCAGCCTTGGATCACTGGCAGCAGCATCACTTTTACAGATTTACGGCCTAATTTAACACAGATGCACCTTAATAATCTACAACTGTTTTATCTGCGCTCTGCCTGGCAAGGAAAAGCAGCCCTGAGGATGAATTGCAGACAGGCTCAAACAGCCTGACAAGACTGGTGAACTTGGCAGCTAAACACAAACACACACCCCCACCCCCCAAACTTTGGTAGTATCCGAACCATGAAGTGCTTTTTTCTGCCTTCAGAAAGGAATGCAAGTATCAAGTTCAGAGCCAAGGCAGCCTTCACAGCACGTGTGGGGTGGGGAAAAGCCACTCACTAGAAGAAAAGTCCTTGGAAAGTTGAGGAGATGGGTCAAAGGAAACTGAAGACACCTGGACAGCAAGGGTAGGTAGAAGCTGCACTACTGGAACCCAGCTTGGGCTAACAGGGAGCCCTGAGGTGCTGAGAGGCTTTTGGCTGTGTTCCAAGGTGAATCCAGCACTCAACAGGTACGTGTTTCCCCTGTGGAAGGACACATTCCTGTCGGTGCATTCTGGTATCCATACAGTCGTAACACAGCAGCAGTGGGATTCTTTGTATCCCAACTTGAGAATGCTCCAAGTCCCCAGGGTCGGCTTGTGGCTACCTGATGGGAACAGGTTATCTCCTCTCTGTCCCATCAATACCCAGAGCACCTCAAAAAGCGGAGGACAGAATAGCAGAATGGTTTCTTTGTTGCCTCAGCTCAAAATGACCAAACGTCTACTAAGTCTCATATCAGCTCCTAAAATGAGCTTCAGACACCACTGGTCAGATTCAGGATCAGCCAGCCAACTGGCGCTCAGCATTTGCTTCTGATGCCTCAGATGACAGGAAAACAGTACTGAGCTGTAAACATGGGTGTAAGGTCTCTCTCAGTGTCCATGTGTCCACTACAGAGTAGCAAAGCCTGGGAGAGAATTCCACTTCCACGCAGCAGGAGTGAAGTTACAAAGGTGCACCAAAAGTAGGTGCCTTCAGAAAGGCATTTTCATGCAAGTACATAATTCAGCGAGAGGATTTGGGCACTGACTGCAAAATGCACCATGAACTGGGCAAGATTCAGCCTGGCTCATGTGTGTCCCACAGGTATGAACAGCAGCCACCAGCCAAAGCTCATGTGGCTGTAAGAGACTGCACATCCGTGTCCTTCTGTGATTCCAGGTATGACTGCACAGTAACTCAAGCAGCTGTTCTCCATCACTACACAGCCTAGACGAAGAGAAGATGAAAAGAGAAGAAAGGAACATGACCAAGAACAGTGGAGGCGGGTGGAAGTCTCAAGTACACTCTGTGCAGCTGAACTTTAAGACCTAGCCAGGTAGGCAAAGCCCAAATGCCCCACAGCAAACGGGGAAGAGGAGAATTCTGCCAAGGCTGCGTCACTTCATCCCACAGACTCTCAAATTGCCCAACAGACTTGAGGTTGCTCATCACTAGAAACTCCTTGTAAGAGCTGGGTAATAAACTGGAAACATGGTGATGTAAGAGATGGTGAGCTGGAACAGCAGCTCCTCTTAAAAAAACAGTAATGGTGATGCCAGCAGGAGGGACATGGAGTGTATTAAGGGAAAACACAAGAAAACCTGATAGTTCATGATTTCATGTACATCTTTTCCTTTTAATGCCTTTACTTCACCTTTTCCTTACGTGAAGATACTGCCTTTTCTGGCAGTTATGCAGAGAGGATCAGACCACACTGTCACTTCATATAATGAGACATTTGGCAGGAATTCAACTGACATCGCCTATATATTTTGTTTGCAACTAAGCCATGTCTTGAAGAGGAAACTATGTACCTGAGACCTACACAGGGAGAGAAATCTGCCCCAGCCTTTAATGGGCTGCTTTTTTGGAGGCGAACAGACAGGGGTGACTGACCACTCACCTGTTTACAAAGGTCAGAGCAAAAGGGAGTTGGGAAGGTGAGAACCACGACCCCTGAGTAATAAATCCTGCTTATTTGGGCTTAATAAAAACAATGCCTCAGCCTAAGCAATCCAATGCTGTTGGCCAGCACCCTGATTCCCTGCCAGCTCTGTTTGGGAGGGAAAGGTTTTTATTGGGATAGATCATGCCCATTAAAAACTGCTAGAGATTGGTATTTAAGGCACTGTTATGCTCAAAGCCTGAAACCTTCTGCAGCAATTTGTCTTCCTGTTACGGGATTATAAAAACACCATGATGGCAACACTGCAGCCCCAAAACAAGCTGTCCCACCCCAAAACCCACCTATCCCACAAGGCAGCATCCTCACAGCACATGAAGAGCCACCTTTTCCTTCCTCTCTGAGATGCAGGACCCCCTAAATTGTCTCAGATCTCCCAGCTGTGTTTCCTAAAAAAGCAGTACAGCTGTCAGAAGAATTTGGACTACCAATGCAATTGAAAGGTGCCAGGAATTACATCCAGACCATGCAAAATACCTGCTGGAGAAGCGCAACTCCCTTGCAGGCAGGCCAGAAGATGTTTAGATCCTGTCTCTTGCCTTTTAAAATTTCATTTATTTTATTTTTCTTTATTTATTTCTAAATGAAGCAAAGGTTGCTCCATTTGCAGGCAGCTGAGCCGCCTCCTCCCCAGTGCAAGGTCCAGTCCTGGTTACTGGTTTCATTCTGCACTGGTGGCTACACCCACATAAACACCATCAGCTCCATAAAAATCTGCACTTCCTCAGCAGGGCAGTTAGGCACTATAATCCCAAGATACACAGTAAGACAGTTGCGTTTGTTCACAGAAAGTAAATGTATGTGCCAAGTTCCTTCCTCAATCTGGCAAGGAAGTGGCCCGTGGCACCCGCCCACAGGGGGAAGCCAAGTAAAAGCCACCAACACTCCAAGAGCAGGCACATGGCTTCAAATAAATTATAATACTTGAAGGTTTGTGCTGTTGATCGGTTGGTTGGTTTTCTGGGTTTTTCTTCCTCATATTTCAAGTTGTCAGCTCCTTAAAAGTCTTTGCACAGTGGATGGGTGTTTTAGCTTCTTCCAAGTGTATTACAAAGTACCATCCCACACCTGTCGTTTTTCCTACCTGTGCTTTCACAGATGCAGCTTCTTTGTAAAATGACCCCAAGATGAGGTCCATGTGTTCCAAGTGGAGCAGCATCAGTAGAGATGGAATCTCTGCACTGGCATTCCTATAAAGGTATCCTGCACACCAGAACACAACTGGGTGGCACATGCAGCACCAGAGATGGCAACAAACACTGTCTGATTTCTCACAGTGACAGTCTGGAGAAGCTTTGGAGATGTCTTCTGCCTGTACCCATCCAGCTTACACATGGGCATCACCAAAGTCATAAAATTTCCCCCCTCAAGCTCATAGTAAAAGAAAAATTTAAATTTTTGAAGGATCAGACTGGTTGAAACATCACCATTTAAATTTTTGAAGGTTGAGACTGGTTGAAACATCACCATTCCTTCCTGGCTCTTCCGAACACAGGCTGACAAACAGGGGTGGTCAGACATCATGTGCCAGGTGATGGACAGTGTGCCCAAGAAGGTGTTAATGCCTACAAGGACATCTGCAATCCCCAAAATCCCCACATACCAAGAAAAATACCATGAAGCTGTGGTAGGGGTGGGTTAGATTGAATATCAGGAAAAAGTTCTTCCCCCAGAGGGTGCTGGGGCACTGAACAGGCTTCCCAGGGAATGGTCACAGCCCCAAGGCTGCCAGAGCTCAAGGAGTGTTTGGACAACTCTCTCAGGGAAAGGGTGGGATTGTTGGGGTGTCTGTGCAGGGCCTGGGGTTGGACTCGATGATCCCTGTGGGTCTCTTCCAACTCAGGATATTCCATGAGCTACGATTTTTCAACCCACAAGCAGTAACTCCAAAGCCATATCCAGCTTCCACAGCACATTTATGTTCATTATTAAGCCTAATATTCAGTAATGCTGCTGTGTTAAGGTCATGACAGTAGATCTAATTCTTGTCAGCCTCTGCCACCAACATTGAAAACACTGATAACCCTTTACGTGCATCTCAGCACTGCCCCAGCACCTGATTCGTATCTGAAAGGTCAATAAAAGGCACTTCAGCAGTGAGTAAACACCTGAGCTCTCTTTCTGAGGTCACCTTGCTGTTTTGGTTACTTCCATTCTGATTTGTGCCAAAGAGCCTCACCACTGGAGCTGCTCAATGCCCTGAAGGAGGATACTGGATTCTCGACCCATAGCACATCCAGTGAGGGTAAGTGCCAGGAACAGGCAGTGCTGACACAAATGCTCAAGCTCCCAGTGCAGCCGATGGAGCAATGTCATCTTAAGGAAGTAGCCTGTAAGCCAGCAGGGAAATAAACTGAAGAGATGGTTCAGTTTTGGAGATGTAATTTTACATAACTTTTCCTGCTTCTCTTCTTTCCCTCGTGTTAAGGACTTTGCACAGTTCACGGCCTGGCTCCTCTGTTTGCTGTAAACTCCAGACATGCCTATATAAAGGGAATACTGTGCCAAAACAAACAAATATTCCACCCACTTGTGGTCCAGCAATCCATTAGGAAGGAAAGGCAAAGCACACACCACTGAAACTATAAATACCCCTTAGTATGGACAGGAGTGAAGGCTTGTGGTTAACAAAAAGAAGGATTTGCTCCATTCCTCAAGGAATTAGACTTACGTCTCAACACTCTTACTTCAAAAGTTTCTAACCCTTTCATATATTCATAGACTGGTTTGGGCTGGAGGAACCTCAATGCTCAGCTTGTTCCACCTCCTGCCATGGACAGGGACACCTTACACTATCCCAGAGTGCTCCAAGCCCTGTCCAGCCTGGCCTTGGACACTTCCAGGAATCCGGGGGTAAGCACAACTTCTCTGGGCAACCTGTGCCAGGGCCTCCCCACCCTCTCAGCCAAGAATCTCTTCCCAAAATCCCATCTAACCCTGCCCTCTAGCAGTGGGAAGCCATTTCCCCTTGTCCTGGCACTGCAGGCACTTGTCCCAAGTCCCTCTCCAGCTCTCCTGGAGCCCCTTTAGGCCCTGGAAGGGCTCCAAGGTCTCCCCGGAGCCTTCTTTTCTCCAGGTGAACACCCTCAGCTCTCCCAATCTTGTCTCCAGAGCAGAGAAGCTCCAGTCCTTGCAGCACCTCTGTGCCCACCCCTGGACTTGCTCCAATAGCTCCACATCCTTTCTGTGCTGAGACTCCAGGTCTGGAGACAGCTCTGCAGGTGGGGTCTCACCTGAGTGGGGCAGAATCTCCCCCTGCCCTGCTGTCCACGCTGGGGAATCAGCCTGGGCACTGGGGTGTTGGGGCTGCCAGGGCTGTCCTCAATCCCTTCTCCATCCAGCCTAGGCTTGCACTTGGGATGGTACCGGCCCAGAGCCAGGACCTTGCACTTAGCCTTGTTGGGCCCCATGAGTTTCCCACAGCCCCACCTCTCCAGATCCCTCTAGATGCCATCCCTTCCCTCCAGCCTACTGACCACAACATAAAGTTGGCATTAATCCCACTTAAAGAATTCAAAGACCTTGAATTTCTCCACGATTATGGTAGAAGACCTATGCACACATATTCCCTCAGTGAGGAAAATAATAAAGTAGCAGCTCAGTTGTGAAGCCTAACACAAAGTAATCCACATGGGAGTGGAGCTGCTCATCCCTGTCGACAGAAAAAGCTTCATAGCTTGGGCCTTATTAGATACTGGATTATCCAAACACTGAAACCACATTTCCTACACCATCTTTGAATTCACTTACTCCAGCAGCAGAAGCTATAGGAAGTGCGTGTGGCTCCATGAAACTGTATTTCCCACCCATGAATGACTTCAAAATTAGTGACACTGCAGAGAGAAGACCAAAGTTTCCTCAAGAATCAAAACTGTGATATAAAAACAGTTTGGTGTGGATAGATTAGAAAACACCTTATGGACTCCCTGGATTAGCACCAAGAGAAACCAAAGCCAATTACCACCAGGAGAAACCAAAGCCAATGCCCTGCAAAGAAACAGTGAACAAGGAGAGATGACCAGAAGAAGTCTCTGGAGCTGGAGGAGAAACCTGTTTATTCTACCTCTCACATTTATCTGGACTTCAGAGTTAAATTTATCTTTTAAAATGAAGCAGAGATACCACAGAGGTACTCCCAGAGATCTGTAGAACCAGGCATATCGTGATGGTAACATTCCTCTGTCCTGCACTGCACAGCCATGGAGTAATCACAACTGGCACATTGCTTCACATTGAGCTTCAGCACTTATTTTACAGGCACCAACCTCACTGAGCATGACAAAACACCTTTTTCCACTCTATTAGTTTTAATACCATTATTTAAAACAATAAGTGGGGGTTTGTCCCATGCAGGACTTGCCTCCAAACAACAGGAGAAGTCAGAGATGCTCGGACCAAGCCTCTGTCCTCTGACAGGCACCAACCTCCTGTCCAAATCGTCCCCCACCACCAACTGTTCACTTAAATACAGGCTGAGCTCTAAGAATCCTTTGCTGGAACCCTGCCTCCCTCAACTACAGATCCCCCTTAGGTGCTACCTTAAACTGTATTTCCAAGATGAATTACTCCATTACAGCACCTGTTCCCTTTCCCATGCCAATACTACGACCTTGAGAAAGCTGGAAAAACAAGCCAAATTCTTCTGCCTACAAGGCAGTTCTTGAACAAGGAAAGACAGCACCTCTGATTGCATCTCTAGACAACATCCCACTACTTCAGGCACTTTTTCAAACATCATCTTTTGTGGTTTGAAACCCAAAAATGGCTCTGTGCTCAGCCACAAAATACCTTTTTGAATGCGGAAGAAAATTCAGGCTATGCCTAGCTGAGTTTTCTCAGTCAGATCATAAAAACAGGCAGGTGGCACAAGGGCATTTCAGATTTTTCAGGAGAAACTGATGCCATGAGAGTGCAGGTGTGAAGCACCACCCAGCCAAGCTGCTGGGAGCGCTGGAAGCACACAGCAATGCTCCGTGTAGGAGTGAAGGACTTGACAACCATCTCAGGGCTTGTGAGAACGTCAATGCAATGGTGCTGGACTGGTTCTCACCACCTGACTGAACTCATCCTGCTCTGGCTGAATTCGTGCAGCTTCCTGTCCCTGCAGCTCATGGAATGGTGCCCTGCAGCTTGGGCCATGCAACGTAGCTCATCCCTTCTAGAGCCTCTGACCTTCAGAGCTTATTTGAGGTCAACCACCATCCTTGTTCACAGGAGCAGCTCCATGTCCCCAAAGACGGCATCCCAAGAAAAAGCAAAACTTGATACAATTCACCATGGCCAACTTAGACATCTACATCAGAAAGGTCTTTTTAACCCATTTTCCATTTCCATTGCTGGGCGAGAGAACAAGAACCGGAATAATACTGTTTTGTCACAGAAACTGTCCAAATCTGATTCTCATTCACCTGGAGAAGAAATTTTAGGTGAGAAGGAAACTGAGAGCTATCTGCCACCTGCTACAGGAAATGTCTAATATTAGACCTCCCAACACCTGAAGGCAACATTAAAATGGAAAATAAACCCTTGACCGTGCCAGTCTGGCCATCATCCCTCTCAGGATGCATCACAGGACAAGGTGAAGCTGCACATGGAAAAGGAAACAACCTACCTAAATTATAATTAACCCCTTGTTTGCGATGGATCATTGCTTGACCACATCTATGAAGTACCAGTCTGATGTCCCCAGGGAACCTGGCTTCATTACCTGCACACTCTGAAGTGATTTACAGCCCTGCAAACCTCTGCTTCTGCTTGAGGAAGAGAAGATGACAACAACCATGTATTTGCCTGTAGAAATCACATCATCTGCCAGCTGGCCAGGAAGGAGGCCAGATAGTCTGGGTCTGCAGCTGATCTCTTCCACAGGCCATGCATGCAAGTGCTACACAGCATAATCTGGGACCTCTCACACCAGAGGACTTCAGACAGGAAACAGGAAATGCTATTTCAGGAGCCAGCTCTTCTGGTGTCCCCTGAAATGCCACCAGATACAGGTGATGATGCCCAAGTATCCTCTGACATCTCTTACACATATGCATGCTGAGAAAATGAAAGGATTATTATGATTTTACAGTCTTTTCCAGGGATTATTCCCTGTATTACTGTGGTAGGTACATCTTTGCAGTGGGGTTTGGTTGTTCTAAGGAAATCGTACTGTATGACAATTTTCTCAATTCATGTACATATATAAAAAACAGCTTATACCTGATCTAGGAGGTGACCAGACACAAAATTTAGCAATTAAGCTTTAGTTTTGCTGGTAGTGGGTTTTTTTCCCAGGAAAGCCATCAGTGAGACCAAGCCTCCAGCACGGCTCAAAGCCAGCCTTCCCAGTTCTGTTTACAACTGCACAACCACAGAGTTTGGGTGTGAGACAAAGCTCCACACATACAGCACTCCACAGACTCATGGAATCATGGAATGGTTTGGGTGCAAAGGATCCTTACAGCTCGTATCGTTCCAACCCCCTGCCACAGACAGGGACGCCACTCACTATGTCAGGTCCCTTCTAGATTTGATCTTAGTCTCTCAGACACACAGATGTTTCATACTCAAACATCTGCAAGTGCTGAAGCACAGGTTGAGGTAATGAGAAAAACCTCCAAATCCTTAGAATTGAAACAATTAAGCATTAAACTCCAGATTCCTCATGACCCAAAGGAAGTGAGCAGCAAGGAAACCTTCCCAGATAAAAATCAGTTTATTTTAGCAACATCTTCTATCCCCTTTACAAGCGCTTCCCAGCAGCTGCCTTCAGGTGAACCCTCAAATGACCACACAGCTTCCCACCAGCCTGAAATGCTGCTTCCACAGCACAGAGTAGCTCAGGCTCCTCTAGCCCATTCCAGGCATGTAACAGACCATGAGCAGAGCATTAGTAGTTGAGAAGCCAGGCTGAGACAAGCTAAAAATTGAAATTAGGCAAAGACAAGGCAACTCCAGTCCAGTGGAGCCTCTGAGCACAGGCAGCTGTGGGTCAGGGTCACACCTCCCACACTGCCATAGGGGACAGGGTGGCTTCATGAGCAGTGACAGCCCCACACTGGCACAGCCACAATGAGGAAGGACAGAGTGGGAGGCAAATCCAGGCTTTAGGTGTCTGACTGGGGCTGAGGGAATGACAGGATGAGAGGACATGGCCTCAAGCTGTGCCAGGGGAGGTTCAAGCTGGACATCAAGACAAATTCCTTCACAGAAGGAGTTGTAAGGTATTGCAACAGGCTGACCAGGGAGATGGTGGAGTCACCATCCCCTGAAGGTGTTTGAGAAATGACTGAAGTGCTCTGTTCTAGTTGAAAAGGTGGCAATTGGTCAAAAGTTGGACTTCACCTTAAAGGTCTTTTCCTACCTAAATAATTCTGTTATTCTGGGAGAAGGTAATTCCTGAGCAGACCCCAGGTTACCAAACAGGTATACCTGGTATGCACACATCAGACGTGTATCCCAACTAACATCCAGCTACCCCAAAAGGCACCTTCCTGTTCCTCTGTCCATCAAACACCCTCAAGTCTCTCCTTTTCAACAGCTCTGGCACTCATTTGACCTCTCACTGAGTCAACTCCAGGAATGCAGGGCTGGCAGCGCTGGATTGGGTTAGAAGGACCTTAAAGCTCACCCAGTTCCACCCCCATGCCATGGGTAGGGACACCTTCCACTATCCAAGGGTGCTCCAAGCCCTGTCCAACCCGGCCTGGAATACTTCCAGGGATGGAGCAGCCACAGCTGCTCTGGGCAACCTGTGTCAGGGCCTCACCATCCTACTGAGCGATTAAAAGAAGGCTCAGAAGCAGCACAAGGAAAGGCACAGGTAGATACCACCATCTTTCCCACTAGGAGCAGGTTGTCACACACTGTTTCTCCATTAACTGGATAGAGAAAGAACTTGGGGACAATTGGACATTTATGATTCTTCTAACACCCCACAATAAACACACAAACTTAAGGAGTTCTGCTTCCCCTGCCTTTTGGTAACTTTCAGTAGCTCTGTATAACAATGCCAGAACATAAAGGCTCTCATTTGTGTTATGCTGAACGCATTAGTTATGTTAAGCAGCAACAGCCTTCCTCAAACTGCAGCGACATCTTCCATCCTCACAAGTTTCTGGAACACTGGGATGTAGCACAGCCTCCCTCCACCATCCCACCAGGAGAAACCAGGACAGGAAACGCTGAATTTCAAAATTGGCAGAAGCAGCATAAGGGAAAGGAGTTCAAGATGCTACTTTGAGTACCAGTTGCACATCTTTCTACAAGAAAAGGACATTCAAGTTACCTCTGGTTTAAGTGATACCAAAATTTTGTGGCAGACACCTAGAACTTCTGAAAAATCACCAAAACATGTCTAACACGTACCAAAATCCCTAATTTTGAAGACTGGAGCACCTACACTGTGTCCTGAAGCATTTCCAGCACTGGAAAACTCTTATTTCCAGCAGAAGCATCTTTAGCCTAAACTAGGAGATTCTTTGACCTCCAAAAGCTTGAAAATATCTGTGGAGCTGAACTTCTCAACCCGCTCCTTACTTCTCAGGTTCAGAGCAGTCACCAGTACCCCCCAGTTCCAGACCAGTAAATTTCCTCCTGAAGATCATCTATCCAGTGCACACCTCCGTGTCCAAACTGCAAGAGAAGAAGCACAGTGGGAGCAAGATATCCTTGTAGGGGAGGGTAATGGCACAGCTCTGCTTTGATTTACATCTCTGCAACCTCTGCAGACCTGGACAAGAAAACAACAGACCCAAAAATCCAGGCTGCAGATCATTCATCCCCAGCAAAGAATCCCTGTGCAATCTTCTCCCACACAAAGGGGTCCTGGACGGACAGGACAAACACCCAGAAGGGGGGTGTTTCAGAGACAAGAGCTGCTGGAGTGACCCCCAAACCAGGACCACTCACCCCATGTTCCCCAGTAAAACACTGGGTCACTCTCTTCCCCCAGCTGGAAAACTGAAGCAGGAGTTGGTTTCCCCTGGAACTATGAAATAGAGAAATATGAAACAGTCTAGCAAAGCACAGGGATGATCGTAGAAGACCTACAGACAGCAGGATTCCCATCTGCATATCCATGGTGGCATATGCACCAAATAGAATGAATCCATACAGTGCTAATTGCCCAAGTAACACTAATTGTTTTAAGACAGCTTGATCCCATCCCCCCACTCCCAACACCACATTTATGGAAACACTAAAAACGATGGAAAAGGCCTCATAGCGCACCACAAAAATCAGGATCCATCGCTGCTGGAATCAAACTGCAAGGCTTGCAATGGGATTTTAGCAAGGAAATGGAAATCATGCTGACATACAATTGTTCCGCCCCCCTGGTCGCCTTCACACATTTCTCACAGGTCAATTTTAAAGAATTAAGTCTTGTTCAGTGAAACATCTGGTGGCTGTTGCTAGAGGAAACCAACTATCTGCAACATTTGAACAAAAATAATGAGTTACATAAAAGCCAGACTGCATAAGCAAGGACAAGTGTTTTGCCAGTCTGTGAATATCAAAACATTACACGAAACCTCACATTTAATTTTTGGGTTAGAATACAACAAGGTGAACTCATACACATTACAAAATCCACAAAGATTTGAGTTTTCTCTAAGTTTATGAGGATATAATCATGCTGTATTGGAATTAACTTTGTAGCTAGCGACTGTCCTGAAGATTTTCTGCAAACAGCACAGACAGATGAATTACAGCTTAAAAATGGACCAGTTCAGCTCTAGGCACTTTCAGACTTAGTTCAAGTCAGGACAAGTTCAAGAGTTAGAGAAGAAGGTTTTGGTCTTTAACTATTTGAGTAAGGAGCTCTCCCATGCCTAACGGAAGAGTATTTTCCCTTAATGCTACAGATCACATTTTCCTCAGGGTTTTTCAGTGTCTGGAGACCAACACTCACAAGCTGAGGCTGCACTGGGCTGAACAGGAGGAGGGATTTTGTGGGAGAAGTTGAGAGGAGCTCTAATGTATCACCATTCATGTCCCCAAGACCAACCAGGAGCCTTCAGGATTTGAGATCTTTGATGGGAGCTCTCCAGCTCCCCAGGTTCCACAACTGGAGGGGCAGCCTTCCCAAAAACATCTCCAGCAGGCAGATCTAATATACTGGAATTGCACATGATGTACCTTTCTACAAATAGATATTGCTGTTCTTTGAGGAGAGCTTCAGCACTTAAATAATCCAGAAGCCTGATGGATGACTAATACAACTAGAAAGCTCCACGTAGAGAAAGAAATTTTGGCTTCCACACATCACCAGGGCAGCTCTCAGGATGCAATCTGGGAACAGAGGAGGCACCTATGGCCCTCACTGCCCTCTCTCTGGTTTTGGACATTGGCTTGAGGCTGCAGCTGCTGTTGCTCTTGTTCATTTATGCCATCCAGGGAAAAAAAATTTGCTCCTAAGGCCAAATTCCTCAAGCTGGACATGGCTGACCAAGCACACTGAGGTCACCACAGCAGTGCCAAGAGCCAGCTCCTCACTCACAGGGATAACACCTGGCTCTGCAGCACAAATGCAGGTGGGAAGCACCTGGCACTGGTTTCACTGGAGCTGGGAAGAAGTCAGGCCAGTGCACCTTGGGGATCCTGAGGCAGGGAACATGCAGTTGAGGACATACACAGACAAGTAATGACAGGCAAGTAATGGCTCCTGGCTCACAGGAGCACCTGTAAAAGTCATGGAAAACTTAATATTCTTTAAATATTAAATTAAAATATACAAAAAGATAAAAGGAGGCAGGAACAGGAAACAAGCTTCACCCAACTGCAAAAGCATGCTACAAACCCAAAGCTCATGGAAATAGGTTTATCTGAGTCAAAAAAACTTCCCAAAATCCTAGTCATCTTAAAGGCAGGATACAGAAAAACAAGCCCGTGACTTCAGTCCCAGAAGAAGCCCTCCACAACATCACAACAGCAAAGCTTTGGACTGCAGGGGCTCCTCTTTGAGGAAAAAAATAATGTGAAACAAGGCCCAGGCAGATGACACAGCCTCTGCTGGGCTTATAGAAGATATTAAAGCACTGTACTGCACCAGCCTGAATTGCTCAAGCAAAAGACTTTTCAACAATTAATGACACTCCTACTACTGTCACCAAAAATAGACAAATTGGTTTTAGAGAATGAAGCTGCAAAAATAATTTGAGATACAATATCAAGCAGAAGTGGAACCAGATTTCCCCTCCAGGCTGGAAGCTGCTGAGTGGATGAAACTGTGGTCCATTCATTGTCTCCCCATCCCCCACCTGAAATTACCAAAAGGCAAGAGGTCATGAAACTTTCTAGAGAGAAAATTCTAAATGGAAATCATAATTTTAAAAGATCTTTTTCGTCATGTCACTTTGGCCAAAAATAGAAACAACATTCCCAAAGGGTGCTGCACAATTATGGCCCTAAACAAAACACCCCAATGACTTAATCAGGATCATTTAGTCTGCACAAAAAAAAATAGTTTATCACTATATAAGTGCTTTTTCAGAAGTCCAGAAAGGGAACTTGCACTCCTTGAAGGTCGACAAACCGGAACACTCGCTGGTTTATTCACATGAAATCAAGGGGTCTATCCCCACTGGAATCAGTCTCATCTAAAAATACTATTCCTTTTGATCTCTGGTGAGGAAAACTTTCCCAACAACTTCAGTTTTGAGTTTTCTGCTCATTCCATAGGTCAGCTGTTATAGAATAGGCAACCTGGCCCTTATTTTATTTGTCACACAAATGCTTATACACAGAACATATCAACTCTCCTCTCAGTTCACTACAAAAGACTCCAGACTCTCCCTGCCTTTAATCCTGCCTAATTTTCTTGTTGGAACTATTCATCGCTGGAAAGCAGCACTGCAGCTACCTACTTCTCAGCTCTACATGTGTCTTTCTAAAAATAAAGCCAGGGAAAGGAAATCAGGTATGTAAGTTCTCAGATAAGTTACTTCAGATGAAAAATGCTGACAAAACTGAGAGGAAAAAAAAATCAAAATGGAAATAAGGAATAGGAATTGAACAACTTGCATTTTGGTCACTAAGCATCCTTCCGCAGGCTCGGCAAATATTTCACTGATAATCCAGGTAAAATACTACAGTTTTAGTGTCTTGCCTTATATAGAGAATCAAAGAATCACAGAACGGGTTGGGTTGGAAGGGACCTTAAAGCTCAGCTTGTTCCACCCCCTGCCACAAGCAGGGACACCTTCCACTATCCCAGGTTGCTCCAAGCCCTGTCCAACCTGGCCTGGAACACTTCCAGGGATCCAGGGCCAGCCACAGCTTCTCTGGGCAATCCTATGCCAGGGCCTCATCACATTCACAGGGTACAACTTCTTCCTTGTATTTAAGCTAAATTTCCCCTTTGTCAGTTTGAAGTCACTTCCCCTTGTCCTGTCACTATAGTTCTGGATGAACAGCCCCTCTCCGGCTTCTCTGTAACCCCTTCAGATCCTGAAAGGTGCTGTGAGTTGCCCACGCAACCTTCCCTTCTCCAGGCTGAACAGCCTCAGTTGTCCCAATTTCCACAGAGGAGGTGCCTCTTATAAAATACAGGTGAGTTTGGGTTTTTTAGGAAGGAATATTTGACCTCCAAGCTAAGACACTCCAGAGTATCAAAGGCACATGATACTCACCACACCATGTGTAACTCACTTCTTAGGCTCGTTATCCAAAATCACAGGGCACTGAGTGCCAGGGCACAGGAGCAGCAGAGCAGCCAGGCACTCATATCTGTACTGAACCTGGCAAGGTAGAAAGCACATTTTAGGAAGTCTCCATGCAACAGTTCACACCAGTGACTTCCAATCTTACTGTATTCTGCTTAAAAACAAAAAAGGTATTGTTTGGTTTCAGCTGGATATGGCAGCTTCCAAGTACGGGGGGAGGAAACAGAGCCAAATGCCACTGCTCACAGGAAAATCATTCTCCTTACCCCATATCAGGGCAAACTCATAGCTTTCCATGCATCAAATAGTGTGAACTTTAGTTCAGAAGACAGTGTTTTCTTAAAAAATAGATGCTTCTGCCTCTTCAGTAATTTGAGGTTTTGTTTTTGGTAAATGGTGTTTCCCCACCTTGGGAGACAGGTTCGCAAACCTGAACTCCCTTGACACAGCATCCCTGGGCTGGCTCCATCTCCTGCTGTGCTCTAAGCACTTTGGTCAGAAGGAAGCAAAAGGGGGCTTTTGTTTGTGACTTTTTCTCCTTAAAAAACACCCTCCAGAGCACAGGGCCCAAACAGCAATTTCGGAGGGTGAGTGCACTGTAACAGGGGTGTGGAAGTCAAACCCAAATGAAACTATTTCTGGGTAACTCTGCCCAGAGCAACCAGAGACAGCCCGTTGTTCTGCACTCAAAACTTGGGCGTGTAATGTCCTTTGCAAGAAAACACAAGGATAGTTCTAACAAAACCAAAAATTTTAAAAAGCAACTTAAAGTTCTGAGAAGCTCTGACTGTCACCTAAAGAAGGTTCTCCTGAAACAGCATGGGAGACTCTATTACACAGGCTACAAGCAACTGGCTCCCCAACAGGCATTCCAAGCTAAGTTAGGACTTCATCCTTATCTTTCCAACCCTTACAGCAAGGTAGAGGTCCATATTAATAACTTAAACCAGACAGCTTTTTTTCTTTTTCCAACATGAAATGCAAGACAGACCGAAGCCACTGTGGCTGTGGTGCTGAGTGACACCACTTTGACCAAAGCAGGTGAGAATTTGGTGTCCACCTCTGCCCGGTCCTTTCAGGAACTTGTGGTCAGTCCAGTCCTAGTCACATCTGTGACCTTCAGATGTTGTTCATGGCTTCCGTCCTCAAGAAACCTGGAGGATTGCTCAGTGGTGTTGTAGCCGACTTCAAAAGTTCCCACAAGCTCCCAACAGCTATCATTAATTAATCCTCCTCTACAATTACCCAGCATCAGCTCCAGAATGAAGCCAACCACCGGCATGAGGAACACACACCACCACTCCAGCGTACAAGCAGTGACACCTATTCCTCTCAAATGAAAAGGCATTAGGGAGCTGAATGTAGCCCTCAATATTAAGTTTATTGTGAAGCATTTAAGGCCAACTTTTGTTCTAGTCGACATTAAAGTCATTCCAAGATATTTGACCGGGTCAGAGGCTGCAGCAAGGAAGAACCAGCCAAACTTGTACCAAACCAAGAAAGGGAAAACACAAGCACCTATTCACAGGAAAAGAGGGATTGTATTAGTGACTTTATCTAGTCACCTGTCATCCACTCCTGGGCAAAGAACTGGTGCATCCCATTAACTTGACAGTCCACATATTTAAATGCTGAACATCCTTCCAGCACTGCTCTCTTGCCACTTGAAACATGTCCCACATAAACTTAAGAAAGAAAACTGAAAGCAGTGCATAAGAATTCCAAATGGGGTTAACTGGCCAGAAATATACACAGTTTCCTTACACTGATCCCAACATTCAGTGGTGACTCCAAACAAGGAAGCAAAACAGAAGACTCTAAAACATGCTCCATGGTACAATGATTCACTTAGGAATAAAGGTAGATAAATCATCTCATGCCATCCTAAGTTTCAGGTTTGGACCAGAGGTTAGGCATTATTCATGTTCTGCTTGCAGAACAAGACGACTGTCACGTTACAGAGTATCAAAGTAAAATCCCCATGCTGGCCAGGTTCTGCCATTTCCTACTGGCAAGGCCAAGTGACAAAATCCATCCCCACCTCATTCAAGGCCTTTTCTAACAGAGCTTTTGACTTCAAGTACAGCAAACACAACTCCCACGTTCACATAGACGGGACTCCAGCATCTCGGGAGAACTTGAGGTTCAAAACACAGACCTTGGTCTCCCATCCTTTCCCTGGCCATGTACCCAGAAATCCTGTCCATGTTAAACGTGGCTGGGAAAGCATGAACCATGTTTAGCTGCAAACATGGCATGGAACAGAAAGGCACTTCTGTGGCTAGCACAGGTTTTTCCCATGAGAAATTTTCTTGTGTTTTATAAATAAAGATAAAGGTTGGATGTTGTTGGAACAGTGTCCCAGAACTTGGGCAGTGCAGGCCTGGCCAATCAGGCCTGGGGGAAGGCTTCTGACTGACCAATCTGGGTAACTTTTGAGAACTCTATATATGTGATGAAATCAAAACAATAAAGGTCATTCCTTCTTGCCACTGAGAACTGATGCATTCATTACTCTGCTAGCTGCTCAACAGCGACACACTTCTGGCAGCACCAGAAAGCAATGGCTAGCAAGTGAGAATATGTAGACAGCCTGCCTGGAGCACCAGTTCATCATGGTAATGAGCTCCAGCCTCTCCTTTTCCATCCAGCCTCACTGCCCAAAAGCTGAGGTTATGGAGAGTCCAGGGAGCACGTCCCTGGGTGAAGGGAAGACTAAGGCAGAATGAAGAATGACAATGAAAGAGGAAGTACAAAACTATGAATAGCAAGAATGATCTTTTCTAGCTCTTGACAAATATTTTTTTTGAGCTTAATTAGCACCTCCGGACACTGAGTCCATTTCCTGTGCACATCCTGGCATGGACCACTCCAGCATGGCCTTAGGCCTAGAGACACACACCAGGAGCTGAACAGGCCTTGACACTGTACCACCATGCAGGAATCATGCAGGATCCTTCCGTGAGGATGCTCTGCTTTGTACCAAGCACTTCAGCAAGAAGAGTTACTTATTTTCTGGAGTGCCAAAGGCAGGAGGACATGAAGCATTCAGGAGTGTGGAGCTGGGCACAGGTCTCATACACCCGTATTCAGGACAAGCCTCTCTGCATCAGTCAACAGAACCACAGCAAAGCTGTCTCTTCCCAGTACGCAGCCAACAAGTAGCATATTAACTGGCCCTCAAAGGCCACTTTAGCAAGACATCCTTTACTCTTATAAGGGAAGTGAGGCACTGGAACAGAGAAGCTGTGGACTTTCCACCCCTGGAAGTATTCAAGACTAGGCTGGACAGGGCACTGGTCTAGTGGAAGGCGTGCCTGCCCCTGGCAGGGGTTGGAACAAGATGAGCTTTGAGGTCCCTTCCAACCTAAACCATTATCTGAGTATCACAGAATCTCAGAAACACCATTATACTGGCTGGAGAAGCCCCACAGACCCCCAAACCTCTTTGAGCTGTCAATCTGAGAGAACAAGGCACTACAGCTTTAAACCTTGCTAGATATTTTCCCTATTACTTTTCAAAGCAAGGAGCAGATGAGAAGCTTGTTTCAGTTTCAGAGTAAAGACAAATGGCCTTGGAGGCATTGTCTGAAAAGCTGGTATTTGCTACCCAGAGTACACAACCAGGTCTTTCATCTCCTACAGGGGCCGGGGAAACATGTGCCAGCTTGAACCGGGAGGTGTGACTTCTGTGGTGCAGTGCTTCCAAGGTGGGGGTACAGCACAGCCACTTTCTGGCTCCCCAAGGAGGACGTGGCTTCTGCCACAGCAGGGAAGGCGACACTACAAATCCACTCCTCCGCGGTTCTCTTGGGAAGCTGGTACACTGACAGTTTTTGGATCTTTTGTACTTCAGCTCATTACTATTTTATTACCAGTTAGCAGCACAAAACTCTGGATAACACTATAAAAAAGCTTTTCAACTTTAGGCTTGAGGTGTTTGTACTCTTCCCAAATTAAAGCACAAGAACAGTATTAAAATTCCAACCTAATGGACACTGCCCTAATCCAAAGTGTTCATACTATCTAGCACAGCAGAAAAGGTACAATGGCTCTCACCAAGATGGAATGCAACCTCAAGAGCCAACAGGATGCTCCAGCACTTGTGTTGAGCTCAGACAATGAGAACTTGGCTCAGCAGTGCCTAGGATGTGCAATTCTCTGAAAATAGGATGTGTAACTCTCCAGAAATTATTGACTTATCTGAAAAGCAACCCGTCAGTCCTGGACCACTGGAAGTTCACATGAGCAGACTCTCAACCAAAGCATTCCACACCCATATGTAAAAATATAAGATCCCTTCAGACCATTTCTGGTGTGAGGTAAAGCCTCTTCAGGGCACCTCAACTCTGCCAGACAGCTTTGGCGTAAACCTTTAAACATATGAATCTGAAACTGTGTCAGGGGAGAGTTAAGTTGGATATCAGGAAAAGGCTCATCCCCCACAGGGTGATGGTGCGCTGAACAAGCTTGCCAGGGAATGGTCATGGCTCCAAGGCCACCCCAGCTCAAGGAGTGTTGGGACAATGCTCTCAGGCATAGGGTAGGATTGTTGGGATGTCCTGTGCAGGGCCAGGAGCAGGATTTGATGATCCAGTTCAGAGGTGAAACACCTCAAGTTGCCTCCTCCAAGAGTCAAAGAGGTGAACCAAACATTAGGGCACATCTAGCTTGACCTCCAGTTTGGAACAGCAGCAGTGCACAGATTTTTGGGAAGGGAAGGATGGAATAAGAATATTAAACTTCTCCCTGCATTTTTCCACTTCCTGTGGTTTGTATTTCTGGGCCTCCCCAAGTCAGTTTGGGCATCTGGGTGTTCTGAGCATGATTGCTGGGATTGTCCTGTGCAAGACCAGGAGCTGGATTTTGCTGATCTTTGTGCATCCCTTCCAACTCAGGCCATTCTACAATTCTTTGAAGAACACTCAGTGCAATCTCTTCATGAGCATGTCCAGTTCTTCTCCAGAGTCACACAAACTTTTTGTAACCGCAACAGTGCCTGGCTGCCTGAACAACATCTGAATCCACCTCCTGTCTGCTCCATTTGATCCTCTCTGAAACTCACAGCAGCAGGAGTGGACTGTCCTCCCACATGCACCACTGATGGTTTCATGACCTGACTTACTCCCCTGCTGACCCTTTAAAGTCAGACAGGTGCAAATAACCACTTCTTGGCAGAAGGGGAAGAGTGAGACACGAACTTTGACTGCACAAGAATCAATAAGCAGCATTTTGCTGTGTATAAATCAGTGGCATTATCTGCTGATTATCAATAGATATCAAAACCAGCAGAGCAGCAGTGAAGCAAAAAGGACTGCAATGACACATTAAGGCTGTCTGCCCTCAAAACATGGAAAATAGTCAAAAGGGGAAAAGTCATACCTTTTTGAGAGGATTTGGCTGCCTTTTTGCCAAAACCAAACACATTCAATGCCTGAGGAAGAGCTGGACAGAAAGATGAATGCCTTCATGACTGCACTTGAAGCAAATCTCCCGCTTGGACTCAGTAATTTGCAAATTCCCCCCTGAATACACCCCAAAGCCGATATCTACGTTCATTCTGCTCAGCTGGAGAAAAGAGTCAGCCTTTATCCCACACTGTACTTAGGCACTGCTCAGAACAGCCTTTTTCAGCTTACACCAAGGTAAAAAAATAAAACTGCACAAACCTGTGACTTACAAAACTTATTTGACATCTCTCTCCCAATTCCCTTAACTCATGAGTAGCCCACACACTTCCAACGGAGCAATGGACTGCCGCAAGAAGGTCTAGATCTCAATTCCGTCTTTACAAAAGGAAAACAGCAAATTTTTTTTGCAGGTACCTAGTGCCATGCCCAGTGCAATCCCAGCACATGAAGGTTTGATATTCCCAGTAAGCCGCATGTACCCCTAATGCAAAACAGGAGCCTACACTTCGTTAAAAGCAAAATACTGAAGGCTTCAAAACTGATGCCAACAATCTTTGTGATGAATGAGAACAGAACAGTGCCTCAATTAACACAAGAATACAAAATTTAGAGAAAACATGAAGGCAAGTTCAGGTAGAGTCTACTTGCAACACAGGAATATCATGGAATGAGGTTCTTTAAATCTTTTGACTCATCAGGAACAGAGTCCTGGTTATTCTAAATTAAATTTCACTATATGTTTTCCCTGACCATACCTGAGGTACTCCCAGCACGGAGCTGCACTATGTGCTTCCAGCAGCAATCATTCCATATGATGTTGTTTGGTGACACCTCAGTCTGGGAGCACAGAGATGTGAGGGCTCTGCTGAGGACGCTCATGACAAGAACTCTATTTTATCCTTTCAACGTGAGCCTCTGCTTCCTAACCCTGACCTGTCTGGTATAGTTTCCAGAGCCTGAAACTCAAACAGGGAAGGCCCACCCAAGGAGTATTTTACTTTTCACTTTGAGATGATTTAACCTTTTCCCCTGGAGCAGCTGCAGATACTGTGCAAGGAACAGTAGCCTGGAAGAAAGAGAGCATGTGGCTCAGGGAAAAACAAGCACATATCTTAATGTGAAACATCTGCATTTTACTCTTTTTTATGGTAAAGAAAGAGAGTTTTTTTCCTTTTTGGCTTCCCCTGCAGCAAGAGCAGAGGGTACTCACAACACAGGATCAAGTAAGGGTCTGGGTGCCCCAAGTTCAGGGAGCATCCATCTTGACTAAACACTGAGTTATGAAAAATATTTTAAAGTGGGATTTTGAACTCTCACCATTGTTTGGAGAAAGGCTTTGAGGAACACTGATCATGATCTCCCCAAAGTGGCTCTACACAGCACTCACTTATCTTATAGCCCCCTCTGAAACACACAGTATGTGGCTCACACACTACCTTATTACCATTATCACAGTGCACTTTGCTCGTATTTTGTATTATTATTATTATTATTTTCTTCTTTTCCAAGGATCCCTTTACAGGTTACATGAATCACACAGTTAATAGCCTTCTAGCATCTGCACAAGAAATGTTCCCATTCCCAATGCCCCTGGGAAGAGGGATAAAGTTCTCTTAAGTTAAAAGTCATGATAAATGGCATTTGCTGTCTTAGACATGGCTGAGTTCACACTCCAGGTGTCAATGCCAACCCGGATCATCATGCATTTTAAAAGAAAAATAAAAACATAATCCCCTATAGTCTAAGGAGTTTTCTTACAAGATCCCTTTGATTCACATCTGAAGATGAGCTGCTTCAGTTCTACACATGCTCTCGAAGAAAGGATAATGGAGCTGTTTGAGGCACTTCCTGCTCCCAACCTGTGCAGCAATGATGATTTGCTCCACATTCCTCCCTTCACTACACAGGTTTACTCAGTCATTAATAGACTCTTGATTTAATACTCTTTCACAGCCAGCTCAGATCATACTCCTCCTCAGATCTAAGCATAAGCCAGTAACCCAAATGCAGATATTTAAAATCCTTTTCCCCTACCCCAGAGATGCAGAAAGCTCATCACATGCTCAGGTGACACCATGGCTCTCTAAAGAGAGGGAGTGACACTAAGTTAAGCTGAGTCGCCTACATTCCTCAGCACCTCTGCTGTTCCTCAAGAGTTTTAGGAGACCTCAAGTTTTCTGCTGCTTCTTGTTCTCCCTCCTGGTTCTCCTCATCCACATGTTAATCCCACAACAATCCACGTGCCCCAAAAGCTGGGAAGATGCCTGCAGTCTAGAACTGACACTAGGATGAAACAGCATCTCTGAAGGAAAACCCACACATACTCTCTGTAAGACAGAGTGACTAAAGAGCTGCAGGAACCCCCAGGAAGAATTCCTGGTGGCTTTTCCCCTTATACGACCTATTGCTGAGCAAGTACAACTCAGTAAAGCAACAGGAGAAAACCAGCCCAACAATACCTGGAGAGCTCTGTGCCAGGTTAGAAACTTAGGCCAGTTCAGGAACAGGTTTGACAAGCAGTATATGGGAAAGGCAGGACAAAACATCCCCTTCTGGGCACAGCACATAACTCTGTGGAGGTAACAAAAAAGGCTTCAAGCTGTGAACATTCCGAAACACGATGTTTCAATCCCAGGCAAAGTATTGAAACACCAGGTTTCATGTTTAGGTATGAAACTACATTAACAGTTTAAAATTACTGGTTCAATAGGTCAATGTCTGATTAAAACTAGATTTTTAGCAGGCACAGAGCAGGAAGCTAAAATAGCAACCCACAGTTGATCAGCCATGACATGAGCACAAACAAAATAGCCTCAGGGACACATCGGGATTATCCTTTTATATATATATATATATATATGTATATATATATACACACACATACACACACACACTGCATGTAATTAGTATGACAAAGAGTGGGACATTAACATGTGCTACTTCACTCCTGGCTGTCCCTGCCCTGTTTTGGCCTATCAGCTGATTGCCAGCCTGGCTGCCTGCTGGATCCCACACTGGGAAAGCTGAAGAGAGGCATTATGATCACCTCCTCCCACTTTCTGCATAAAAAGTTGAAATTTCAAGAATTTTTCCCTTTTAAAGGGACCAAGAACTTTATGTTCAATTCCTTTCTTCATCCCTAATTTCTAATTTTATTTCCCTCCTTTCCATTTCTACCTATCCCCCCAGGAATGCTTTTGCTCATAATTTGCAGTACACTGTACTGCAAACCTTCTTTGAACAGCACAGCATGGGAGACCTGTAGGTATGGACAGTATCCTGGAAACAGCTGGAGACTTCCCCTCTTGTAAGAATCCCTAAGGCATCCTCCAGAGCTCTTCAGAAATACCACCACCTCATGCTGCCCCAGGATTCTGGAAAGGCTGGAGGTTCATAAAGGTGGGATTGATAGCAGGAGAACACTTGTGTCAACTCTGTCCATGACAATCGAAGATGATCCAGGGAGCAGCAAACTTCTGCAGTCTGCTCCAGGATCTGCCATCGCTGGATTACAGATGTTGGCATGGACGCAACTGCCCGGTCCTAACACAGTTCATTTTATGGACATGCTGATCCTGGGTTTGTTCAACTGCTTTTTTCTTTTGTCCAATTTCCTAAACCAGCAGCTTCTACACAGCCCCAGAACAACATCCAGAAGTTTGTTGTCTGCTTTTTAAAGAAATCCTCCCAATCCTAGCACTTGCAGGCATTTCAGACTCCCCAGGACAGGCAGCTCCTTGCCTGCCTTCAACTCTACTTCCTTTCTCCATGCCCTGGTGAAGATGCAATGACCAGAAATGTGCAACACAATAGATGTAGCCACACACTCACCCACTGCAATTCACTCAGTGTCAACGACCCTAATTCTTCATCAGGTTAATACGTCAGCCCTCCAAAAAATAAAATGTGTATTACCTGTAGCAAGCAAGAGACCAGTGTGACAACAACAACAAAGTCAATGTCAGGTAGACGAATCTTGACAGCTCCAAGCCATGCCCATACCAACAAAAAGGGGTCTGCCCACTCAAAAGAGTTTCTTTCACGAGCCAAAAAAACCACACCACTCACTGTGCCCCTGAACAGCATGGCAGACACCTGAAAATCCTGTTCGACTTCCCAGAAACTTTTCCCGTTCAGCTGGCAGCATGCTGCCAACTTCAGGGGAGTCTGGCATTTTTGGAGGATAGCAGAAGAGCTCCATAAGCCTGAGTACACACTGAAGGCATCTTCTTCATTATGCTCGTAGGATGAATTATGTATTTAATTAGAAGCAGTTTCAACGAGAAGTTGCTAAAGTTGAACACGGAGGATAAGTCTCACTTCACACAAGGAGGGAAACCCACGCAAGGAAACAGATGCCAGAACTGGCCACCTCTGTGCACTGTCTCACACACACTACAAAATTCTCCCAGAAGCTGAAGTAAAGTGCTATTTTGCACAGATAATCTTCATGTTACCTCGAAGGCAAACATCACCCGTCTCACAGTTTGGAAATTGCATCTGTATGAAGCTGCTTTGATTCAACTTCCACTTTCAAGCCCTAATCTTCAGCATAGCTACCAATTAGAAATGTTCATTAACACGTAATCTGCTCTACGCACCACATCGTGTCTGTCTCCTCTGAAGCCTTAATACCCACCGGTGAGGATGGCTTTGTACCAGTAGATCACTCTTTTGCACTGACCTTTTGCACTGCATTCAGCTCCGGAGTTAATTCCTGCCAACAGCCACACTGGAAGCATCAGCCAATGACAAACACAAAAAGCTGTTTGGCATCATTGAGCCTCAAGGCTCTGTCCAGCACACAAAAACAGCATTTACGTGTTGAGATAGATACAAGTAAAAAAAGTCCTTGCACCACAAGGTCATACCAAGCTCGCTGGAAGACTAAATTTAGCCACCTGTGCCTCAGCCAAGTCTGTTAGTTATGGGAAGCTTAGATACTGGCGTGGAGCACTGGTCCCAGGGTAAATCCCATGGAAGACTCGACTCCATTTAACTGCAAATGATCTTGAAGCTATTAATGGTGATCCCAATCCCAATCCATCAGAGGAGATGTCTCTGAGTACCCCACAAACCTGGCACCAAGACACCGTGATCCTGTTAAGGCTGGTTTGCTCGAATGTGTAAACTACTACATTCAGAGTCAGCAGGAGGAGCAAAAGAAGATTTAACAGATGGGGTTTCAGTGCAAATGCATTTTAGAACACCTCCTTAGCAAGCACATTTCCTCTTCTACCACACGTCACACTACAGTTCTAACAGCTATGCAAGAGCAGATCGATAAGAACTTGGGGATTATTCCAAGCTTTTGTAAATGTTAGCAGAGGCTGATTGAAGAGTTTGTGGAGACAAGCCCCACTTTACCAAAAAATGCCTCAGCCAACAGTTTTGTCAAACATTTAATAATTTTCCACGCCAAAAAGGCAGGGGTGACAGCTATGTAAGGTCTTAGGATCAGTATCAGCCACGAGCCCACAGAAGTACCCCAGTGCTCAAGTGAGGTTTGATGTCCAGGATCACTGCAAGAACCTACCCGTAAGAAAAAATAAGCTAAAGAACCTGGTTTCAAGATCGCTGGGGAATTTCTGAACTGTCTGCCTCAGCCCTGCAGGCCTTCAGAGATGCTCAAGAACCTATTTCGGTGCCAGAAAACCCAAACAGGAGCATTAGCTCAAGCAGACAAAGCCAGGATTACTAAGATGACCGCATCAAGTCCAACTGGGCACAAGGTTTCTTGCATTAGATATTTAGTGTATATGGTCCAAGACGCATCTGGAAGTCATGCTCCATCCCCTCTTGCCTCTGTAAGCAGATGGTGACACAGAAGGTTGCCTGAACATCCAACAGTCACCTTGCACATTGCTGCTTTTACCAAACCTGTCCCTGCAGTGTCCCCAGCTGGGAGGATGCTGAGACCTCCAGGTCCCCCAGCCAAAATCCACAGCCTTCTGCACAGCAGCCAAGTTCCCCCTAAACCCCTCTCCTCAATCACAAGTCGTCTCCTTAAAGCTGACACACCAACAAGAACAGAACAAGTGGTTCCAAAACACCCCACTCCCAGTCATGGATCTTGACAGGCAAAGGCACTCTGGCACATGCAGCAACTCCTAATATTTAGAAGGGATATAAAACACCAAGTACCAGCACTCTACCCAGCAAATCCACACGAAACCAAAGGGCTGTGAATTGTTTTGGAACATAATACCAGTTTTGGACCTTAATCACAGAATATCAGGGATCTGAGAAGAGATATTTCCCCCCAGAGATGCAAAGCACAGCCCAGCGATGATTTACCACACTGGTGTTGCTTCTATCACGAGTCAAACTGAAGCCTCAGTGCTGCAAACGCTGCACAAAGCTGCTTCAGAACAGGAAACCTGTCAAAACCTTTCCAAACAGAGGACAGCTGGGAAGCAGTATCAGATGCCTAAGTGGCTACAGGCCTGCTCTCAACAGCAGGATGATCATTTGGAGAATCCAAGGCTCTCCAAAGCATTGAACCTGGCACTAAAGGCAAGCCAGGTGAGGTAGTCTGTGGGTAGAAAAATGAGAGTGCAACCAGGGAGTGAGAATTATTCAGGGTGGGGAAGAATCATAAAATCATAGGCTGATTTGGGTTGGAATGGACACTAATGACCACCTTGTTCCACCTCCTGCCATGGGCAGGTGTGGCTAGCACAGGTCTTTCTCGTGAGAACATTCCGCTGTGTTTTATAAACAAAGATAAAGTTTGGATGTTTTTTAAAACAGTGTCTCGAGATTTGGACAGTTCAGGCCTGGCCAATCAGGCCTAGGGGGAGGTTTCTGGCTGACCAATCTGGGCGACCTCTGAAAAGTCTATATATATATTGAAATCAAAATAATTAACACTCTTTCTTGCCACACTGAGAACTTGGGTCCTTTTCTCTGCTAGTGGCTCAACAGCAACAGGCAGGGACACCTTCCACTAGACCAGGTTGCTCCAAGCCCCATCCAGCATAGTTTTGAACGCTTCCAAGAACCTCACTACCTGGAGGAATGTCTCTGGGTGATGTTATGATAATCCTGTATTCCCTATTGCTTGCTTGTATGCCCAGAAATGTGGTCTGTAGCTTTAACTGCTACACACTAGCAGGTATTTTGGAAGTGTTTACTTCTATCTAAGAAGTTGCTTAAAGCATGTGCTGCCCCAATCCCTCTCCTCAGCACAAATCAGAGTGCTGTGACCTGCTGAAAGGCAACAGCAAGAACTAGTTGGCGTGAAACTCCTAAAGGCGAGACCTTTGAAGTCTAACCTGGACTTGAAAAGAGACAACTACAAAGCCTGTGGCCTCTGCTTCATTAAAATAAGATGTTAAAGGTTCTTAAGTTTCATTTGCTCATTGAAACGTGTTCTTCTAAGATCTACGAAACAAAAACAAGCTGCAGAAAGTAAACTGGCCTTGTACATTACAAAGGAAGACAGTTACAAGGTAACTAAGGACAGCCACAGTGGGCAGGGTGGGATTGCTGCAAAATGAAGCAGCTCGTTTGAACCTTGCCAAGAGTCAAACTCTTCCACTACACTTTCCAGAACTGCCACCATCAATAACCAATATTAAAGCTGTATTTTAGAGAACTTCCTCTCATTCATTGTAATAGACCCAAACAAGCAGCAGTCAGATCTGGAAGGAATTTTGAGTGAGGAGGAATGAAAGCTTGAAGCTCCAGCAAGTCTGAGATGCTTGAAATTTCTACTCTTCCAAAATCCACCTAAAGAATTTTATCCAAGAGAAGTAATGTTAATGGTTGGGCTCCATGATCTTAAAGGCCGTTCCAAGCTGAACAAGTCAATGAGTCTATGGTCATTCATACACCCCTCCTTGCTGAGAGCAAGACTAGATGCAGACAGATTTCCTGCATTAGTTTTTCCTGCTGTGAGCCCTACATGAACATGAAGGATGACAATGATGGGATTTGCATCTATCCTCTGACTTGTAAATCAGAAATGAATGTGTAAAACAAAGGAACACTGAGTTTGGCCTATTTCTACAAGCAAGATGTTACCTGTGGTAGGGTCTCACCATCGTCTCAGCCAAGAATCTCTTCCCAATATCCCATCTAACCCTGCCCTCTGGCAGTGGGAAGCCATTACCCCTTGTCCTGGCACTCCAGGCCCTTGTCCCACGTCCCCCTCCAGCTCTCTTGGAGCCCCTTTAGGCACTGGCAGGAGCTCTAAGGTCTCCCTGGAGCCTTCTCCTCTCCAGGTGAACACCCCCAGCTCTCCCAGCCTGGATCCAGAGCAGAGGGGCTCCAACCCTTGTAAAATCTCCATGCCCTCCTTGGGACTTGCTCCAGCAGCTCCATGTCCTTCTCATGCTGGATTCCAGGGCTGGAGGCAGCTCTGCAGGTGGGGTCTCATCTGGGTGGGGCAGAGGGACAGAATCCCCTCCCTCCCCCACTGCTCACAATGGGGGATCAGCCCGGGGAGGGGGTGTTAAATCATGCACTAAGCTCCACAGCAAATCGCTAAGATGCAAGTGACCATATTTTCCAACACAAAATAAATAGCTCCAGGGAACACATCAGACAGGTTGGTTTCACAGAGTTCAAATAGGTTTCTCCTTTGGCACTGACGCAAAGCGATTCCTTGTGGGCTGGGAAAAAGAAGTAGCTTTATAGGAAGCAGGTATTCCAGAGTTTTCTTAACCTCAGCATAAACTGCATGAACTCCCCAGGCTTTATCACCGGACATTAAAATACATATATAGGACAGCAGCTACTCAGGATATTTAATAAATGATGTAGCCTCCTCTAATGCACCCCACACAACATGGTCAACTCCTCTCACAGAGTTATTGAAACATGATGGCTTCAGGAAAAAAAAAAAATTGGGACTGCAGAGAAACCTTCACCTCTTTGTAAACAGCCACAATTTTCCCAGCCTAAAGGAATGTCACAATATAATCATAAAGAGGAAAAAAAAAAGGAGCAGGAGAGCAGAGGCAGACAGGAAAACAGTTTTCCCATCTCCCCAGTGAACATCCCCAATTCCTGTGTTAAATCCTTGGAGCAGGAAATCCAAGCTATTGAATTGTCTTCCTCAACACAGAAACTGTCAGGCTGATCTTGAGGGTGGAATCACTGTCAGCTCTTCAGGCTATTAAGCTGCTCTCCGGAAGAGCTTTGCTCACAGATGAGCAAAGCAAACCAGAAGATTCAGACAGGTAATAGACACCTATCCATTGCAGGAGACAGGCTGCTCCAAATAGATCCAACAGGCAGGAAGAAAATATGAAAAGCCAGGAGAAAATGGTGGTAACCTCACCCCGACTGAGTTTCATTGTTGCTTTTGCCAATTTCTAGAAGAAAAAAAAAAAAGGACTGTTTAAAGGGTAGGGAGTGTCTGATGAACCAGAAATCAAATGGGCCACTTGACGAGGAGTCCAAATACCTCCTCCCTCTAGTGAAAAACAAAGGTTGGGGGGTGGCGGTGGGTGTTAATGTGGAACATAGAGACGAAGTACGTACAAGAATTCTGAGATTTTACCTCTCCAAAGAATTCCAGAATGGGTTGGGTTTGAAGGATCTTAAAGCCTATCCCATTCCACCCCTGCCATGGGCAGGGACACCTTCCACTATCTCAGGGTACTCCAAGCCATGTCCAACCTGGCCTTGGACACTTCCAGGGATATAGGGGCAGCCACAGCTGCTCTGGGAATCTGTGCCAGGGCCTCACCACCCTCACAAGGAGGAATTTCTTCCCAATATAACCAATAAAACCCATATAACCTTTCCCTCTGACAGTGGGAAGCCATTCCCTCTTGTCCTGGCAGTCCAGGCCCTTGTCCGCAAAGGTACAGCCAGCAAAGGGTAGAGGGAAGCCTTCAGAGGCAAAATTCAGGGTAAGAATAGGAAGGCAATAACCAAGAGTTGTGGGACAGCATCTCAAAGAACGGCTCCCACAATCAGGCTTGGATTCATCAGGATCTGAGAAGGTTTTGAGACAACTGGAAGCCTGTACAAGAACAAGGACTGAATGGATCAAAACAACACCAGGACAGTGGCCCCTGCAATCAAAATCAAAGGCTCCTCTCGCACTGCGTAAGAGGAGCAGAGAAAGCCTGCAGATACGGAGTATATTTGAGGAGGATGAGTATATCTGGGGGGAAAGAAGGTGATTCATAAGAACCTCATCTCCTCAAAAACTCCTACAGATGGGACGAGAATTAGCCATGTGAAAATCCACAGCTAGAAAAAAATCAACACCGTACAAGTCAGATGTAAAGACAAAACCAAGGAACGGGAGTGTTTCTACACAAATGCTGGAAGTCTGAAAGTATGATGGAAAAACTCAAACATCTGTTTTGCAAGTGGATATAGCAAGTTCCTTCAAAACACAATGGAGAGTAGACAAGCCACTGGACATTAAAAGAACGCAAGGACTAAGCAAACATTTAGACGACCTAAGCTGACACCACCACTAGAGCAACTTTAGTTTTTTGTGACAGCAAAAAACCCCCTGTAAATCAGAATTCCAAGTTTAAAGCAGAAAAACAGAGCCTCAGCCACCCAAGCAGCAACAGCAATTGTCACACTGTCACCAGCAGGCTGCACAAGCAGGACACACAGCATTAACCAGGCTCCACATGCCTCTGTGTCACCAGAGCAAATGCCAGATCAGTGTGTGACACTAGGACCAAATTCCTAAACAGCAAAAAATTATTCCTCCCCAGGAGTGGATGAGAGAAGCAGCAACCCATACAACCACTGATTATGTCTGGATGGGAAGGGACCTTAAAGCTCATCTAGTTCCACTCCCTGCCACAGGCAGGGACACCTTCCACCAGACCAGATTGTGCCAAAACCTGTCCAACCTGGCCTTGAACACTTACAGGGATGGGGTAGCCACAGCTTCTCTGGACAACCTGTGCCAGGCCCTCACCACTCTCAAAGACAAGAATTTCACCTTAACATCTAATCTAAACTAATTCCTGCCTTCACCTTAGATGGCAGCTGAAATATTGGTGTGAGCCCTATGGTGCGATCTGACCAAGTAATCAAAGCCAACCCTTCTGTACAGCAAGGCTAAATGTCCAAGAAGGAAACAAAATCTAAATTTACAAGATTTTAGTAAGGAAAAAAAAAGGTTAGAAGCCACAATGGTTAATGAATCATCAGATAACATCTCCCAAAAATTAAAACTGTTTTACACATGCTGTGCTGAGCTTGGCCATCTCTTCTCTCCCTGCTTGACCCCACAAACCAGGCTTTAGGTGGCAAAAGATGATGAGGTGACAACAACAGCCTCACTTTAGCTGCAAAGTCACACAGGAGGATGAGGAAGCACCCTTGGTTAAAGCTGGTACCTGAAAGACTCTTGGCCAGCTTTCACAGAGCGATTCAGTGGCGTTTGGGCAACCCCAGCCCAGGTGGCCACACTGGACAAACCAGAGCTGACCTAACAACCAGCCTTAATTGCTGCAGGGCTAATTATATTGTTCAAAATGAAGTCGTGTCTCAGGAGTCAGGAGTCTTTTTCTTCCTTTTCCTTCTTCCTTTTGCAGTGGACAGAGCACATGAACAAGGCAAAGGCAGCTGATATACTCCATTGAAAAAAGAAAGAATATTACATGGCAGGATCCATCAAAGCTCTTTGGAGAGAAAAACTCTGCAGGATAAAAGGAAAAATCCTTCATGTACGTAAATAACTGGTAAAAAATGGTAAGGAAGGGGGAAGAACATATCACTGGTTGGTTTTGCAGCAGAAGGGACTCACCAAAGGCTTCTGCACAACGACACTGAGCTGTGCAGTTACTAAGATGACAACATTTGCTACTCTGAATAATTCAGAATGATCAGTAAATAAGAGCCATGACTCTAAAGAATTGCAGTAAAATCTCGTGATATGAGTGGGTGATACAATTCACAGCAGAGCACATCAGGAACAACCACCCAAACGTCAGCTTCAAAAAACATGACAGACTGAACTCAAGCCAACCTTGGGAAGCAGGACTACAGCACAATACTCCACAAAAACCATGGCTCCACAGTTTTTAGATCACTCGTGAACAATCTCTGTAATGATTATTATGTTACAGAGACAATAATATAGGATGAAATACCTTTAAAGAGGTACCTGCACCATAAATATAACCCAGCACCTCTGTGAACATCTCCCGTTCTCCTTTGCCACTCCTCCTGCCACACCTGTCTCAAGGAGGCTGGAGCAGAGCTGGCAATGACAAGTAACACAAGGAGAAGAGCCACGGAAAGTCTAAAGATATGAGGACAATTCAGCCAAGAGACTACCAGGAACAGAAAAAGTATTTTCCTAAAATCATTAATATCATGAAGAGAAGTGTGAAGGTTCCTAAATTCAACACCTGGCACAGGGGGGTCATGAACTGCTGAAGAGAGAAAAATAAAGCACTATTTCCCTGGATTAGATCTGCTGTTTTTGTGCTCTCCCCTCCCCAGGCATCTGCTCCTCGTTACCACTGAACAGGATAGCAGGCCAGATGGATTCCTGGTCTCATCTGGTAGCACTTTTTAAGGCATTACACAGGATTTCATCTGTTAACCTGAAAATACACAGTGGCTGATTGCTTCCAAAGAGCTGGAAATTAGTTTAAAAACCACAAAAAAGGGGGGCAGTGTCAGGGCAGGGAAAGCAGCAAGTGGCTATGGACTAGAATGGATTTAGGATCTTGCCCAGCTCACAGCTCCCCTCACAGCAGAGCCTTGAACTTGCCTGAATATTTTCCATTGGTGACTCTGGCATAGCAAACCAAGTTGTTGCCAATACAGAGAACCAGAACAGCATGAAAACTCTTACAGAAGAGTAAGACAGACGGGCTGGAATGAGGCAAGGTCACACACTTCATACTTCACAAGAAACATTACTATGAACTGGAAAGCTCTTTTATCCAAGCAAAAAGAAAGAGAGATAGGATATTAGGTTGTTGCCGTGACCCATGAGCCACCAACCTGACTCAGACATGAAGGATACTGGCACAAAGGAATTCCCCGTGGCACAGCACAGCACAGCACAGCACAGCATTCCAGAGAGCCCTCCCCGCCATTCTGTGCCCTGCTCCCCTCAGCGATTAGCTTTGAGCAAACATGTGCAGGAAAGAGAGTGACAGAGAACATGGAAAAGGGCAACTGTGTGGTTTGAAAATAAGGAGCCAACACTTGAGCCAAGCTTTACGGAAGCACCAACAGAGAGAAGAGCTGATTTATAGGAAGCATCTCTGGCATAAACACAGGCAGGTATGTATGAGCCACGGATAAATTTACTGTGAGAATCTGGTGCGAGTGTCCAGCCCTTATGGCCAGAAAACAGAACTTACACAAAACACAGCAAGGAGCCCAAACTTGTGAGGACTTCTGGCCAGCAGTTGAAAACACACAGTTAGAGACTTGCAGAGGAAAGCAGAGAGCTGAGCCTCCTCTTCCTCACCATCCAACAGCTTGTAAAAAATAAAAAAGGCACGAGTCCAGAAAAAGTGATTTCAGGGAAGGCACCGTTTGAAGAAACACTTGTATCTGAAAAAAGCTTAGGTGTTTATGCAGGGTGTAAGCATAAAGCCCTGATTTTATCAAGCCAATAGTCTAAAATTTCACTGGAGTTGGTAAGATTTTTGCCAAAAGGCTGGAATATCAGTGGTGCCAGGGTGCTGCTACACTGGCAGCCGGAACTTCAACATAGAAACAGATTTCCCTGGCAGGTCTCACCTCCATCCTCCACGCTTCCTAAATACATCTGTGGGGTTTTTTACTGAGAATGATTTTTTTTTATTATACACTACAGTATTTAAATTCTTTTCTTATCTGGTCACACCTTGTCAGCAGTCACCTTCCCCGCACAAAAACTCCTGCTGATAGTTACCATTGGCAGCACCTCCAGCTCATCCCTGACTCCAAGAGCTCTAGTATGAGCCCAGCTTCACATGGAAATAACCAGTCTATGCATCTCTGTACAACAATGTCATGAAACCTGAATTCTGCCATCAGTAACACTTCACCACCCCAGTGGCACTTCCAAAACTGGAGCCACTGGCAAGCAGTAAGGAATGCCTCCACGGATTTTGCAGTCTGAATCTCCACAAACTCATACCTCAAAGGCACTTTGTATTTTTTGGAATGTGTCTGTGGGAAAATGCTGCTAATATTTGATAAGAGCTTCTCAAAGGGAACAAAGCTCATGATTCCCAGTTCACCCACCATCCTCTCCCAGCAGAGACCAAATTACCGACACAGCACGGAACCAGGGATGCAGAGATGGATTATCTGGGCAAATCACAGCTGGCAGCTGGGGAGCTGAGAGAAGGAAAAGGCAAGTCCTGAAGAACTTGGGGAGTGGCTGTACAAGCTGACAGGCATTAGGTCACTGATTTAAAAAAAAATCAAGTCTGAGGTCACACCCGTGACAGTTGGACTTCAAGCAGGTCACGGTGAGCCAAGAAACGGTGAAGGTAGAAAACACGAAGTAGGGGCACGGGAGGCAGCTCAAAAGACTGCAAGCTTGGACTCTGCTCAGAAGGCTTCCCACGAACTGAGAAGTAACCGTAAAGAAAGGCTAAAGAGGACTGTTGGCAACAGTAAAACATGGGGAAGGGAAGATGTCACGCTTCTGAGGCAGTCGAGGCTGCCCCATCCCTGGAAGTGTCCAAACCAGCCTGAAGGTGGTTTGGAGCAGCCTGATCTACTGAAATGTGTCTCTGCCCATGGCAGGAGGTGGAATGAGATGAGTTTTATGATCCTTCAACCCAAACCATCCTGATTCCACGACTTGGACAAGACAACAAACCCCAATAGAGTTTCACACTGTGCCAAACAGCACATGGACATACAAGCTTTCCTGACATAGAGGGCTATAGAACTTCTTCACACAAATAAGTTGCTGATACACCCCCAGTTACACACAGCAATTCGCTTCCTTACACTGGGAACACCACCACATTCAGGAGTTCCCAAGGCAGCTCCAGCTCCTTCCCCGGCAGATCCCTGCCCCACACTCCCGGGACAGAGCGGGCTGCCACTTTCACCCGACACAAATCCCGCCGTTCCGCCCCACCGGGCAGCATCAGCCCCGCACCCCGAACCCGCCCCTGTTCCCCTCGCTCACGCCCCGGCAGCCTCCGCCCTCCCCGCGGTCCCTCGGGCCGTCCCACGGCGGCTTCTCCGCCCGGCCGGAGCCGCTCCCGCCGCACCGGGAGGGCTGGAGCGCCCAGCCGGCGGAGCCTCCGCCGCGGGCGGGCCGCGAGAACCGCCCCTCGCCCGGGCGCCGCCGCCCGCGCCCCGCGGCCGTACCTGCTCCGTCGGCGCTGCGCTCCGCGGGAGGGCCGGGCCGGGCCGGGCCGGGCCGGGCTGGGCTGGGCCGGGCCGGAGCCACCGCTGCTCTCCCCGCGCCCGCCGCGGCTCCTCCCTCACGGCGCTCGACGGGCACGGCCCGACCCGGCAGCGCTCGACGCCGGCACCGCCCCGCGCGGCTCCGCCCTATGGCCGCGCCGCGCCCGCGCCGCTTCCGGGGCACCGCGGGCCCTGGAAACCGCGTGGCGTTGCCAGGAGGAAGCGGCGGGCGGAGAGTGCGGCGGGACAGTGGGCACCGGGACAGTGGGCACCGGGGCTCCGCTCCCGGCGGGGCTCAGCATCCGCCGGAATCAGCACCCCACTGGGGCTCAGCACCCGCTGGGGCTCAGTATCAGCCGGAGCTCAGCATCCTGGGGGGTTCAGCACCCCACTGGGGCTCAGCACATGGAATCATAGACTGCTTTGGGTTGGAAGGAACCATAAAAACTACCTCGTTCCCCCCTGCCTTAGGCACCTTCCGCCAGACCAGGTTGCTTATTCCTTGAAAATGATTAAAAAACGCCGTGAGGAAAACGTTCCTCCGTGGTGTGCGACCCTCAGCCTGGGGACAATCCCATTATCCAGCCATACACATCGCAGCTCACCAGCATATAGGCCCCACCAAGGATGAACGACAGGTTTATTTGGAAAAATCACTTGGAAAATATGTTCCGATCCAGAATTTAGGCATTAAAATTATTTATTTCCCCTACTATCTCGTAATCCTGAGGCCAAGCATGGAAATTTTCCCCTGGTGCCATAATTAACCTGAAAATGAAGCCCAGTTCTAATAAAAATGGATAATATTTCACTTCCGTTGTTTTTTCCATTTTCTTTTAAAATCTATGTGCAGTCTGCTTACTCACATAAAGCCTAATAAAGGCTTAATATTTTTATTAAACCTTTCAACTTGTCAATATCAAAATTAGAATGTCTCAATCCAGCCACCTGAAAAGCCTGTCCTGGAAGCATCTTGTCAAACCCTGCCTAGAGCACTGCTCTGGAATGAGTTTATTTTGCTTATTCTTTGTGCTATTATCCATGGAAAATAATAATAATGTGGATATCACAATATTGACAATATTGTCTTTGATCAAAGGGAGAAGCACTTTTGCAATTCAGCTCCCATTTTTTCTGTTCTGAACCATCTGGGCACTCCCAAGAGGCATCTTAATTCTGAAAAATTATTTATCATCAATTTTAGTCCAAGTAGTTCTTTTGCTAAGCCCTATTAAACATGCAGATTCTCATTAGCCCTGTGATAATCCCTTGGGAGTTTACACAAACACCAGCCTGTGTACTGAATGAAGGGGCATCAAAGCTGACCCGAGAACGTTTGGGGTGGGTGAGGAGAACCCCAACAGAGGTTCTACTCGCCTCCTTATCCTCAGTCCAGACAGGTGAGATTCCAGCCCAATTTCAAACTGCCTTGTTACGAACAGAAAGGAAACATCCTGCTTTTCTTCTTGCATCTCCCCTCGGGATGAAGCAGCTCGTGGCCGCAGGGCGGCTGGAGCTGCTGGGCAGGACAATCCCCCTTTGTCCGGAGCAGCGAGAAGGACAATGAAGCTCCTGTTGAGGATCAGGCACAGGGAGGCACCACCCCGATACGGCAGCGTGGGCAGGGGGGACCCTGCAGACACAGAGCTCAGATCTTTCTGGGTAACATGCAAAGGGGGAAAAAACGAAGTCAGAGGAAAAACAAAGCAAAAAAGCACATTTTTTGGCAGAGAGGTGAGAGCAGAGGAGCAACTACTTAAAGCAAGAAGGTACCAGCCAAAGTCTCACCCTTCTCTCTTCCAATAGAAACATCCCTGTACCCAATCCAGGGCAGGAATATACATGAACAAGCTTGGAATTTACCTAAATTAATAGTGCTCTAGAAGGAGACAAGTGTAACTGCCTTAACATAAAGCAGGCAACACCTGAACTACAAACCCCGGTGTCTGCAGGAGGGAGGCTGCAGTCCAAACAGTAAGAGAGTAAACAGTCATGGATATAAATTGGATGTGGTCTGGTAACAGATTTTCTTTTTAGGAAAAGCCTTGAAAATCAGAAAAAGCGATGAAAACCCCTCATCTGGGGATGAAGTCCCTGAGGTTTGGCACTGGATTTTGCATGGCAGGGTGAGAAGTCGGCAGCCCGACAGCTGATGGCCCTGTCCCCCTCCCCTCCGTCTGTGTCCCCATGGCTCAGACATCTGCTGTCCCCGCCGACCAGCTGCCCCCCTGCGCAACCCCGGCTGCGGGACGGCAGTAGGAGATCCTTCCTTCCAGCTAAATCCAACAGAAATGTACCGTCTGTCCTGTTTCGGGCACAAGGGGAGAAGGGGTCTGCCAGGAAAAGCTCAAAAATGCTTTGGGGCAGCAGCAATTTGTAATTATCCCTATGTGAAGAAGGAAAAGCCTTAGGCTACGGGGATGAGATAGGATGGCATCTGTTCCATCACTCTCTCTTGCCCAAAGAAAGATAATTTTGCCCTGGAAGATTTAAAATTCAACATATTAGACCCTCGGGAATTCTTATTTCTTAAACACTTCCAGCTCCTTTCCTAATCACTTTGTGTGCTCACTTTGCAGCTGCTTTTGGAGCATCCAAGAGCTCCTGCCAAAACACACATCCAGTTGTTCCAGCAGTGAACCCCTGAGCTCTCATTTGTGATGTAGGTACATCCAACATCCCCTGGGGAAAAATGTGGGTGCCCCAGCCTGGGTCAAGAGGAGCTCTTGGACCTTCAGACATCTATGGGGGGCTCAGCTGAGAACAATTTGTTGCTCATTAATGCTCTCAGGGCTGTGATGTTCTCCAGGTTGGGGGTCGGATAAATAATTTTGACTATTGGCAGAAAATTCCACATGTTGGAGTGGGAATAAACTCTGCGGGGGGAAATGGGTTGCTCTCACAGCCCACCCCTGTCCCTCCAACAGTGCTGGGTTTGAGGAGGCCATGGGGAGTCAGCCAGTGACACAGTGAGTGATTTTGCTGAAGCCTTTCCTTACCTGACAAGATAATACAGATTCTCAGGAAATGAGCAATTCCAGTCTCTCATCCATACATTTATATATTCTCTTCACATTTCCTAAGTAAATAAACTGGTCCAAGGCAGAAGGAGCCTTGCCTGGTCCCTGGCACAGCCCAGCGTTTGTAGCTGAAGATGCTGCTGACATCTATGGTCAGCCTGGGGTACTGGTGTTTAAAAACGTTGGAATCACAGGCTGTATTGGGTTGGAAAACATCTTTAAGTTCCTCTCAATCCACCCCTCTGCCATGGGCAAGGACACCTTCCACTATCCCAGGTTGCTCCAAACCATATCCAGCCTGGCCTTGGACACTTCCAAGGATCCAGAGGCAGCCACAGCTTCTCTGGGCACCCTGTGCCAGGGCCTCATCACCCTCACAGAAAAGATTTTCTTCCCAATATCCCGTCTAACCCTGCCCTCTGGCAGTGGGAAGCCGTTCCTGTCACTGCAGGCCCTTGTCCCAAGTCTCTCTCCAGCTCTCCTGGGGCTCCTTTAGGCACTGGAAGAGGCTGTCAATGAGTTGTGGTGTTCATATGGATTTAACCAAAATAACATCATTATCAAATAATCCCTTAAATTACAAGAAATTACCTAAGAAATGAAATCCACTTTGAAGATATAAAAGTAATACTGGCTGGATTTCCAGATGATTCATCGCCCTAGGAGGTTCTCTGGATTACACCTCCTGCCCTAAAAGTCTAGAAAATCCCTTTCACGGGGAAAATCTCAGTTAATGCTGTAACATTACACCCAGTACAGTGATAGAAACAATTTATCCATATTTTATTTTCAACACTGTGCATGACCTTTCTTTACCACACTATACTTCACTATTAATTATATTGTTGGATTGAAGCACGTCTTGAGATTGATGGAAATCCTTCAGTAATGTGTGTCAGCACAGGTGAAACTCCTTCAGCATTCTAAGACCTGCACAGTGCCATTTTAAGCATATTTTTATTGGAGCAACAATAGCTGGGAAAAAAACCCAAATAACCAGGTAAGCTTTTGGACATGGAAACCTTCTGCAAGTCTGGTCTTACCCATAGATTTTATTTTGGGTTGTCTGAAGCTCCTGAGCTTTAGCACTCCCTCCCTTTCTGATTTTGTCCCTCATTTTCAGAAGAGCTGTGTGCTGTTCCTGTTTCCCTATGGACTCAAAGATTAGCAGCAGGGGCACAGCTGGAGCTAAATCAGCTCCAGCCCCAGTGAGCGTGGACTGAAGGTCACCCTCCCATATTCCCACTGAGACAGGAAGGCATCCAAGTAAACAACTTCTCCTGCATTTTGTTCTCATAAAAACTCAGCTTTAAGGCTGCCGGTCCTGACATAAACGTCCGGATTCTATCTGAGCAAAGGGAGCATATTTATTTGTTTATTAGAGGCAAAAGCAGGTTTAGCTGCTCCTTAATACAAAGTGTTGCTCTTTCCTAAGGTTCCCAGCAGGGTGGATGTGTACCACAGAGGCACATATTTAATCCCAAGCTCCTTCTGTGTACCTCATATCCCTCCACAGCCCTGTGTGTTCCAGCTCCATCAGATTTTATCTGTTTAATGATGTGTGAGAGCAATCCAGCACAGGAAGGACATGGACTCCAGAGGAGGCACCAAGATGATCAGAGGATGGAGCAGCTCTGCTGGGAAGAAAGGCTGGGAGAATTGGGGTTGTTCAGCCTGGAGAAGAGAAGCTTCAGTGTGAGCTATTTGTGGCCTTCCAGGACCTGAAGGAGCGGACAAGGAACACAGAGAGAGACTGTTTACAAGGGCCTGGAGTGCCAGGACAAGGGGGAATGGCTTCCCACTGCCAGAGGGCAGGGATAGATGGGATATTGGGAAGAAATTCTTCCCTGTAAGGGTGGGGAGGCCCTGGCACAGGTGGCCCACAGAAGCTGTGGCTGCCCCTGGATCCTTGGAAGTGTCCAAGGCCAGGCTGGACAGGGCTTGGAGCACTCTGAGGTAGTGGAAGATGCTCTGCCCATGGCAGGGGGTGGAAGGGAATGAGCTGTGAGGTCCCCTCCAACCCAAACCGTTCTGGGATCTGTGATTCAGGTCTCCACCAGCCACTGCTCGACAAGCAGCTCCTCATCCTGTCCCCTTCCCACCTGGCAGCTGAACAGCCCTCACAGAGCAGCTGAGCATGGACAACACCTGGGGGGATGCAGGTGAGAAGATCTGATCACAGCTCAGAGGTTTTTACTGTCTCCCAGGTGTTTTTAGAGGAGAAATGGAATTGATACACTGGTTTGGCAGGTCAAAGGGAAAGAACCACCTTTAGTGCCACCATGGGACCTGTCACTGTGATGATGTTCTGTCACTGAAGTCTGTGGCTTATTCAGATTTTTCCCCTTAATTTACATAATCTTTTAAAACTTCTGTTACAGAGAAATCAATTGCTACTTTTAAAACTTGAACTGCTTCTCTATAACAATCCTCATTTTTATCCAGACATTTTAGGAAGAGGTTTTTACAGCATTAACTGCTGTCCCCACAAGGCTGGGGACCTACAACATCTGACACTAAACTTTCCTTGTGCTAGATTTAAATTTAAATCTCCTCCTAAATTTCCCTTTTCATCTGCTCAACAATACTCTGATCTTCAATGGAGCTTCTGAGGAAGAGCAGAAGCAGAACTCCTGAGATTAACATGCATCACAAGGCCGCACTTGCTTTTTTCCTAGGAATTGCCCCACAAGTTGTTTGGCAACCTCCGTAACAGCCACAAGAACAAGTTTTGTATCATTTTAGCCATTTATTGCTCCCCCAGCTCTCAGGGTTCTGATTCTTTAGAACCACCAGTCTGTTTTAATTAAACTTCATCTCTAATTACCTCTAGCTCCAGCTGCCCACCTACCTCTCCAGTGTCTTTCCAAATCCAGTTTCCCACCTTTGGACAAAGAAATCTTCATTAACAACTTTTACTACAATAAAGACACAACATGGGTGTGTGGTCACAAGGCTTCAGTTTATTAAAAAAATGAGGATCTGCTTTTTAGAAACAGAACAACCACGATCATGTAAGTCTTGGACAAGCACAAGGCAGCCAGAAGATGAAAGACAAAGCTGCCCGACATGCAGGAGGAATTCAAGCAAACCAAGATAAAAATTAAACCAGTGGTTTACACTGAACATTAAATGCCAAATAGTATAAACGAATTAATTTCTCCAGTGTTCATGCCGTCTCTCAGACTTTTAATCCTGTACAACACCTGAAAGGAAGCCATAAAAAATTTTAAAAAACTATACAAGCTTACAAAGCCCAGCTCGAGTAGGAGGGGCATTGTAACATGAAAACTGAGGTCAGATGTCTACTCTTCCTCCAAGGACTCTCCATCTTCAGCAGGATCCGGTGGCAGGGGCCGAGCTCTGTAAGAAACATTATTTCAGAAGCATTAGCAGAACCCACCTCAGGTTTGAATGGCTAGCAAAGACTTTTCCCCAGAGCCCAGGTGACCCAAATGAGTTTAATTAGCCTCAGACAGAACCTTGAGGCCTCAGGACTGACAGGGGCTACTTTATCCCAAGTGCTCTGAGCCCAGATGTAGCTGCAGAGACATTCCTTCCAAACTGGAGAGAAAAAATCTCACACTAAGATATCCCTGAATGGTCCCTGCATGTCCTGAACCCCAAGGGCAAGTTCCACACCTTTCTTTGGAAGCCACATAACTCCTATCTCACACCTGAGTTTCCATCTGACTAACTTATGGAACAAAAAGCTTGTGCAGTTGAGCGAGTAGTTCTTGCTTCTTCCAGAACACACTAGGAAGTTGCAAATTGTTTTGCATGGGGACACTCTGTGTGCTCTTCTCACCACCTGGTTCTTAGTCAGCCCAACAACCTCCAGTTTAATGGAAGTTTTCCTGTGCTACAGCAAATGTTTTGTGTTTCACCAACAAGTGGGATGCACTTAAAAGCCTTTGTCTGCTTGTTCTGCAGGACAGGTTGGGGCTGATTCTTATGGGCCCCTCCCTAGCAGTTTGGGAATATCTATATTTGGTAGAAAAATGGAGGTTCAACCCAGAATTCTCTATGGAAAACAGTGTCTGCAAGACAACATTTTATACTGCTGTGTTTTAGTCAGTAGTGCAGTCTACAGGTTAACCTCCGAGGTTTCAGCTTGGAAAAGCCATTCAATTCCTGGCACGTGGAAAGTGCTAGTGCTCTCTTAGGCCTTTCCAAAACTTCGCTCTGCTCTGCAGGCAAAGTTATGTCTGAGCACTGAGAACCAACTATCAGTAACTCCACGAGGTCCCCAAAAACTTTGTCAGACTTTGCTGAGAAACATAATTTCCATGAAGATAGGGACGTCAGGAGACACACCGTCAGCTTTTCAGCAGTCACTTGCTCCTTCAAAAAATAAGCTGGAGTTTCACGGAGGAAAAAGAATCTCAACTTGTTTCCCCCAACTTGTGCCTCCACTTGTCCCAACACCCACCCCAGGCCGCTGCTCCCGGGCGCGTCTCCGTCGGGTGCTCGGTTCTCCTTGGACGGGAGCTTCAAGAAGTCGCCGATGCCCTTTTGCCAGGCGGGCACCGGCCTCACACACGCCCGGTTCAGCCCCACAGGGCGCTTGACACCTGCGGGGAGCATGATATCAGTCCTGGGGGAGGGAGGGCAGTGGGGAGGGAAGGAAGGAGGCAAACAAGAAGGGAGGGAGGAAAAGAGCGAAAGAAGGAAGAAAGGGGAAGGGAAGAGGAAGGGAGAGAGGAAGATGAGAAGGAAAACGGAACGAAGAGGAGGAAAAGGGAAGGGAGGCGTGAAGGGAAGTAAAGAAGAAAGGAAGGACGTAGTGAGGGAGAGAAGGAGAGAGGGAAAGAAGGAAAGGAAAAACCGACGGAAGGAAGGTAGGAGGAAGGGCCGATCCCCGCCGCGCTCACCTCTCCATTTGGCGGGCGGCGGTCCGGCGTTGATACTGATGGAGCCCAGCGCCTTCCGGGGAGCGCGGGCGACCAACACTGCGGAAACAGGGGGACAGCGTGGGGTCAGCGGCAGCACCCGGAACCCTGCCCTCCCCTGCCCGTCCCATCCCGATCCACTCCCGTCCCGTCCCGTCCAGTCCCTCCCACTCCATTCCCCCCATTCCCGCGGCCCCGCACCCTTGCGAAAGGCGCGGCCGCCCTGGTCCGCCTTGGTCCGCGCCATCGCGGCTCAGCACTGCCCGGCCCCGCCCCGGCAGCATCATTGGCCACAGCCCGCCAATGGAACGCGGGGCCGTCGCCGTCCCGCTCCCCTTCCCGCTCTCTGCTGGCCAAGCGGGATATTGGGAAGAAATTCCCTGCGAGGGTGGTGGAGGCCCTGACAAAGATTGCCCAGAGAATTTGTGACTGCTCTATTCCTGGAAGTGTTCAAGGCCATGCTGAACGAGAATTGGAATAACCTGGCTTAGTGGAAGGTGTCCCTACCCATGGCACGGGGTTGAACTGGGATTGGATTTGCGGTCTCTTCCAACCCAGACCATTCCCGGACTCTATGAACGGGTCCCGGAACGGTCGCGCCGTGGCCGCGTTCCCGGGGGGAAGGGAAGCGGAGGGTGTCGGGCGGTGCGGTTGCGTTTCCCGTCCCCCGCTGAAGATGGCAGCGCCCAGCGCGCTCCTGGCCTGGTGCATCCAACACCTGCGCGGGGACTTCGGGCTGGACGTGGGCGAGGAGGTGGTGCGGTGAGCGGGGTCGGGGCCGGGCGGGACCCTCCTGCCCTCTGGCACGGGCCGCGGGGGCCTCTCGGTCCAGCATGGAGGAAACAGGGTGTGTCACAGCAGCTGTCGGGAATCTGTGCCCAGGATTGTCCCTGGGGTGGAGATTTGCGGACGGGAGGTGGTGTGGAGGGTTGTCGGCTCAGAGAATCACAGATTGCTCTGGGCTGGGAGGGACTTTAAAGCTCATCTCGTTCCACCTCCTGCTGTGGTCTTACCACGGTCTGTACAGAACCCTGATCCGGAAAGGAGAGATAAATTACATACCTGTGGCTAAATGACACACTTGTGCCGTGAGACCACTCGAGTAGGCCTCGGAACATCAGCCCCCTCACCCATTTGTATCCACTCCGGCCCCTCGCAGGTACATCTTGTCAATCACAAACGAGGATGAGATCCGGGAGTACGTTGTTGACCTCGTTCAGGGCACTGACGGGAAGAAGAGCTGGTTTGTGGAAGAACTGCTGGCCAGGTGGAGGAAATCTGCGCAGCTGCCCTCCGAGCCTTTCCCAGCATATTGGAAAAAGGACGGTGAGCGGTGCAGAGTGGAAAACTCTCAAATAAACTTGGTTATTGTGATGTTAAAGAATTCCATACCATGAATCCCTGTATGGGTACCGGTCCCATTCGTGATTGTCGGGACAGTTTAAAGCCCCTTTTCAATGACCAAGGAGAGTCCAGGGACATCTTTCTCTTGCTGGCGCTTACCCAGCCTCTCTGTATGCTTGCTCACACTTCCAGAGGCTTTGGAAGTGCCGCGGGCTGGGGACCAAGGAAAGAAGGGGAAACGCAAAGGGCGGAACAAGCAAGAGATGCCAGTGTATGCCGAGCCCAGTGCTCACGGGGAGGAGGTGAAAACCCCTTTGGACCTGGCCAAGGTGAGTGGAGGGGGTGGGGATGTCAGGGAGTCTGGGGATCACTTGAAACCTGGGGTCTGGGGAAAGGGGATGTCAGACACTGGTAAAGATGTGATTGGAAAGTGGAAATGAGTGTCTAGGATATGTCAGACTGGGGTGCCCAGGTGGACACTGCTGAGGCCACACCTCAAATCCTGGGGTTAGTTTTGGACCCTCAGAAGAAAGACAGTGAGGTGCATGTCCAGAGAAGGGAGCAGAGCTGGGGAAAGGGCTGGGTCACCAGGAGCAGCTGAGGGAGCTGAGGGGCTCAGCCTGGAGAAAAGGAGGCTTGCGGGGGACCTTCTGGCTTTGCACAAGTCCCTGACAGGAGGGTGCAGCCAGCTGGGGATCAGGATCTCCTCCCAGGGAGCAGGGGACAGGATACAAGGAAATGGCCTCAACTGTGCCTGGGAAGGTTTAGGTTGGATACTGGGGAAAATTTTTTTGTGGAAAGGGTGGTCAGGTACTGGAATGGGCTGTCCAGGGCAGTGGTGGAGTCACCATCCTTGGAGGATGTGGCATTTGAGGAGGGAGGAAGGGAGGAGGAATGCAGAGAGAGAGGAAGGAAAGAAGGGAAGATGGAAGAGGGGGGAGGGGGATAGAGAGTGAGAAGAAAGAAGGGGAGTTAGTAATGGGACTCTGTGATCTTGGAGGGCTTTTCCAACCTAACCATTTCCATATGTCTATGATGCCCAGGCTGGGGAGAAAGGTTGTGTCTGTTTGTGTCTATAACTAGGAGTAAAATAATCATCAGGTAGCAAATATACCAGCATGGATTTTTCTTGCCCCAAAAAGCCTGAGAGGAGAGCAGGTAAAGGAAGTCGAGGCTGTAATTAGGAATAAAAGGGATTTCTTTAAATCAGATGCAAGGGTGGGGAGTTGAAGCCACGAAGAGGGTAGAACATCCTTTTCTGATGTATTTAAACCTTCCCAGTAAGACTGATTAAAGCTTTAATTGGCAACTAAAATATTTCAGAAAGAAACTGTGGAAGAAGAGCAGAGAAGCACTAAACCTGAGAAATGCTGCTATTCCTGACTGAGGAGCAGAACTTGAATTCATGTTTTTAGATGGAACTCTTGGAGCAGGGAGGCTGCAATGGCTGAAAGTGTAAAACGTTTGTAGGATAAAACGCCATGTTTTTGAACTGGAGGATTGAAAATGGACAGTGATGTTCCACTTCCTTGTAGTTACCTTTTAACTTGATTAAAATGAAAAAAAAAAAGTGAGAAATAACTGCCAAAGTTACTTTATCTTATTTTGAGTTTTTTTCATGGTGGCAGTGTTTGGATCTGGCAGTAGCACTAAAACCAGTTGGGCTTTATTGGGGGGACTGGAAATGCTGCATTCGCTTGTCATTAAACCAGATTGAAACTCAGAGGTGAATCATGAAATCACTAAAGCCAGATCATGGAAGGAGGAGCAGAATTTATTTTATAGCTCAATACTTGAACCTTTATTTATGAAAAAACACTGAGGTAGCTGTGCTGGGTGGAAAAGCTGCTGGGAGGTGACATGGCTGTGAATGCAGTGTCCCTGTTGCCACCACCGGCTGTGTCTGGGGACAGGAACATACAGGGTGCATAGCTACAAACAGGGAGTCTAAATAATCCTTGGAAATGAACTTGGGAGTAGCTGAGCTGTTGTTTGGAGCTGTTAAACAGGCATTAGGCTCTCCCGCAGGTGCAAAGCACGGACAGCAGCACTGGCTGCCCAAATCCCAGCAGCTCCAGGTGGCGTGGGCAGCAAACTTTGAGTGCATCCTTGTGTCCTTGCTTTGTTTGGATTCCTTGGAGCATTTCTGGCAGGCCTGGGCTTGTCCTTCTGCTCAGTCTGGGGTTGGGTCCAAGTTTCATTCCAGTGAGGCAGAATAACATTTGTCTGAGCCTCCCAGCCTGCCAGGGGGTCAGTGCTCGCTCTCTGCTGGCAGTGCTGCTCTGGGAGTACTGTTTGTTTGTTTACTTTTTTGCTTTCCAGGCCCAGGAGAGCAGCAGCAGAGTCAGCAGCAGTAGCATTTCCTCTAAGAAGAAGCCCAAGTATGTCAACCTGTACACGAGGGAGGGTCAGGACAGGCTGGCTGTGCTCATCCCGGGCCGCCACACCTGCGAGTGCCTAGGCCAGAAGCACAAGCTCATCAACAACTGCCTGGAGTGTGGGCGCATTGTCTGCGAGCAGGAGGGCTCTGGGCCCTGCCTGTTCTGCGGGGCCCTGGTGAGTAACCGGGGAATTACTGCCCCACTTGGTCCTGGAGAAGTTGGCTGAATTAGCCCTTTTGACAAAGGTCCCCTTGCAGAGTTCTAAAACAGGGAAGGAAAGAGCCTCTTAGGAGGTTTCCCTCATAATTTACATAGCTTTGGAGTTTGTCTGGTTTCTGACAGTCTCCTGTGTGTCACACCAGTGTCCAAAATCTCTCCAAGGCTTTGGCCCCATTGTGGGCACATCCCTGATTGCTTTGTCAGGAGCAGTGTCCTGCCTTTCCTTCAACATTTGTGCAATAATGGATCCTTTGGGATACCTGTTACACCTGGATTCAGTTCAAAGGACACCTTTTGGAGAAAGGGGGCAAGTTGTTGATGGCAGATAAGTGGAAATTCCTCTTCATGTGAGAGGAAAATACTGGTTAGGTAGAACAACATGTTTTAAAGCTGATTGCTTGCTATTTTGGAAGATCTGTTTAACTCCCAGTGGCCAAGAAGGAGAGAAAATCTCTGAGTTAAGGGTTATGGCTCTTCCTTGGATGGTTCTGAACTCATCTCTCGTCCTTTGAGCTCAGCCAACAACATATCCACCCAAAGAACAGGGAAAAATCAAACTCTAAATTTCTCTTTTAGTGAAGAACAAGCTTCCAGGATTCTTCCTGTGTCAGTGGGGAAGAGAAGGAGGTGGGAGTGTCATTGCCACTTTAAACAGCCTGATGTGTTTCCAGGGCTTTGAAACTGGTCAAGCTGTCACATCCTTCCCATGTGATGTCCTTCCCAAGTCTTCATTTCCTTCTTTTCCTCAGGTGTGCACTAAAGAAGAGCAGGACATTCTTCAGCGGGACTCCAACAAGAGCCAGAAGCTGCTGAAGAAGCTCATGGCAGGTCAGTTGCAGTTCCATACCTGGAATAGAATGAATCCAAAATAGTGTGAGTTATTTCCTTCAGACTTCACTGAGCTGCTTGCCTTCATTGCTGCTCTGTGTCTGTGGTAGGCATTAGAGGGATGGCTTGGAAGTTGGCTCCTTGGATCCTCCTGCAAGCCCTCAGCAGCATTCCTGAGCTTCAGCAGAGGTGACAAACGAGTGTCAAATGGCAGCATGTGGTGTCCTTCCCCTGAGGCCCCAAGGCTGTTCATTCAGCATTCCAGAATCAATCACATGACCTGGGTCATTGTAGCAGTCCTTGGAAATTAGGATAAGTCTCCTGTGGAATGTGTGCTGTGGAAGATGAAGTGCTGCTGCCTGATTTGCTGGGCTTAGAGAGGTGATAGTTAATATTTCCTAATGGCTTGTTTTATCTCACACTTATCTTGGAAGCTGAAAATAAGAACAGAGCCAAGGAAAGCAAGAGGAAGTAATACCCAGCATCCCAGTGAAGACCTGTACATTGTGGGGATGTTTGTCTGAGTTTAGCTGAACTACAGCCAAGGTCATGGTGTTCTTCGTTGGAGAATACACTTTGCTGAGGAACTGGGAAAATAGTTACTCCAGGTCTGGGCTTCTCCTTAGAGCTATGGAGATGGCAGGAGAATGGAAGTCCTTGAGTGCACCAGCTGGTCGTAGAGCCAGGCTGTTCTATCTTTCCCATACAGATCCTGGTGTATTTCACAATCCCATTTCTTACCTGTTTTATTTCTCTTCTCTCCTGCCTCTGTCAGCTCTTGCTTTGTTATCCACGTAGGTAAAAGCTGGAATGTGATTTGCTGTTGTCTTGGGAGTAAAAATTGTGGATCAGTGACCGCAGGGAAATACAGGCAATTATTTCCCTGAAATGAAGGCATTTCCCAGTGTGGTGAAATACACTGGTTTGTTCCATCATGACTTTGGTTCAAACCTTTTGTGGGTTTTTTTTTTGTTTTTGGTTTTGTTTTGTTTTGTTTTGTTTTGTTGCTCCCTGTTGTTTGCTTGGTTGGGTTTAGGACCCTTGCCAGGAGGGGTAAGCAGGAAGAGCATTTGCTGGGAACAGATTTCTTCATCTCTGGAAACAGCTGGTTTGGGGAACCAGGTGTGGTATGTCAGGATTTTGTTCATGGGAAGCATAAACAGAAGCAGGTGGAAGGCTCTGGGTCTCTCTGGAATCTGTCCTGGGCAAGAGGCACTTTGTGAGGGTAACAACATGTAGGGAGGGTTTGGCTTTTAGAGGGGGACTCCTAAAAAAGCCAAGGTTGTTGCTGAAGAAGAAAAGCCTCCAGACCTCAGAACCCCTCCCAGTGCCTAAAGGAGCTTATGCAAAGGAGAGAGAGGGACTATTTAAATGGGCAGATAGTGATAGGACAAGAAGGAATGGTTGTGAGCTAAAAGAGGAGAAATTTAGATAGGATATTAGGAAGAAATCCTTCTCTGTGAGGGTGGTGAGGCCCTGGCACAGGTTGTCCAGAGAAGCTGTGGCTTCCCCATCCCTGTAAGGGATGTAAGGCCAGGTTGGATGGGGCTTGGAACACCATGGTCTAGTGGAAGGTATCTCTGCCCATGGCAGGGAGTGGAATGAGATGGGCTTTAAGGTCCGTTTCAACTCAAACCATTCCATGATTCTATGATTATATATATGGTTGGCGACGGGAGGAATTTTGACTGCCCAAATTGTTACGGAAGGGTGAAGGAGAACCAAAGACCAAGAGCTTCTCCCTAAACTCTACCCAGACTTTGTCACTGTGATATTTAAACGATTCCTCCTCTTTGGAGGAAGGAGTCTGTGAAATGGGCTTGAGGGAAAACTGTGGCTTCAACCTCCTTGGAAGGATGCTGATCTTGCTGCAAAGCTCCTGGGATGACATTTGGTTTGGGGGGCATTTCTGCAGCCTGGCCCACCCAAATGGCTTTAACCCACTGGCTGCTGAGCTGTGGTTTGTTTTGTGTCTCAGGTGCTGAAAGTTCAGGGAATTTGGATGCCATAAGTAAAGGCTTGCTGCCTCACCAGGAAGCAAGACTCAAAGCAGGCCTGGAGATGGCTGTGAAGCACAAAGACAAGTTGTTGGAATTTGACAGGACAAGGTAAGATACCAGGTGGGAGACTGTCATGAATAACGTAAGTGACCTGGCAGGTGAGGTGCCTTTAGCAGAAACATTGGGAATTCTTTCTAAAACGCAGACTGCAGGCTCAGACACCTTAGCGATGGCATTTGGTGTGACAAGAATGAGTCTCTGGAATTGATCCCTTTTCAATTCCTTTCTTTGTGTCCCTGACAGCCCAGCTCTTGGAGATATGGGAAAGAAGCAGGTTGGAGGGTGGGTTCGGGGCTCTGCCATGGTCCCACTGTGCTCATCTTCTCCCATTGGGGTTGCTCTCTCAGCGTACGCCGGACCCAGGTCATTGATGACGAGTCAGATTACTTTGCCACAGACTCCAACCAGTGGCTCTCCAAGCAAGAAAGGGAAGCGCTCCAGAAGAAGGAGCAGGAGCTACGGGAGCTGCGCCACGCCTCTCGGCTTGCTAAGAAAATCACCATTGACTTCGCTGGCAGGCAGATCCGGGAGGAAGACAACAGCATGGCTGAGTACCACAGCAAGTGAGTGAGGGCTGGCAGCATGCCTGAGAGCAGGGTGGTGCAAATCCTTATGGAGAGTGGTCTGACATGCCTGATATAGCTGCCCAGGAAAGAGGTGTTGCAGAAGGCCTGTCTGAACAGAACCAGTTCAGCTCAAATTCACACCAAGCAGAGTTTCTGCAGTAGAGAGCAGTGACTGCTCAAATTGGAAATCATACTGAGCAAGGGAATCATTTAGTTGGGGGGAATGGGAGAAAAAATGCTTTGGGTCAGAGTGTGTGGGGAGAAGGGAGATGTTGCCAGGGGAAGCAGGGAATGTTCATGCCTCTCATTTTTGTTTGCAGACTGGATGAGACCGTTGAAGCCATGAGCTGTGGTGCTCTGAGTGAGCCAGCTGGGACCCCTGGGGCAGAGATGACACCAAACTCTGGGGTTTTGGTGAATCCCCGTCTCCTCCAGCCTGCTCCTTTGGTCAGTGGGGTTTCAGTGGTTTATTCCAGAGTAGTGACTAATTCTGGGAGACTTCAGCTTAAGATATGTCAACTCCAGCACATCTGTAGTATCCCAAAGGATCACAGGATGGTTTGAGTTGAAAGGGACTTTAAAGACCATCTCATTCCATCCCCTGCCATGGGCAGGGACACCTTCCACTCTCCCACATTACTCCAAGTCTCGTCCAACTTGTCCAAGAATGCTTCCAGAGATGGGATGACTTCTCTAGACAACCTGTTTCAGCATATCACAGCTTTCCCAGTGAAGAATTTCTCCCTAATATTGAATCTAACCCTGCCCTCTGCTAGTGGGAAGCCATTCCCCATTTCCCTTTGTTTCTCATCCCCTTCTTCCTCCCCTGTGTCCCTCACTGGATATCTCAGTTTGGGATAGAGAAGGTTTGCCAATGCCCTGCTCTGTTCCCTGCTCCTGATGGGTTGGTTTATTGGAGTTTTAGCCTTCTACCTCCTTTTCAGGAATGCAGAAGTTTCTGGGAGCCTAAGGCTGTATCACCCTTTCAGCTCTATTTTATGAAGCCTTTTCTGACAGATTCCCATTTTCCAAAGGGCATTAGGGTAATGAAGGAAAACTTCAAGTAGAATTTGCACTTGATACACATTATTCCTGAAGAGGTGCTAACCTTTTCCATGTTTTTTTTTGAACACTCTTGAGTGGGTGGACCAAAGTGGTTTGTTCCCACAAAGGAAAACCATTCATTGCATGGAGGCTGGAAATGAGTCTGGCTTGGAGCGAAACAGGCTGCGGATTCAGGACCGAGAGCTGCAGGAGATCTCGGATGATGGTTGGTGCCTCAGCCTGCACCAACCTTGGGCTTCCTTGCTTGTGAGAGGAATCAAAAGGTGAAGATATCCCAGGCAGCTCCTGCTCCACAGGGGAGGTGGGAAGTTGTGTTCCTCAGAGGATCTCTGTGGACCCACTGGCTCTATGCAACAACTGATACCTGTGATAACTCCAGGTTTGGAAGCTGTGCTTCCTCTCCCAGTAGTGTAATGATGGGTTGAGGAGCTGGAGAGTTTCTTTTTTGGGATAGTACATAACCTGGAAGGGACAAGTTTCTTCACAGTGGGTGAATGTAGAGAGAGGCTGAGATTTTTCTGCTATAGTTGGGGCATTCCTGTGTGGAATCTGAAAAGTAAATGAGGTAATCACTTGAAATATGTTATGCTGCATTTTTGTTTGGCATAAAGAAGGCAACAGTGTCACCAGGCTCTGTTTAAAAGAAACCCAACCCTTGCCACTACTACCTTCCCTCTCTGAGCTGGGAATTGGGTTAGAAAAAGAAGCTCCTAAAGTTAATAGTGAGCAAAGATTCTTCTTTAGCCTTTTTTTCACTTCACCATGTTTCACATTTTGGAGAGCAAAGCTTTTTCACTTCCCAAGCTAAACATGCTGTAAATCTTGATGTGTGCAGATTCTGCATCCAGGTGTTCTGGGGGTGCTCCAGCCACTCTGATACAGCTGCAGAATTGCAGGATCTCCAGACAACTGCTCCATGCAGATACCTGCTCCCTTATTGCTCCCTTGATTGCTCTGTGTGACTTTAGGAGCTTATAAGGGAATTTTATGAGCCGATTGTCCTGCACATGTGTTCTGCTGTTCTGCTGGGCCTCCTGGGGATTGATGTCCTCTAAAGCCCTCAGGACACACTCTGCTTTATTTGTGACATTATTTTTTGCCCATCTCAGCTTTTCTTTGTGGTCCTGACACATTGCTTGAGTTGGGATTATCAGGGCAAAGCTTAGCAGCAGGAATTGGGTATACTTGAGTGAAAAGTATGTCCATGTGGGTGATTTCTGCTGGAGTTTTAGTCCTAAATTCTCCTCTGTTCTTTAGGGTCGAGGGCAGGACCTGGTACACATCTCATCGAGGGAGGTTATGGATTGCAGCTACTGCTAAAAGACCTTCACCTCAGGAAATCTCTGAACTGGAGGCCACCTACAGAATGCTGCTCCAGAAAGGTGAACTCCTCTCCTTGGATATTGGAATGATTTGGTACACTGAGCCATGTAATGAGCAGTGTCAAAAATCTCTCTCTGCTGAGCAGTTATTGCTGCTTTGCTTTTAACCTTCTGGTCTGGAAATTCTCTTCATCCTTTCTGCATTCCTGTGAGAAGCAGGAAAAGCTATATATAAAATTAAATTTCTCAGCCTTAGTCCTTCATGGGAAAGGTCTTGACCTGGAAAAGGGACAAAAAAATGTTAAATTGCTGTATGGGTTCTTGTGCCTCAAAAAGTAGAGGTGCCTGGAGGAGAGGGAAGGGCACCTGGGGACTGGAAGACCCCAGCTGTGTGTGTGAATGTGGGCTCCCTGAAGAGATGTTTCTTTTGGTGCAGATGTGGACTTTCCAAGTGATTATCCCTCAGGATGCCTCCTGGGCTGTGTGGACATGACTGATTGTTTATCACAAGAGCAATTTCAGGAGCAGGTGAGTACAGAAATGAACCTTTCAAAGATTGCATTAACCAGCAGGTTTTTAAAGTGGTGGAACTCACCTCTTGGCGAGTGGAAATTGGATGGAAATTTTAGATTGCGTTGAGAGAAGACACAAGTTATTGCAGGGATTTGTGTGGCAGAGGACGTGAGGGAGCCTGGAAACCCAGGACAGTGTGGATGTGTAGAAGACTCTGCAGCAGTGGTGGTGCTGTACCATGGGACCTTGTCCCTGCCCTGTGGTGCCAGTGGCATTGACTGGCCTGGTATAGGAGAGGGTGGCTTGGCCTATGCAGAGGGATCCTGGCATGGATCTGCCTAGTGCTTCTTCCAGGAGCTGGAAGTCACAGGGGCCTCACTGGTGGTGTCACAGTGGCCTAACTGGTGCATATTGTACCCTGGTTGTGGCACTGAGTGACCTGGAGAAGGACCCATGGGAGGAGGTGAACTCTCTCCCACCAGGGACAGAAGAGCCACAGGACTACCTGTAGTGAAGCAAGGTTGGAATCAGAAGTCTTTTGAGAAATTGGAAACCATCCATGGCTGATGATGGTGTGTGGTCCAGATGTGCTGAGAGTGTTGGCAGGTGGTCTCACAAGGCCACGCTCTTACCTTGGGGTGGTTATGGAAATCGGGAGAGGACCCTGGTAACTGTTGTAATAAACTGTTGGCACCTGTGGTTAGAAAGGGAAGGAAGGAGATCTGGATGCTTCAGGCCAGTCAGCTTCACTTTGGTCTCTGGGAACCTCATAGGAAGATTGCTCTCGGAAGCCAGTTTTGGCCACATGGAGGAGGAGGACATTAGGAATAGCCAGTGTGGATTTACCTACGGATAAACTCATGCTTGACTAACCTGATGACCTTCTTGGATCCCATAGTTAGAGTGGAGAGTATCTATTAACCTGCTGTCCTGGAGTAGGCATGAATCCAAGAGGAGTTACAGCCAGTATAAGTGATTATTCCTCTTTGCATTGGTTAAACCACAACTGGAATACTTGGGTCACCGTGAAATTGTTGATAAACTGGAGTGAATCCCATGGAGACCACAAGGGTGGTTGGGGGCTGGAGCCCTGTGAGGAAAGGCAGGAGACAGAGAGATCTTCCACTTCCTGCAAGGAGATTACTGGGAGACAGAGCCAGGCTCTGTGCTGACATACACAGCAGGAGGGTCATAAATTGAAAGGGGAGGGTTCAATGTGGCTTAAGGAAACAAATTACCATGAGGATGGCCCAGCAATGGAGCAGGCATTGCACAAGGGGTTGGACAGTCTCCACCTGGGAAGGTTTTCAAGACCCAAGAGGACAAAGCAATGAGCAGCCTCACCTGAATTCAGTGTTGGCCCTGCTTTCTCTGGGAGGTTGGACTAGAGACCTCCTGAGGCCCGAGTCTGATACTGTGACTGACTCCATGCCCAAAATCTGGGGCAGGAGCTTTCCTTGGGGTGTGTTTTATGGACTTACAAAACTTGTACTTAACGCCAAGCACAGCATGGCTGTTCCCAATCCCATTTCATCCCTGTTCACTCCACTGCCCCCTGTGCACATCAGGTTTGGTCTGGTGGGAATCGCCAAACCATGCAGGGCTTGATAGTGAACCATGACCATCTTGTGGGATGGAATAGATGGATTCCTTCCTAAGGAATCCACCAGGATGATCTTGCTGTGAAGAGCTGGAGAGGGAGCAGCAGCAGCTGGGGCTGTTTCTCAGGAAGTGCTTCTCTGGCTTTCCCAAGCCCAGTGAGGTTTTTAGCAGGCAGAGATGCCTGGAAAGACAGGGAGTGTGCTTCTGGTGAGGTTGTGTCTCTTAGTCACAGGAGGAAGGCAGAGAGGTTGGAGTATGAGCAGCAGAGGGAGCTTTGGGACTGGAATGCTATGAAATCTATAGGAGTATTTGGCCTTGTATGGGAACAAGCCTTGGGAGAGAGAGAAGAAGGGACACTGAAGCCATTGTAGGGTTTTTCTTTTGCAGCATCCACTAATTTGCAGTTTAGGCTTCACTGGAGATTCCTATCCATCTCCTGCTGTCTGTAACAGTGGTGGAAAAGTAGATCCTGGTCTCTTACAAGTACTTTTCTGTCTGTCACAATCCCTCCTCTTCCTTTGTGGATATGTTCTTCAGGCATCAGTGGAATGGCTGTGACGCATCTCTGGTCTGGGAATTGTGCTGTAGGTAACTAGCTTTAATCTTCCCATGGAGGACCCTCACAATTAGCCATGTTCTCTGGACATACCTCCCAGTTTGCTGGCACTGCTTGGCCACAGAGGCACTAGAGGCAGAGCTGTGTATTCCAGGAGCACCATTATCCAACCTGTTAGTGACAGACTTCCCTTTCTTCTCAATGCCGTGGCATTTCCCAGTTTGCATTTCTCTGACTTTTTGCTGCTCCCATATTGCAAACTACTTACAATTCCTAATTTCTTGCCTTTTTATGGTGGTTTTGTCTGTTTTTCATGCGATTCCTTTAAGCAGCATTCATTTCCCTCACTTGTGAGCTTAAATCCAGAGATTTGAGCCTTTATGCAGTTCATTCTGAGGAACTGTCTGATTTTGTGGGCTCTCAGGAGCAGCAAGTGCATCTGAAGGAAGCTGAGCTGAATTTAATTGCAAATGTCAGCAAGATGACAAAGTGTGCAGCAAGTGCAAAGTGTGCAGCTCAGAAATCTGAGTTGGATCTCACCACGAGTGAGAAATTCCTGTTCCTCATGTGTGCGTTTCAGCCTGGCATCATCAGCAGCATCAGCACTGTGATCCTCCCATTTCCCACTGTGCAAAGATTCCTTGTAGGTCAATAGAGAGACAAGGAACGTGATGCTTTTTCACCACTTAGGCTGTACAGAAACATTGGATGTTTTCGAGGCATGTGTGAGCAGGCGAGGGGAAGTGATACAGAGCAGAGACCTCTTGGGGACCGAGCCGCCATGGAACTTTTCCAGGTGCTGTGCTTTGACTCACACCTCTCCTCCTCACCACCTCCCATTTGAGGTTCCTGCGTGTTCCAGAAGAAATCATTTCACGAGTGCAGGGTGAGCCTCGCTTGCAGGTTATACCAACCTCCTGAGGATGAAATAGTTCCTGTCTTGCTCCTGCTGTTTTGATGGTGATCCAGTGGTTTTTTTTGGCAGCGACAGAAGCTTGATTTCACTCTTGTGACTATTTGTTCCCATAGGCAAGGGAGATTCTTCCTGGTCTTGGGTCTGTTTTTCTTCATACTGGGGCAGTTCAACCTGGAGAAAGGAAAGCTCCAGGGAGGCCTCAGAGCCCTTCCAGTGCCTAAAGGGACTGCAAGAAAGCTGGAGAGGGACTTTGGACAGGGAGTGCCAGGACGTGGGGGAAATGGCTTCCTGCTGCCAGATTGCAGGGTTCGATGGGATATTGGGAAGGAATTGTTCCCTGTGAGGGTGGTGAGGCCCTGGCACAGGTTGTCCAGAGAAGCTGTGGCTGCCCCTGCATCCTTGCAAGTGACCAAGACCAGGCTGGACGGGGCTTGGAGCAACGCGGGATAGTGGAAGGTGTCTCTGCCCATGGCAGGGGGTGGAATGAGATGGGCTTTAAGGTCCTTCCAACCCAAACCAGTCTGTGATTCCATGGTTTTATGGTCTTTCCCCATTGTGACTCTCCCGTTATCTGTCAGCCCTTTCACTGCTGTCACCCACTCCCTATTTAGCAGTGTCTGCGGATTTAATTTCCCTGCTGTTTGCATCCTCTCTCACGTTGCTAATGAAGATGTTGTGGCACCCCGCTGGTATTTGTCTATCATTATCCTAATTTTTTTTTTTTTTTTCCCACACTTATGCTCAAAAAACCAAAATTAGGCAATGCTGCCCCAGCAGAGTCAGAGCCATTCCCTGCCAGAGCTCTTGCATTATGACCAAGGAGGGGTCATTTATCCACATTTTTACTGCACACGTAAGCCTGGCCTTTCATCACCACTCAGAGGAGGCAGTCCTACCTTCCTCTGCCCTACCTGCAGCATTTGAGGCCCGACTGACGTTGAGATGGTTTGCAGATCCTGTGGGAAGTGATCACAAAACAGGATCTGGAGCGCTGGAGCTGGCAGGGAGCAGAGAAAGAGTAGAGATGTCCTTGGGATTAGGATCACCGGCACGTCGGGTGCCCTAATCCCAGTTGTGCTGTCTATTGCATGATCTAGTTAAATCTGTTCCTCTGGGTCTCTTTCCCACGTGGAAAATAAAGCAGGTCTTCCAGTCACAGGTTATTTACACTACATTTTACTGCTCAGAGCTGTGATCTTTGGCTTGGAGCTGCTCTGGCAGCAGAAGTTGTGCTCAGGTAGGAGAGTCCAGCCCATTGTCCAGCATCATCTGCTTTGTTCGCGGGGTACTGAAGCAGGAGCTACTTGCTGAACTCAGCCCTCGTTGCCTGGTGCCTGGAGACTGCTCTGAAATCTCAGGATTTCCAGTTGAGCTTTACACATCTCGCCCTTCCTCAGAGCGCATTCTGGGCTCATTTCCTTCTCTCCCTGGCAGCCACCCAAAAATCCCTGCTCAAGACCAGAATGATCCCTTTGTTACACTTTTCAGCTAGAGGTGACCTGGAAACTTTTTCCCCCTTGAAGATCCGAGCATTCACTAAGGCTTTTCCTTGCTCCGGGGCTGACGTCACCAACACCTTGAGCAGAGCAAGGAGCTGCCCTTGTTTTCCTGCACAAGGTGTCACTGACTTCAGCAGCACCCACTTGGGATTTGTGGGATGGGGCAGGCAGGGCTTGGCACGGGACTAAAGCCAGCAGGGAAGTGTTTACATTGATGCCATTTCCATGTGCTCTGAAGTCCATGTTCATTTTGCTAATGACTTTGATCTGAGAGACTATTTAACTGGAAAAAGAGCATTTCCTGCTGCTATTTTGGTGGTTGATAGGTGTGTTTGGCTTACTTTGAGTGCAGACATACACACGCCGATATCTGGATGGAGCTATTATCCCAGGCTGAAATATTGGCTAATTATGTTTGATGGCAGTTAAGTGTTTATTTTTCATTTCTAGGTGATCACTTAGTGTCCTAAACCTGCACAGGAGAACAGGTAGAAGCTATTTTTGTGCCACGAGATTGCAACTATCATTTAAATAGGCTCCAGCTTTCCCATTCAGGAAATTTGGGTTTAAACTCTTGGCCCCCTCTTCCCTCCCTGGTGAAAAGAACAACAAAAAAAATGAGACTCAGGTGCCCAGTGTGCAGAACTCACTTTAAACTCTCAAATAGGAGTGAAGAAGGGTAGAGAGTTTCTATATTTAGACTCCAGAAGGTGCCTGTTTAGATGATCTCCAAATAAAGGAACAATAGCCCTCTGGGAATATTTTCCTAAGGAGCTAATGAGAGGGAGAAACACAAACATAGACATTGACGTGTACTTCTAAGAACAATATAAATGCGTAGAGACTTTTTATGAGGACCTTGTCCCTGAAGGAAAGGTTTCCTAGTGCAGGCTCTGAGCAACACAAATGCCTGTTTGTGTGGTGCCTTGGCTGTCCTGGCACCTTTCTTGGCTCCACCACTGGGATATTTGCCTTCTCATTCCTGATGCACCTCTCCCAGTGAATAATTTTTAGCTAGGTCAGATATCCTTCCTTCTGGATCAGTCTAGGTGGCTGTTAATGACTGCAACCCGTGAAAGGCCTTTGAACTTTACAGGTCCCTGCATTCTCCTGAGCTGAATTTGTGTTTTCTGTGTAGCCAGATGCCAGATCCAGTAGTGTCAGGCATTAGGCTGGCTCACATTAAAGAGATGCATCTCTTTAATTTGGGTTCTCACCCCACAAAATCCCCTGGTTCGTGGTTCTGCAAGCAGAGCAGGAATGCAGCTGGTTTGGATTAGAGACAGTAAGAGATGGGGGAGTTTTTCCGTATGGGAAGTGCTTTGGTTTTCATCAGAGGCTCTTCTGAGGCTCCAGCGGCCTTGCATAAGCCAGCAGGTTTGCTCAGGCCACTGCTCAGGCTGTTAAGATGAAGGCGAGATTGTCACTTGATGATGATTAATATAGGAATGCATTAACATGCCAAAGAAATCGAATGATAGAGGCCTGCTTGCCCTCTCCTCTGGTTTCCTAGACCCAAGGGAGAAAGTGAAGCCAAGGCTGAAACAAATGACTTAATTAATGATGACTGTGGACTTCGCCTCTGCTACCATTTCAGCAAACTACTCATGAGCTGGCAGGGCCTTTTCCCTCTCTCAGATGTGGTCATTGATATTTGCTGCCTTCTCAGTGTTTAGGTTTTATTTAATCCTGAAACTGAGGGTTAGATAAAACTGACCTGGAGCCCCAGGTCAGGTCCCCACTGCCTCCCCATCCAGGTTGAGCTGTGACCACCCTTTCCGGGGTGACCCCAAATGATGTGTCAGCTGCAAAGTGCAACCTCCACTCTGTATGTAGAATGCCCAAGGATTCTGCTTGCTTAAGCTTTTGTTGGTGTGTCATTGATTTCCTAACCCTGAACAGACTGGTTGCTCCGATGCATTTCCTGGTCCTGTGAGAAATCCCATCCCGTTCAGGGGGTTGAATCAATTGTGGGAGCAGTTGCCGGCATCACGCCTCCTCGGGGAGAAGCAGCCAGGGTCAGCATGGGGAGAGTCAGCTGCCCAAGTGAACCAGGGCAGGGACACAGGTGCGCAGGGCTGTGTTCCCAAAGTTTGGGTGTTCCGGCTAGGTTGCATGTCCTACCCCTGTGCTTCCAAGCTCGGATTATGAAAGGACTTTGTGAAGCTGCTTGAAGTCTGACTGTATCTGTCTGGCTGCAGGTTCATGAGGTGCCCTGGCTCCCCCTCGTCTCCTCCTCCACATCGCTTTTCCTTTCTCCATGCTGAGTCTGTCTGATGGTGCGGGTGGTGGGGCCACATTGGAGCTGAGCTTAGCCTTGCCCCTGCTGTCCTTTGGCACGGGGGGGGGGGGAATGAAAACAGCTCTTTCAGCCTAGTATCCTCCCAAATAATTTTCCAAGTCCACCCAGTTTCTCCCGAACCGGTCGTCAGGCACTCTATAAACATCTCCAGCCCTTCCAAGGTTTACCATGGGCGGGTGTTGTCCTGGGCTGGGATTGGAGCTGCGGGAGGGTGTTGATGGCTGTAGGTCTTGTGATGCCGGTTCAGGGAGAGCTGGGGGATGCAGTGGCTGTTGCTGGCACTGCTGGGTCCTCCAGGTCTCCCGCAGAGTGGAGCTCTGGCAGACTTCTTGGAGTGCACCAGCACAAGTTGGAATTTTAAATCTACATTTCAAAGTCCTGTTATTACTTACTGTGGTTTAAGTCCTTCCCCTGCCCTTCAAATCAAAGTACAGCCTGTGGTGTAAGAACACCATGATGAGAGCCGGGCTCCAGGCTGGAGGCAGAGAACACCCACTGGATGGATCCGCCCGGCCAGGGAAGGATCCCGTGGCAATCCCAGCCTGCTGTTCCTGGATCTGGTCGCACACCAGCCAGGCATGTGAGGGGCAGAGCAGGCGAGGGCTGCCAGGCATCGTGGTGGGAAGAAGGGGAAAGAGAGGCAGGCTCACGAAATTCCGTGTGCATCCTGGTGCAGGGAACATGTGCCAGCACACGAGCTGCCAGCAGCAGCTGTAAGTGCTCAGGAACAGCAGGGAGGATGTTGACTGCAACAATGCATCAAGGCTGCGGTTTGTAACCTCAATAGTCAGGCAGTTAACTTTTTTTTCCTCTTTTTTTTAACAAAGACATTTTGATTGCCAAATCCATAACCATTAGCAGCTGTGGTTTCGAGCTGTTCTTTCCTCACACGTTGCAGTCTAGACCTGACAGGCTTTCAAACAAAAGTTTGGCTGACGGCTTTTGTTTGGATTTCTTTGTGATCCTGCCTTTTTTCCTTCTTTTTGCATTCTGTTGATTTGGATTGAACATTGACCTGTATCCCTTTACCAACGCAGCCTCTGTGGACTGGCTTCACTGCATCCTCGAGCTCTTCCATGGCCAAGGACAGCTTGTAGTGTTCCTTGGGTGCATGTTCTGGATATTTCTGCCTCAAGCTAGAAAATTTGGCATTTCTAGAAACTTGGATCTGCTTTAGGGTTTCTGTTTAGGAAAATGTTACATTCCTCATGGGCCAAAGACTGGTTGGCCTATGACTTTGAAAGAGGGTGCTTGAGAACATGCTTAAAGTTGGAAGTGTGATGCAAGACTCTGTCATGAGGGGGATCAAAGCTCGAAGTGAAGCACTTGGTGCTCTGCAAGTGCTTTCCAGGACTGGAGGGCTGAGTCAGGAGGTGACACACCTGGCAAACCTGGGTCTGCTGTTTGCAGTTGGGTGTCACCATTGGGTGAACGTACCATGGAGCACCCAGGGGGAAGGCTGTGTTGGGAAAATTGGCTGGATAATTCCCCAAAGGGAACGTCCTTGTAAAGAGATGACTGAGACCACTGCTGTCAGAACAAGAGACAGGGAACTGATGCTCCTAAACCACTTTCCTTGGAAAAGTCACAGGCCAGATGTGGCTTGGACACAGTGGCACCCACATCCAGTTAAGCATCATCTCTCATTTTGGATGGCTTCATTTCTCCTAGATTCACATGTTTGTGGTGCAGGCATTGCTGCAAGTGCCCTTCTTTGGCTGCAAGTGCCCTTCTTTGGCTGCAGCACCCCTGTCACTGCCAAAAAACTGTCCATTTTCTTTTCCTGCTTGCAAACCATGAAAGAAACATTTTCTAGCTGGATGGTGAGCAATTTCCCTCCGGAGAGGAGGAGAAAATGGCTGTTAAGTAGTTAATTACCTGTTACGTTGCTCTGACAGTGATGAAGTTTATGAGGCATGAAAGAAGAGTGGATCCGCCCCTCCCACAAATCACCAAGAAAACGGGTTGAAGGAAGCTGGGCTCCCAGGGAATGCCTTGCATCCCACTCCCCTTTTTGCACGTGGCCAAGGGGTGTCTCCAACACCCAGGAAGAGCTCAGTGTGTGGTTTTGCCTGCTGGGGGGTGTTGTTTTATTGCCACTGCTGGTTCCAGCAGCCCCGCTCTTTCAGAGGGAACGCTGCCTTCACCAGGATGATTTTTTTCCCCTTTGAATGCATTTTACAGTGAAGTCTCTTGCCAACACATGGGCTTGCTTTTATTCTTTCCAGACAGCGTTGCTTTCCAGTGCTGCCTGTTCTATTCCGAAGCTCTTGGAGAGCAGCAGGGAAATGAAGGCTGGAGCGGGTGTCCTGGCCCAGCACTGCCTGGCAGAGCAAGCTGTGTTTTTCTTGTTGTTCACTGAGGAGCCACGCCAGGAAAATGATTCACCCCTTTCCATTATGAACCTTGCGGAGCATCTCAAGCACCTCCTCGCTGCTGGTGCCCTCGGCAGCTTTAAGATGGAGAGAGTGCCAGTGACCTGGGGAAGGACTACAGGTTCCAGCGTGCAATTCTCTGCCGCGCTCTAGCTAACTGGGATGTGCGCTCCACAGCAGGGAGAGCAGAGGAGAGCTGAGGCTGAGTTGCAGGGCTCTGTAGGCCAGCGTGTGTGAAACTGGGACTATTCCCACCCCCTTGTGTCCCCAAGCCTTAATGAGAGCAGGAATGCTCCTGGAAGGTCGCTAACGAAGCTGCTGGGAGTGCTGGGGTTTTGTTCTGTGCAGAGCTGCTGCTCTGTGGATGCGGTGGCTTTGTTCCTGCCTCAGATGCACTGGAGCAGAGCTCATCTTGTTAGTGATGGTTTGGCTTTCCCCCAGGACATTTTCCTTCTGCTCTTCCCATTCTCCTGCCTTTGGGTCACAGCAGTCAGGTTCAAACCAGCACAGCTTGTTGGGGAGGGGTGCAGCAAACAAGGGGTTCAGGATGGCTCTTCTCCATGCTTTTTTCTTCTCCTGTGGAGATGGAATCAGGATGAGCAAAGGATCTCAAATGCCACATTGGTATCAGCAATGCTGGGTGAGCCTGCACGGCCCCAGCATCCTGCTGCAGCCTTTACCCAAATTGGGAAAAAAGAAACATTTAACAGATTGGTGGGGGGGGGGAATATAGCAGGAATTTTTTTTTCTCAGATGTCAGAGAAGGTGGGTTCGTGTCTCTGCTGGCTCTGAGCTGGCTCGTCCTCTTCTTTGCTCTTTTGCTGTGGGCTGTGGAGCAGGAGGCTGGCAGCCCTGCTGCTATTCCTGGTGGTGACAAGCTGGTGATGGGAGATGAGGGATGGCAAAAACAAAGTGTAGGGAACATTCATTAGCAATTGTCCCTGCTTGCAGCTTGAGCTGGGTGGCTGTTGGGGACATCTGATAGCCACTTAACGCATGTTCAAAGTGCTGGCTCTGGCGTTCGGGTGGTCGGTTTTCAGAGGAGTCCAGCACTCAGCTTCCTTTTCCAGCTGCATTTAACCTCGAGCTCTTCCTGCGGGTGTTAAGCTGTCTTGAGATCTGCTTTTCTCTTCCCTCCCAACTAATTTCCCCACAGTTGGGATCTTCCAAACCTGTTAGCAGCAAACTGAAGTCCAGCTGGAGAGATGGGGTGGGGGGGGGAGGTGGGCGTGTGGAGGCCGTGTGTGGATTGTGTCTGCGGGGTGTTGGTGTGAAGCAGTGGGAGGAGCAGCTCTTGGTGAGCTGTGACGGCTGTTTGCAGCCCACAGAGCCCACTGGCCTCCCACCTGCCTCATCGCCAGCTGGCTACGAGGTGGCAGAAGGTCTTAAAGGAGGCTGAATCATATTTTTTTCACACTGTTATTGCATTACAGAACCCCTCTTGAGCTTCCATGCTCATCTGCAGGATTGGAGGAGGGTGGGTTTGCCCCTTCTTGAGGGACAATCTGGCCTCTGAACTGTGTTTGTTGTAGCCACCTTCTCCTAAATGCCAAGTTGCTTCCAGGTGGAGGCAGTGTAAAACCTGGAGTACCAGCACCTGTCTTATTAACACCCCCAAGATGAGAATGATGAGTGCTGTTGAATTTAAGAGACATCCTCCATCAGACTTCTGGCTGGGTTTGATTCTTGGTCTCCAGAGGCAAGGGAACATGGTTTCCCTCTGAATTGACCTTTTATTTTAAAAGCTGCTGTAGAAGATTGTCTTTACTGGGAATTGCAGAATCCCAGACTGGTTTGGGTTGGGAGCGACCTTAAATTTCATCTCATTTCACCCCTGCCATGGGTGAAACACACCTTCCACTAGACCAGGTTGTGCCAAGCCCCATACAACCTGACCAATGTGACAGGTGATGCTCTGTCCTCTCTCTCTGCCACACCAGCTGCAGGTTTTGAGCTTTAGTTCCAAGCTCAGGTTTGCTGAAGTGGTGATGGGCTGCCGGTAGGGTGGAGTAGTTGGGAATAAATTTGTTCTTCGTCTCCTAAACTTCCTGTATTGCACACTGTAGAGTGACTTGACTAACCTCTGACAGCAGAAACAGTGAAAAATGAGGTTTTTGTACTCAAACTTGGGGAGCTTTGAAAAACGTAATGGAGGCAAACCTGTTTGGTGTCTTGGTGACAGCGTCTTCATTGACAGTGGAGCTCCCTAAATTTGTGTGGGATGAATGAATGGAATGTACTCATGGATGGGACTGTGGGAAGAAGGGAACTGGGCTGTTGGCTTGGCTGGGCATCTTGTGGGAGCTCAGCCTCATCTTCCTCACCTGGGAGCATCCCGCTCTAGGCAGAGGAAAGGGTTATGGCTCCTTCTCAGCTCCTGCATGCAGGAGTATTCCGGTTTTTTGTTCACCAGGGTGGGGTAAGAGGTTTCTGGGGTAGGTACAATAGGAAGCCTTAAATGTAGCGGCTGGACAAGGGACTCCTTCTCTGCCTCCTGGGAGTGAGATGCCAGAGGAAGGACCAAAGCTTTCTAAAATGAGGACATGAGGGGATTTGGCTCACGGACAGAAATGCACCCTGGGAGCTGTGGTGCAGAAGCATGAATCCAAGTCACAGCTGTGGCATCCACCTTGGCCTTGGGATCAGATTGATCTGGAACTGTTGGAGCTGAAGAAGACTTGATCCTGGTTTTAGATGAAAGCTGTCAGTGGAGAAACCTACCTGGCTATTCCTTTCACTGCTGATGCCTGTTTGGGAGATGTTTACTGGATGGGACTGTAAGGGGTTTGAGGGGGACTTGGTGGTATCCAGGTCCACCTGGGACATGGTGGCTGAGGGGATTTGGGAAGCAGCTGTATTCCAGCAGCAGGACCTCTGCAACACACCTGTCCTGGCTGCCCCACCTGGCTGAAGAAGCCATGGGCTGAACCAGGTGTAGTGGAGCAGGGATGGATCACCTCTGCAGCTAGGTTTGTGTGGCCTTTGGAGGCCATGCTTGTCCTCAGGTCCTCCGGCCATGGAGGTGCCACCAGTCACCCGCGTGATGCTGAGAGCGACAAAGCGGTGCCAGCATTTCACACTCTCCAGGCACTGGCTGGGGATATTCACTTTGGCTCTTCCTAACCTTCCAAGATCCACCTTCCCTGCAGATGGGAAATGAAAATCCTTGGCATAAGCATGGAGCAGTGGAAGCAAGTCAAGTGACTCAGCCAAAAAAAATAGAAAGGAAGAAACCTGTCCAAGCCCAGGACAGTGCAGCAGGGCATTGGTGTGCGATGCAGATCGGTGCGGCTCCTCCTCCCCGACAGCTGCACGGAGCAGCTGAGTGCTTGTACATCTCTCTTACTCAGTGCACAGCTCTTACACGCTGTTTTAAAACAAGAGGGCTTGGAAATGCTCCTCTGGTTGATCCAATCCCAGTGTTGGGCTTCTGTAAATATCCCTGAACTGCTGGCAACACTGCTAAGCCCCACTGCAGCGTGGGGAGAAGAGGTCACTCCCTGCTTCCCTTGCCGTGCCCAGCTGTTCCAGGGCAAATCCAAACTCATCTTGGCAGGTCGGTGAGAGCATTTCAAATACTCGGCCTAGGAATCATTTGTTAGTAACAAATGGGGGATTTGCCAGGACATGCAGCTCCATCTGGTCTGGCATCCTGTCCCCTCCAGCAGCCTTGACAGATCTGCTCGAGGAAGGCAGAGGAGCAGGAAAAAAAGGAAAGCAGTTCTCCCATGGAAGGAAAACCACTTCTGCAGTCTGTTTGAGCAGGGTTTCCTGGGCTGGAGCACCCTCATGGCATGTAGCTGGCCTCCACGCCTGTCAGCACCAGCTCTGCAGCTCATGGACAATCTGAGGTGGGAGCTGAGATACACATTTTTTATGACTGTTTTGCATTTCACCTCTGAATGCCAGAGAGGCTGAGCTGCAGCCAGCCAGGATCTTGGTGTGCTTCCTGCATGGAGTGGGTTTTTTCTCCTTTTTCCCCACATGCCTAATGAGAAAAACAATCTTTTCCAACCTAAATGCTTCTATGATACTATAATCTCCTTATTCTCTTCCTATGAAATTCCCCCATGTCTTCAGTGTGGTGAAATCCCTCTGTTGACTCCATGCACAGAGCCAGCCCTGAGCTGGCCTCTCTGAGCCATTGCCTTGGCATGTAGCAGGTGTGTTGCTCACCCTTTAAATGCAAGTGAATATCAAGGGACACGTGTCCCACAGCAGGACAGTGCACACTCTCCAAATCTCAAATCCTTGTATTGGGACTGAGCTTTGTGGGGAACACTTGGGGATGTATCTGTAGCTGGGACAGCTGGTGGTGGTCACTGTTCTGGTGGTCATTTCAGGCTGGGTTTGGCAGGTTGTTTTGGTTGAGGTGCTGGTGTGCTGTCCATTACCAGCTAGGGATTAGTGGGAATACTCACATTCCTGGTCAGCTGAATCTGGGGATGCATCAGACTGAAAATCTGTGCCTTGCTTGTCCCAGTGAAAGGTGGGCTGGTGATGGCAGGGCCCCAACCGCCTCCCTGTCAACACCCCAGGCTTCTGATCAGCCTGAATCAAAAGTGAAACCACATGGGTAACACAAATTGGTGCTAAAGGGGGCTGAAAGGGTTTTGGGAACACCCAGGGTGAGCGGATCTGAAGAGGCAGTGAGCTCCCGCAGAGGCGCGGTGGGAAGAGGTTGAGCAAGGGGCTTGCAGAGTAAGACCCAAACCTGAAATTGTTTGTGTTTTTTTCATGAAAAGTTCCTGAAGTGGTTTAGTTTGAGCTGCTGCAGCCTCCATATAACCTATGTCTTGGCTAAGATCCCTCTGTTCTTGCCCACTGAGCTCCTTCCACACCTGCGCAGCTGCCCTGACTCTGCTCTCTGTGTCTCTCTGTGTTTCACAGTATCCGGACCTGAGCCAGGAGTCTGGGTCTCCATTTGTCTTTATCTGCACTAATCCCCAGGAGATGGTTGTGAAGTTTCCCATCAAAGGAAAACACAAAATCTGTAAGTAGTAAAGTTTCCCCAGATGCCCCTCTGGCCCTCAGAGCCAGTTCCCCTTGCCACCCCAGCTTGCCTTTGCCAGATGAGTTCCCAACCTTTGCCCTCTGTTCTTTGATCTGGAGGTGTTTGTTTAATGGCTCAAAAACATCTGTAATATTTTTTTTGTCTTCGGTTCCCCTTTTCCCAGATGTTGCTTCCTTCCAAATACGTGCCTCTTCCTGCCTCTGCAAACATTTGGGGAGTCAAAAAGTGTCCATGTTGGCGGCTGATCTGCTGCTGGCATCAGCCTGGATCAGGACAGGAGTCGGTGCAGCAATGCCCAGGCAGATCCAGGCAAACTTTGTGTCCCATAGTTCCAAGTCACCCTCTTGCCCCTGAGGACAGTGAGGGCTTGAACAGCAAGAGCTGCAGGGCCAGATGGGTGTGCCCCATCCGCAGGTTTATGGGATGGGATGTCCTAGCAGACTGCACAGGGAAGCGCCACAGCATCTGTCTGCGCTCCACTTGCCAGCGTCGTTAGTCCCTTTTACGAGCCACCAGCCCCTCCGCAGGCTGCCAGTTATTCCTGCCCGCTGCCGTAAAAAGGATGGAGGAGGGATGCAGCAGCTGCAGAGCCTGCAGTCAGCTCTGTCCTTATTAGCAGCCTCCCCACCACACAGCCTGGGGAAGGCAAAGCACGCGCTTGCAGAGGATGTGAAAAATTAATTTGACGGGCTAAAAGCAGCAGAAGCAGGAAGAGTCTTGGCTGTTTGTTCAGCAGAGCTGACAACTGAGTGATCTCCCTCCTTTCCACATGGTTCCTTGAGGCTAGTACCTGGGGCTCAGGAGTGTTGGGATTTCTCAGGACTGGTTACTAAGGGCTTTTTGAAGTACAGTGGAGGGTTATTTTTGTTGGCTTTGAGGGTTTTTTCCCCTCTCTGCTCAGGGAAGCACCTTTCTCCCACAGCTGGGTGTCGGGGTATTCCTGCAAAACCATTTGGTTTCTTCCTTGTCTTTTGGAGCAGCACCTGGGAGGTGCATTCAGCCAATGCACCAGCACTCGGAGAGCTGCAAGTGCTCAGATCTCCACAGTCCTCCCCCTAGATGGGTTATTTCCAGTGCCAGTGAGCAGGCAGGAGTTATTTAGCATGCAGACATCTTGGCTGTGGGAGAACAGCCTCATGGCCATTGCGTGCTGGCGCAGCCACTGCATCCTTTTTTTCCCTTGTTTTAACCTCTCCTTGCTCGCCAAGGCTCTCTCATGCCCCTTCACTCCCCACCTCTGCCTCTGTCCAGCTATTGGATGGAAGAGGGGGAAGCTGCTGGGTGGCTCCTGCACGTCGGCCTCAAAGGGTGCAGGTGCTGCCAGTCCCCTCCCCATCTGTCACATTGTCTCCTTTGTGTTGTGACACTTTCCTGCTTGGAGAAGGATCAGTCTAACAGCCTGGAAGGAAGCCGGCTGTGCTGGCGGCTGCCTGTGCTCCCACTCCTGCTGTTGGCCCTGTCTTCTCTGCCCTCTATCCCAATAGGAGTTGTCACGGGAGCAGAGAGGGGAAGCTGTAGAGCTGCATGTTCACTTCCCGGAAGGGACATGGTCCATCTGGGTGATATTTGTGACAGCCTAGGGAAGGAGCAGGGAAGCCTTTGACCTTTCATTGGCACAAGGCGCTGTTTTAATAGAAGCTGGCATTGCATCCCAGGCAGTCAGAAGCTTAATTCTCCCAGCTGGAAGCAGAGCAGAGGGAAGATGCCGGCTCACATCCCCACCTGGGCTTGCTGGCTGCCCTGGTCTCCTTGAAACCTGGCTCAAACCACGACAAAATGCCAGTTTGTCTTGTTGGGAAGCCAAGCCAGAGCAGTTTTCCTTGCCAGATAACAGTATGGACCTCTCCACAATGACATCCGGATGCTTCTCTGTTGCAAATTAGTTGTTTCTAGCAGCCTGGGGATGGGAAAAAACCCCTAACGTGGCTGAATTTTTGCTGCCAGGGTCATTGTTTGTGTGGAAGGGATGGGCACAGTGTTGCATCTGGGAGAGCAGCTCTCCCCAAACACGTCCCCACATAGTTTTAGCGCATGAGGACAAAGCTTGCTGGCTTTTCTCATGGGAGGTTTCCTTGAATCCAGGCAAAGCTTCCCTGAAGCATCACTTAGAAACTTCTCTCCCACAGCCGGGGGCTGGAAGAGTGCGGAGGAGCAGAGGACACAGTGTGAGATGGGAGGCTTTAAATCATTGAGCAGAAAGAGCAGGAGACCCTGAGGCTTTGCCTTATTTTTAGCCTTTTGTTAAAGGTTACTGGTGCGGTGTGTGATGTTTGCCAGCTGGAAGGGCAGAGGAGCTTCCCAATGTTTTTGGGGTCCAGGAGGAGCATGCAGGCTCATGAAATATGACAGCCCTGGTGACACTAGTGGTGGTGGGGGACCAGAGCATGAAGAGAGTGTGAACTTCCTGCCTTTCTCCTCCCAGAACCGTCCCCGGCATGGGGACAGGGTGGTCTGACGCGCTGCTTCTGGATGGGCTGGCTCAGCCTCCTCGGGTGCCAATGTCCGGAAACAGCCATTGCAAGGAGGGGGCTTCTTCCCCATCCTTAGGTAGGGGGGAAGTCTTCTCTGAAGTGGCCAAGGGGATGGAGGATCTCCCAGATCATCTTCCAAGCTGTGTTTCAATTTGTGAATCTGTGGCAAGTGACCTGCAAACCCTCTTTGTTGAGCTGGAATTGAGATGTTTTCTTGGTTTGCAGAGAAGATGATGGTCAGTGGCTGGTTAGGAGCCATTTTCTCTGGAGAAGCACCTCGTTCTTGTGGCACACGGGCATTTACCAGCAGATTTTGGAGCAGTGACCAAAGTCGAACTTCTTTGGAATGTGATGTATCTTGCCCTATCCCTGTTCCCAGCTATGGGGGCAGGATGAGGCTGGCATTTAGAGGATGGGAAGGCGAAGAGGAGTAGCAGGAACTTGGTGGGATGTGGCATTAGAGGAGGTGACCAGTGCTGGCTGCTGGCAGAGCCTTTCAGGGAAGCTGGCTCTTGGGAGCAGGGCTTTGTCTAGGAGGGCGGGAGCATCCTTGAGTTTTTACAGTCAGGAAGAAGAGGACAGGGACACTCCTCTGAGGCAGTGCATCACCATGCCTGTCTTCGGCTTCTTCAGCAGGAGTTGCCCAAAATCCTATGTTTTTGGTGTCCCGCTCCTCTCCCAGGTGGGAAAGCAGAGCTGGCAGTGAAGCCACTGAGGGCTGTGAAGGACAAGGGGAGGCAGTGTTTGCTCCAGGTCCCACTGGAGCTGCTGGCTGAGGTTCTCCCTGGTGGCAAAGGCAGCAGGTGGCCTTGGAGACCACCAGCCTGGAACTTGGCAGTGTGAAGCAGGTGTCCCCAACACACTGGGTGCCCATTGCACCATCATCCCAAGCTGAGGGTTTGTTGTCCCCAGACGTGGCTTTTGCCTCGCTGTGGAGAAACACATCCTCGACACAGTGCTTGACAATCCTCCATCTCCTTGGAGCGTGTCAACATGCATCCCACAGGCAGGCGCAGGGATCGGTTTCCCCCCTGGTAGTCGCAGGCTGGATGTTAATTTACTGTCCTCCCTGCTGAATTTCCCCCTCTCCCGCGTCTCTTGGCCATGTCGGACATGCTTGCCCCTGGCTCCCCGGTGTCGTGCCTGTGGAGGGAGGCCTCTGCGGCTGGAAATGCCTGGCTCTTCAAGCAGGATAATTGGATGTGACAGGAACACACTAACTAGGAGACCTTGCTGCCTCCAGCTCATTTGCATTGCAAATAACATTTAAAAATAAAGAGTGATGAGGGTTTGTTGTGGTGTTTTTTTCTTTAATCCCCTCCTTACAGGGAAGCTGGATGCAAAGATCCATCAGGGAGCGAAGAAGGGGTTAATGAAGCAGAAAGCCGTGGTGTGAGCGCCGAGGAGCAGCAGTGGCTCCCACGCAGCACCTAACTGCCCCTGAGGGGTGCCAGGGTGGTCCTCGACTCCGGAAAGCAGGTGCAGGACGGATTCCTGATCCCAGATTGTTTCTGGGTATTGTTTTTTCTTTTGCATTCCAAAAGCATTAAAAGAGATGTGTTTTCACCAAGACCTGCCCCAACAGCCCTGTGCTTCCTGGGAAGTCCTGCACTGCAGGTAAGGGTGGGTGGGAGATGGAGCTTGACAGGATGGAGTTCAACAATCACTGGCAGCCCCAGGAGCTGGATGAGCATGGGGAGCTCACTGGGAGCAGCCAGCCCAGCTCCCCCCTGGCTTTGGCAGCATCTCCCTCTCCAAAGTGTGCCTTGAGGTGTTTTTGACTGGATGGGGTCAGAGAAGCGGAGAGGTTGAGGGGGATGGATCCCAACAGCCAGAGAGCTTGAGCCCTGCCAAGGGGGATGGGAGGCTTGGGGTTAGAGGTGGTCTGTGTGTCTCCTCACAGGTGCTCTTCCAGCCCTTTGGAATCACTGCTGAATGCCTAACCTTGCATCCTTCTCTCCTGATTTGAGCCAAAGCAGCAGCCAGCTCCCAAAAACCTGGCTCCCAGCAGCTGTGTGTAGAACACCTTTGGCATAAGCTGAATTTTGCCTTTTTCTATACTCCCTCACAATGAGCCTCTCCCCACATTGCTCTGTCTGTGCTCATCACGTACTGGTGTGCACTGGGCTCTGCCTTGCCATGGTCTAAGAGCTCCTCCTCATTACCCTGAGCCCACCCTGCTCTGTGGGGGGACAGAGTTACCCCCCAGCACTGCCAGCATCCCTCCTCCTCTTTCCCAGGAATGTGGTGGGAGCTGACAGCTTGGCTGCTTGGTACAGTCCCTGGGCATAGGTTGTCCCAGCCCTCTGCTGCATGGGAGAGGAGGAGGAGGAGGAGGGTGTGAAGCCTTCATGCTGCAGCACTAGAAATTGTCCCATGCCATTTGCCCTGGGAACTGTCTTTTGGCTCCATTTTAAGCCTGTGGGACCTCTGGGGTGCTGGAAATGGTGGGGCTGAATCCAATGCCTACCCACATTATTCCGTAGTGGGAAAACCCTCACAGGTGTTTCAGCTCTGAACTGCCCGCAGTTGACACAGACGTTATGGTGTAAGAGCTGTTGTTCAGTGTGGCCAAGGATGATGGGATTCTCTTGCTTCTTTCCTCCTCTGGCTGCATCCCCCCATCCACTCTGTCCCTTGTGTCCTACCACTATGGTCCAGTCGGCTGCGCTGGGATTCCTGAAGATTTCCCTGCACTCTTGTTACATGGAGATCCTACTGTCCCTTGAGAGTGATGGGAAAAATCTATGGTGCCAGTAGGGGTGGAGCTGGAGAGAAATAGGGTACTTGGGGGGTCGTCTTAGGGTCCTGGTGCTTTGGGGAGAAGGAGGCAGGAGAGGCCTTCCTTGGGGGCTATGTGGGAGGGGCGGGACACAGAGGGTTGGAAGTCTGAGCACTCAGGGAGGAGGTGCCAGGCTGACTCCAGGTGGTGCAGCCCCAGTGGCTCCAGCTCCTGCTCCTGTCCCAGGACTGCAGCACCATCAGACAAGGCTGTGGCATAGTGGTATCTTGTACCATCCCTATGATCCCACAAAATCCCATCTGCCCATCACACCTAGTGTCCGTTGAAATCCTCATCCTAAGGTACTGCTTCCTCAGATGGATTACCCATCCCATGATTTGGCTCTGTATTAAACCAGATCCATCTCCTGCATCCACCTCCGACAGTGGCAGCTGCCTTGTCACCTCCCTGTCCTTTGTCACTCACAACTCACATCTACATGATGCCTGCAGATTTCATTCCCAAGGGTTTCGCGTCCACCGTCGTCTGTAGGATTCCATGGGATCTCTGACAGCCACAGGCAGGCTGGATCACAGGCCCTACTCATGGTCATGGCAGAACATGTCATTGGAGAGATGCTGAGATCATTCCCAATGGAACTGCCTTGCCTGGCAGGGGTTTTATTTTCCTCATGTATTAGTGGCATCACAGTTGCTGGGAAAGATGCACCGACTGAAAGATGCATCCCTAGTTCATCCTGCATTCCTGTCTGATGCTGGTTTTTCCACCCTCGGAAGCACCATTCCTGGTTTGAGATTTGCTGAACATCAACACCAAATGCCCAGAAAACCTTTTACCCAATCCTGGAAAATATTTCAGTGGAAACGTGGTTTTACTAATACAGGTTGTCTTGGAACCTGTCAGCATTGGCTCTGTGCTGTGCGAGAGCAGTTTCCCTTCTTCATCAGTATAAGGAAAGATTTCTCCTCTTTCTCTCCTCTCTTTTCCTTTTCTGGCTCCCTCCCACCTGCCCGAGCCCCAAAAGCCAGAGAGACACACAAACTTCTGGCCTTCTTGGCATCACCTCCTTTGCCAGGGATTTGGGCCTTGCGTTGTCCTTGTTTGGGGCAAAAAGCATCAAAAGAAATTGGCATCTCCTTTGGTGCCCTCCTGAAACCACACTGGATGGTGGCACACTTGAGGAGTGGTGGCAGCTCTCTGGGCTGGAATACCCAGAGCAGACCCTGGCTGGGTGGATGGAGCTGGTGTTCCCCTCTCCATCTGCAGGACCATGTTCTGCTCCATGCTCGGCACTGCCAGATGCTAGGTTGGATCCTGCATCCCATCTCTCATTGGCACAGCTTGCCACACCAGTTCACCTTGCTGGTTTTGGGGTGTCCTGGTCACAGAGCTGGGACATCCTCACTGAGGTGAGGTGAAATTTCCCCACTGAACAGTGGGGCTGATTCTGAGGCTTTAAGAAAAGGAGTGGAGGTTTTGGGGTGTCCAGGGGACAGGGTTGAGATGAGCTGGAATTTCCTCCCCAGTCAGCGGGGCCGGTGCTGAGTCTTTGGGTGGGAAGCAGAGCAGTTAGGGGACATGTCACTTGCAGGGCATGAGAACGGCTGGGACTCATGTGCTGCTTCCATCCGGAAGAGTCTTTGGAGAGGAAAGGTGGGAGCATGGGGCACGATGTGGTGGGTTTTGAAGTAGGTGTGGAAGCCCTGGGGTGGTGATGGCCCACTCTTCCCCCGGCCTTCCTATGCTGGCTCAGGGAGCTAAAAGCTTGGCCTTGGGGGGGACAAGACACCGCTCAGAGCGTGAAACACCGACCAAAAATGCCCCTCGCCATGTCAGAGGTGGCACCACGGCGGCTCCGGCTCCTCAGCCAGGGAGTGCACCGCTCCGGGCTTTGTCCTGCTCCGGTTCCCGATCCTTCGGGCGGGATATAGCTCCGGGTTTTCCCGCCGGCCGGGGACGCCGCTCCACGTTCCACCCTCCGCGTTTTGCGCCGCGCCCGCCCCGCCCCGCCCGGCGGACCCGGCGCGGCCTGCGCGGCGCGGCCTCAGCGCGTGGCGGCCTCGGCCGGCCCGGCCCGGCCCCGGCCCCGGCCCTCAGCGCCGGCCACGGCGCGGCCCGCATGGAGCGCACCTAGGGCGGACAACCCAGCGACCGGGTGAGTGCGCGCCCGGCCGGCCCCGCTCCGCGCCGCCCCGTCGCGAAGGGAGGGCGTGGGGGGGGGGCCCCGAGGCCCGAGGGGAGCCCCAACCGCCGCCCCCCCACGCCCTTCCACACGGGCTGGGCCCGGGGCCGCCGCCGTGGGCCGCGACCGCCAGCACGGGAATATGTGCTCTCCCCCCTTGTTTCCTGTGACCCTCGGGAACGCGGCTTTGCCCCCCCCGTGACCCTTGGGGACGGGGCTCTGAGTGCCCCTCCCCCGGCACCATTGGGAACAGGGGTTTCAATGGCCCTCCATCTCCTTTGTGACCCCTGGGGATGGGGCAGTCGTCGTCGTCGTCCCCCCCCGGGCCACCTGGGGACGGGGATATGTGCCCTCCCTCACCTGTGCCCGTGGGGACAAGGCTGTGCCGCCCCCGTGACCCTTGGGACCGGGGCTCTGGGTGGCTCCGCCTGGGACCATTGGGGACGAGGGTGTGTGTGCCCTTCGGCCCCCTCCTCCCCCCCATCCCCCGTGACTAGGGGGCGGTTGCGGGTCCTGTCCGTGGCCGTTGCGAACGAGCCTCCGCGGGTGTCGTGGCCGTTGGGGGTCGGGTGTCCCCGAGGGATGCGGGGCCCACCTTTGCCATCGCGAGGGTCGCGCTCAGAGTCTCAGCGTCCCCTTGGCTGTAGGGAGGGGGTGTCCCCTGCCTGGGGTCACCGTTCTGCCAGGTTTTGCGGGAAGGATCGGGACTGGGGGAGGTGATGCAGGCGGGGAGGGAGTTCCCGTGGGGACAGCGGTGTTCTGGGCTGAGGCGGGGTTACCCCTCTTCACCCCGATCTCTGTGCAGGGAGGGTTTGGGGGGCACAGGAGTAGAGGGACCGCGGGAGCCAAGGTTCTCTGGACCCCAGCTCTTTTGGCGTGCCAGCAGGCGATTGTCGGTACAAATCCCGGAAGATTAAATGTTTCCCAGTGCATTTAGGAAGTCCCTGTGAGTTTGGGGTGGGGGGTCAGAACCCGAGAGCGGAGCCCGTCCGGGCATCACCCCTGGGGCCGGGCTGTGTGCCGTCGGCCCGGTGTTGCAGGACGAGTCGCCCTCCTTCGAGTCCCCGTTGGCCAGCGGGGCCTATCTGAGGGTGACCCCGCCGGTGACAACGTGGCCGGGTCCGCGAGCACTGGAGCGGCCGGCCGGGGCAAGCACTCCTGCCGTGCGCTCTCCCGCCCGTTGTGTACACGGAGAAGGTCACAGGTTCAGGTCTGGTCTGCGAGACTTGGCTTCCCTCCATCTCCCAGCAGCCCTCCTCTTGCCTTTCGTTTCCTTTTCCCCCCCTTTCTGGGAAGGCCCGTTCCCTCGGAGGAGGCGTTAGACATTCATTTTCCGAAGCACACACCGAAGAGCTCCATGGGCTCTTTCCCCCTCCAGAAGATCCGAGGATGCCAGCGTGAGGGCTGTCTTTTGGGCTCCATCATGCACAGGCAGTTCCTCGCCTGGACATCCTCAGGAAAACCTATTTCCACGCTTTGTGCGATGACTCTAGCATCAGATTATGCTGCACATTTCTAGCTCTTTGTTGGCGGTACACGGCCACACACGCACGGCAGAAAATCCAGGCAGCTGATTTTATTGATTAACTCTTGACCAGAAATAATTAATAATTTATTGTTTTGAAGCTGTTTCAGTCGCAAAACACAAATCCTTGCCCTTTTATGCCCTTGTTCATCCAGAGAGGTTTTCTCCTTTCCTGTGAGGAGGAGAAGGGAGACGTGTGCAGTGCTGGGAGCACAGCGTCGCTGTGGTGTGAAAGGACAAGGATTTAATGTTTCACCTGGACTGGCTTGACGTGCAGGATAAGGGCTGCCTCTGGTTAGAGCCGCTGGAGGAAATTAATTATCAAGCAAGTGGTAATGACCTGTAATTGAGTATGGCCAGAGCACAGGGAGGGGGTTTTATTCCTTTTTCCAAGCCAGACGCCAGGACCTCGTCTGTGTGTTTAGTGAGTCGCCATTAGGCTGCTCGTTAGCCTCAGGGGCCGGTGTGTGTGTGCATGGAGGTGTTTCTTAACACACTTGTTACCTCTGCGGGTGCTGAAAGTGGCATGATTATTTGGGGGGATCTATTTGATCGTCTGTAGCCCCATGCTAGGTGGTAACTCCAAATAATTCTTCCCTTGCCTCAGTTGCAAAGTCTCCTCATGCTCCCTTGCACCCGGCTTGTCAGATGGTGGTGGTCATAGCATTGCTTCTGCTGCCTCAAAAGCTTTTTCCTGGTAGATCGAGCTGAAAAGGTGTAATTTCTGAGAAAAAAGGGCTCTCAAAGGTGGTTGAGGTGTTCTCACATTGTGTTGGAGCTACCTAACAGCTTGGGTGTCTTTATTTTGAATTAACAGGAAGGACAGAGCAGAGTTTGCTCTGTCTGGTTTATTCTCTTGGAGAATAGGGCTGCCTTGAATCAAAAATTGCCTCCAGGTTATATTTACAGTGTATTTTTAATTGTGATTACATAAATTAAAGAAAACCAGGAGCTGCCTAGTCTTTCTAGTGCATGGGGGTACCTTTCCCCAAAGTCAATGTCTGTGTGTTGTGTCCAGGCCAGGATAGGTGGAGACCCATGTCTGGGTTTGGGACTCCTGGGCTCAGCTGATGGTGGTGAGGGATCAAAGTCACATGTCGTGCCTGATTTAATTGGCATTTCCCAGGTGTAGGGATCTTTCTCTGTGTGCTTGTGGTGGGAAGAGAGAAAGCCTTGAGCTCGACCTTGTCTGGGCTGGGAATGGGGATGCACCTCGGCACTGTCCCACTGTTCATTGTGCAGCACAGCTCTCATTGGGATTAGGACCTGTGGGCACTGATGCAATACTAGTCCCAGATGTAATGCAATAAGCCTCTTTGTCCCCTTTATCCAGAGCATTATGTAAATAAGATGGTATTTATGGTCCCAGGTATGTTGTTCTGGGGCTGTATGACATCCTGTGTGCACAGTGATATGAGTGCTGGCTCTGCTGCCAGTGTTCCTGGCCAGAGTCATGGACCTGCCGAGGGCAGGCAGTGAGTGGGCAGATGCTCCTGGGGAGTGCATCACGTGCTGGCTCCCTACAGAGAGGAGGTGAGGCTGCATGTGACCTTCCAGGAGCTGGTGACAGTTTAACTGCGCTCAGTTGCTTGTATGTGGTGAAGGCAGTGAGTGGGTCAGTGCTGGAGTCCATGGGGTGGCCACCTACCAAGGTCATAGAGAAGTCAAGTCCACGGTTATCATAGCAGGCTTCTTGCAGCACATGGACTGCTGGTTCCCCAAGCTTGGGGTTGGAGCAGTCACATGTCTGTTCCCAAACCTGTTTTCCATTGCAGCTGATGGTGGTTTGTTGAGAGAGTTTTTGGGAAGCACCAAAGCCCCTGAAGCACCTTGAGGTGGTCCGGGCTGTCTGCAGTTCTCCCATGATGCCTCTTCTGATGCTTCATGGGCTCTCTGGGCATGGGGAGAGCCTGTCCTTTTCCCTTGGATCTTGCCTGCTTACTTGAGAACATCCTAATTTGGGTGCTTGTGGCAGCGGGTGGAGGGATGAGAATGCCATTGCAGAGAGGTGTCTGACTCCATCGGGGTTGGGTTGGAGGTGTGTTGAGGAGCCTATGTGGATATGAAGGACTTTTTCTAAGATCAGTGTTAGGTAGATGAGCTGGCTTGGAGCATGCAGCTGCCCTGGGAGCTCACTGGTGGCCATGTGTGGCTCCTGAACCAGAACTTTGACAACCCTGGCAGCAGCTGGTCTGCTCTGTGTCCCTATGCTGGGTTGACTTGGATGAGGAAGGGTGTTGCTTTGTATTGGGAAAGGGCAGGAAAAGAGATCCCACTGGGACATGGCTTATTTTGCCATGCAGATGCACTTTCCTGCTACTGAGGGTCAGTGCCTTGAGGTATGACGTGGTGTCAGAGGAAGCAGTGAGGTTGAGCTTGAACAATCTTACAGTAAGAAAATAGGGAATGGCTGCCTGACCAGGAAACTTGCTCTGGGACTCCAGTTGCTCTTGTGATTGATTTTTTTCTTTAAAGGAAACCAATTCTTGTCTGCATTTGGGTGAAAAATCAGTTTTTGAGACAAGCCCAAGAGGTTGTTTTGTTTCCGCTGCAGCTGAGTGTCCTTCACGCACACAAAACCCACTGACGTAGCTGCTGAGCGTCAACTCAGATGTGGTGTGAGTGGTATGAAAGGATGCAAGTGCAGTTTTTTGTGGAGGAATAAAGACAATTTCAGGAGAACCTTGATATTTTGTATTGAAACGTTAGATGCTCAACTTCTACAATTCATTGCTGTGTTCATGGTGTAATGAAAGGAAAGATGATGTCACTTTATGTTGCTCTTTCCCCAAGCACAAAAGGATTTTGTGGTATTGGATTTTCTCTCTGAGCTGTTCTTGGGCTGCTCATTCTTCCAGTGGCTGGAATGATGAGATCTCTACAGTGCTCCATCATGTGCGACGGGGCTACTCTGATTTATTGATGACAAAATTGATTTTAATGAATTTGCTGAGCCCATTTGTGGTTTGGATTAAACAGAGCATGGTTGGTTCAAGTGGGTCCAGAGATTTGATTTGGAGTTTTCCTGGTGCTTCTCCAAGGGAATGAAGGATGCATCAGGAGGAGTGTGCTGTGCAGCTTTAAAGGAGTGAAAATGAGGTGTGTAATGACTTCACTAACAGTAGCCACCATGAACCCAATAGGAGAGGAAGAATCTTGCTCATCTCTGGGAGAATTACTACTCCTTCCCCAAAGGTTTGGTAGCCTTATTGACATTTCTTCTTGTCCTGAGGATGTCTGGTTTGTTTTTTCACATCTAACCTATGCCTTCCCTCTGCATCCATTGACACAAGTAATTCCAAGTGCACTAGGACTCCCCAAATAACCCCAGCCTGCTTTGATGCATGGTTTTCCCTGGGTTTTATTGTATTCCTGTACGCTGGCTAATTCACAAAATTCGGCAATTTGCAATGGGTCATTAGCACAAATTAGCAACTTTCTGATGGATATCAGAGTTCCGCAAATGTGCCGTATTAATCTAGGAGATACACCTATTTATTATCCCTCCCAGGGAAAAAAAAGGGGATTTCTTGGCATGGTACTTGCTCTGCTTGCATTTGTCCCTGTCTGCATCTGCCTTCCCTCCTCCTTTACTTCACAGTCTGGTTGTTTTTTTCCCAAAGTGTTCCCAGGCTGATGATGTGACAGGAAGAGGGATTACAGCCGCAAGCACTGGCCTTGCTGCAAACGGAGCCTCAGCTTTGGGAGCCAAGGTGCCCTAATTGGTTATCGAATGAAGGGAATTAAAGGCATTAATAGGTGAAGTGGCAGCTCCTTTGGTTTTGGAGCGGTGGAGAGATGTTCATCCCCTTCTGAAGGCTGGGAAACAGCCAAGGCTGGCTGTGTGCTCTGCTCCTAAAAGGAGAGATAAAGGAAGTAAAGCCCAGAAGCTCTCCCTTCCCTGGGAGCAATTTAGGAGCAAGCAAGCCAGTGTCTGGCTGTCCTCTCCGACCTGTGCTGCTGTACCCCTCTCCTGTCGAGGCAGTACTGTGGCTGGGAGACACTGCTCAGCTGGGATCACTCCGGTGCTCTTCCTTTTGATGAAGAAGATGGAAGAGAGATACCAACTTTGGTGTGGTAGTGCAGCCAGTGATTTGCTGTTCCTGCTGTATCTCTGTGGAGGAGGGTGATCCTTGTTGGATACCTGCATGTCTGTGACCAATAGAACCCAGTTTGGGACTGGGCCCACCATGGGGCTGGCGGATGGCAGGGAGACCAGGAGCAAGGTGAGGAGCCTTACTGCCTCCAGAGCCCTGTAAGGAAAGGGAGCAAACGGCTGGTTCAGTAGTGCCTGCCCTGCTCTCACTGACGCCCTGAGCTCGGGATGCTGCCAACACCTGGGTGCCTTCCTGCATCCCTGCTGGCAGCCTTGGGTGAGCAGGAGAAAAGGGCAAGCTCCATTTTCTGGCACTTACTCCGGTGGTTATTTATGCCTGTTGGTTGTCTTCAGTGTTCGCCAGGTCTTCTTTCTTCCCATCAATGTGACTGATGCTTTGAGGATCTTTCCTGGTCACATCCATCTTACTGCTTCCTCTTGCTGCTGGCAATCTTCCAGCCTGCATGGAGTGCTGAAGTTTGGGAACCTCTTGGGTTATTTTTATGTGCCCTCTACCCCCTTCTAGGCTGTGTGTTAGGGCAGGCCACCACTTCAGATACCTTTAAGCCTCATAAATCAGTTCACTTATGTGTTGGGGTTAGCAAGGATGTGACCGCACTGGTTTTAAATCCACATGGCAGTTCCACTTTCCCAGTGGAAACCAGCTCTCTGTTGAAGGGACAGTCATTCCCCAAGTTTATTCCAGTGGGGAGCATTGCAGTGCCAAGCAGATTAGCTCAGATATCTAGTTTTGAGTGTTTAATGTTATTTCTGGCACTAGCCAGCAGCGACATGGCTGGCTGGGCTCAACAAGAATGGCCTTTGTGGTGGTAGGGGAGCACCGGGGCTGTGTCTGGTGCTGCCGGGAGGTACTGGTTTGTCTGGGGTAGACTCACCCAAGGCACTTCCCAGTTAATCCTGGGTAGTTATTGCTCACAGTGTTGCTTTTTGCTTTTGCCACTGTGTAGCTGCCAATGGTCCATGTGTCAGTCTTCCACAGCCAAACCCTGTGGTGACACCGCTCTGCTCCTGTGGCACTGCCAGTGCCTGCTGGGCACATGCTGGGTGCCAGTGATGCCGTGACACCCACAGGGTGTCACATGAAGATCGTGGGGTGAGCAGGGGATGCAGATTTTGGGTGAAGACAGGGCTGTGTTTCTGGTTATTATTAAACCATTTTGTGCAGGTCTGGGCATGGCAGTTACATAGGGGCATCTTCCAGCATGCAGACACAGGAGTGAGGGGTAAATCCTTGTTGGACAGCCCTGATTCAGGGTAGAGCTGGGAGTTGAGCTTGCCGGAAGGAAGCTGTTCTGTCATTTTACCTACTGAGTACTTTTTCTCCCACACGTGTGGGTTTTTCAATTCCTCTTTCCCTGTACAGGCAAAAGTTTAGACACTGGGCACTAGTTTGCGCTTGTGGATTTGGGTGCTGAGAAAGATCTTGGCCATTTTCAGCTGCCAGAGATTTTAGTGTCTGCAGGGTCATGCTTGCTGCAAGATGTCTGTCCTGGCATTTTTGGATGAGCAGGCTGTGATCCAGAGCCTGAACCTTGCTGCACCCTGCTCATCTCCATGGCAGAGGCTTGGAAAGGGGACGTGGCTCACACCGGACAGTGCTGTCAGAGCTGTAACAAAGCTCTGGCATGACTCTTGCTTGCTCACACTGTGCTTGATCGTCCTTCAATCCATGCCATTGTTTTACCCCAGCACCACGGCCTTTCCTGCAAACTTGGCTCCTGCCTAGCAGGAGGTCTGCCAGCTCTCGGCAGGGGTGCTGTGTGTGTATAGGAATGTTGCTGGACTTACGGGCAGCTACAAAGAGGAGACCTATAGAGAAATCAAGGGGCAATGTGCCTCCTGATTGACCTAAGGAACATGTGATGGTTCTCTCACTGATAGTTTCCTTGAAATACGAAGCTCTTGGACTTCCTTGTAAGTTGGTGGAGGAAATGTGAGCTATGTTTTATTCAGTACAGAAGTAGTACCTTGATAAAAATGCACAAGTTGAGAGACATTAAAATCAAATAATTGTAAATCTGAAGAACTGTGGGCTCTTGAGGCACGAACAGACAAAAAATTGGGACTTTGGTGATGACACTTGCAAAACTGATGGGAGGATTAAAGAGGTACTTGTTCCGGTTTTCCCCGATATAAAGGAAAGCCTGAAATGCTTGGTCCTTTTTGTGTTCCCCCTTTCTGTGTGCTTTGTGTATCAGGGTTGTGTATGGGAGTTGAGGGAAGCGAGGTGTTCTGATGAGGGTGTCTTTGCCAGACATGTTCAAGAACCCTGGGTTTTTCAGCCCTAGATTGAGTTGATCCTCATGGTGTTGAGGTTATAGAAGTGTCAATAAGAAGCAAACTCTAGGTTTTAGCTATTTTGGTATTTTCTTCAAACACATGGGCACTGTGTGCCTATCTTTTGTATCAACAGCTTTGCTGGACATTGTCATGTGCTGCAGTTGTGTAGAATGTTGCTATAAAAGTCTTTTTTTAAGGTCATGCATGAATGGGAGTGGGTGTGAGGTTGAATTTTGATCCCAGGAGCGTCTTTTGCCTGATGATGAATGTAAAGTTGAGGCCTGAGTGTGTATTTGGGAGCAGGTGGTTGTTGTGGCTGATAAATTTCTCGAGGTAGGGTGATTGCCTGGCTTCCCCTCCACCAAAGTGGTCTCAGCTCACCTCTCCACTTTCCTCTATCTCCAGCCTCTTCCAGTGACTTCATCTGTCCTACTTTTGTCATGCCTAGACTGAAATATTTCAAGCTTTTCCCAAGAATGCCAACAAATGATTCATCACTTGAGTGCTGCCCTGTGTCAGGTTCATCTCCAGTGTCAAGGCTCAGCCTTTGGAAACTTGGGAGTTCTGGCCTAAGTTTGTCTCTGTCTCTCTGGGCACTCTGTTTGCAGTGCATGCTGGAAGATGTAGTCTTGACAGGGTGCACCTCCATATTAAAAAAAGAAGGGTGGCTCCATTTTATTCAAATTGGGCTCAGCCTTCTCCCTCCTGGCAGCTTGCCGGCGCCGTCCTGCTCAGCCCCGAGAGCCACCGAAGTTCTCCCAGCGCCTTGTGCGAGCACGGAGGCAGGAGTGCAGCTTCTCCATTCAAAATCTTGCTTAATTCCACATTGAACAGCTTGTTTTGAAGCCCTGCGCCTCGGTGTGTTTTGCAACAGCTCGGACTCCCGCAGGGCGCAGGCTGTGGAGGGATCCTGCCCCCATTGGGTGGCAAGTTCTGGAGGGTGTCATGGCAAATCTCCTTTGTCTGCTATGGTCTGACTGATGTCTGGGGGAGAGCGAACCCTCCTCCCCTGCGTGATTTCTTGAGCTGAAAGCAGCAAGTGAGTGAGGAAGCTCCTTTGTGCAGATTTCTCCGTCTCCTCTTGTTCGTGCCAGCTGGCTCACGTTCAACATTTCTCTTTTTTTTCTCTCTCTTTTTTTTCTCTTCTCTCTTCCCCGGCTCTAGAGAGAGGGGGCAGGGAGAAAGGAACATCTTTAAAAGAAATCTGCAGAAAAGACATGGGAGTTACTTAACAAAAATCCAACCCAAACAAGCCCAGCTGGGGGATTACAGGCAAGGCGGTAGGAGCTGAGTGGGGAGTGGGCGCAGCAGCACGGGGAAGGCAGTATGTTCCCCCCGACTGCCCTGAGTTTCTTTAGTCGTAAAAGGAAACAAAAAGGGATCTTGTGCAGAGGCAGTGGATGGGGAGAGCAGCCGGCTGGCTGCCAGCAGTGGGAGGAAGGGCCTCAGTACTGCGTCCCCTCGTTCTGCTGGGTCAGCGAGGGGGCTCATGGGGAGCCCTTTGGGGGTTTGGCAAGCTGGAGGGGCAGCATCCCTTCCATGCTGCTGCCTTTGGCTCTTTCGGGAGGAAGCAGAGGGCTCTGCTCTCCAGGGTTGCTCCCAGCTGGAGCAGCCATCTCATCAAACCCCTCTGCTCCCTGCCTTGTACCCGCCGGAAGAAATGCTGCGTCCTGCAGATTTTCTCTCTCCCTCCCTTCTCTGTCCACTTTGCTGCTCCTTCTTGCGGGCATTCCTGAAAGTTAATCGGGTGAAAATTGCAGTCGGTCGTGTCTGGAAGCCACCAGAGGCTGATCCTGGAGTGCTGCAGGCTGGAGCACATGGCTATGAGACAGTCTCTCTATGTGTGGGCTGGCTGCTGCCAGGAGAAGAGCTTTCTCCTACATCTCGCTGCGCTTGGGCAGTCAGTCCTTTCCAGCTTTGGTCTCCTGGCCTCCAGTAACCAGCAGAGGAAGCTGGAGTGGCAAGGGCTTGGCGGGTTCTGAGCATCCTGCACCAGTTTTAGCACAAAGAGCTGTGGGCTGGTGTGGTTTCCTTGCTGCCTTTTGGAAGTGGAGCTGTTCTGGTGGAAGAGCTGTCTCTCGGTGTGTGTGCAGCCCTGAAAGTGAACTTTCAGGTTTGTCTCTGAATACAGTTTGGCTGTGTCCCAGCCCATAGATGTGGATTATAGAGGTCTCAGCACCTAATGGAGCTGAATTATTCATGTCTGATGCTGTGTGTGTGCAGCATTCCCAAGCAGAAAGCTGTCTCCTTGTAGGATCTGTGCTTCAGGACTGCTCTTAAAATGCTTTGTTGGCAGGTCTCCAGGCCAACAAGTGAGCACATGCTTTTCATGTTGTGTGGGGATCAATCGTTCGATGGCAGGATGTAAGGGGAAGGACATGTTTACAGCTGAATCAATCTCCTCACTGTTTTCTGAGATGCTGTGATTTGTGGCAGCATTACTCCCCTGGCAGGAGAGTGGGGAGGGTCTGGATACCACCTGGTGCTTCTTTAGCTTGGGCAAAGCAGGCAGTAGGAAAGTCACCTCGTTCTCTAGGCCATGGGGTGCAGTAGCCAGGGGTTCCTTTGCACCCAAAATAATGACAATGTGGCAGTTTGGAGTCCCTTGGGGGTCTGGCTTGAGAGAGGGACCCAAAATGCTCCTCTGGCTGCAGAGATTGAGCCTGTAATAGTGGAGTACAGAAATGGGGAACTGGGATGGGAGTTTTGGGGAGAGGAAAAAGCTATGGAAAATGCTTTTAGAGCAACATGCAATGGAAGATGTTCAGGAGATCCCTCTAGATCTCATTCCAGGGTCCCAGCCTTCAACTCTGGTCTGGAAAGGGGTGATCCCTGCTCTAGTCCCTCCTCCTGTGGTGGCATGTCTTGAGTTCCCTATCCCACTCTTGGCACGATGTGCTTTTACCCTGCTCTTGCCAATACAGCATGTTCCTGTCTGTCCTGTTTGTCGTACCCTTCTGTCTGCATTAGCAGAGCCTGGGGTCTCTTGGCACCTTCTCCGTCGGGTGAGGGTTTTTGCTCCTCTTGTTTTCTAACCCTCTGATTGTTTCTGGCTCTCTAATTGCTGGGGACCCAGTGGACTTCTGGGGTCCTTTTTCCTTTTGTTGTGGTAGGAATTGGCAAAAGCTGCTGCTGTTTGCAGAGTTTCAGACCCAAGTCCCGCTCATCTGCTCTGCTTATTCCACATGTATAAATCGTATTTATGGAGCTGTGTGTGCGTGTGTATGTGCACGTTTGGAGCAGCAAGGTGAATTCCCTGGTGAGAGTGGAGAGCTGGCTGAGCTGGCGTTGTGCAGGTGTTGCATGGAGCAGGTGATGCTATGCATGTTGCAGTACAACCCTGCAGATTGTCTGTTGTTCTCCTGCCACTGCAAGGTCAGATCCTTGTCTGTTTGTCCCTCTGACCTGAGCTTGCCATGGCCCTTCGTGTGCTCCAACTTTGGGTTGGCAACTTTTGGATTTGGAGACTGAATTTCATGTTCCGCTGGCAGTTCCAGTGGGTTGCTCCCGTGCATCAGTGGTTATCAGTGGTGCACCACTGGGATTGTTCCTAGATTCCATGCCTCAGCTTAAGGCTGGGAAGGGCCTGTTACCAGCCAAAAATCTGGTTCATCCAGCTAGTTACTGGCTTTGCCTACCCGCACAAAAGAATTGCTGCGGATCCGTGACACAGAGTGTTGTGCAGAGGTGAGGTGGTTGCTGCCAATCTGCAGCCCCACTGGTGATTTGGAGAGAGGCTCTGGAGAGGTTGGGTTGGGTTGGACACCCCAGCTTGAAACTGGGGAGCAGATGCTGGGGCAGGAGAAGGAAGAGGAGGAGGCCACAGGAACACCCAGAGCAGCTTTGGGAAGCCGTTAGCGACTCTGGTGCACAAAGTGATCTCCTGATTCGGCACTTTCCCTGCCGCTGAAATGAGAGGTCAGTGCTTTTCATTTCCAGCTTGCATGCAAGCCCCCAGCTCCTGGGGTTAAAAATCTCTGTAATGACCTGTCAGAGAGCAGATTATTAGCTGTACAGAGCTGAGGATGCTGTGGGGAGCAGATGGAAAATGGTCTGGCTGCGGCAGCCTGGCTGATGAAAGAATCCCTGGCATTTGTAGCGTTTGCATCTCTGGAAACGCACCATGAAGCTGCTTTCCAGGCTCCTGCCTGCTGGGGTTTGAAGAAATTTGTGTGTAGTTTGGTTTTTTTTTTCCTTCTCATTTCTCTTTAAGTCACCTGTGTTTGAAGTGTTGCTTGTAAATTGTACCAGGAGCAGGCGGTCCTGGAGCTTGGTGGGGAAGGGGAGGACAGTGCCGCTGCGTAGGAGCCTCATCCAAATGGGTGGTCAAGGGTTTCTTGAGGATTCTGGAGAGGTGGCGGCCTGGCTGGGTGGTGCTGGGAAGAAGCTGTTACGTGTGTTAATTATGTCTCGTCAGGATAATTGCCATGACTCGGGTGCTGTGTCAGGTTGCGCGTGGGAGTCTTTTTTGTTGCTTTCCCTGGGTGAGGGGCTGGGAAGCATGGAAGAGATATTTTGGGCTCATTGGGGCCAGCTGTGGCATCGGCAGGTAGTTCTGAACCCCCTCTTCCCAGTTAAGACTGGGTACCTGTACAATTGCATCTCCGTTTCCCATTGGAAGCTTATCATGGCCAGAGGTGATGGTGGTAAACACCCCAAATCTGGGTGCTGTGTTGCGCTGCCTGGAGATCCGGGATGGGAACCTTTTTCTTCCCACTGTGATTTGGCCTTTGGCCATGGCCACTCTGATGTGACCCTAGTGTCACAGGCACTCTGAAGCCTGGGATTTATTTCCCACCAAGGCACTCAACTTCCCTGGCGAGCAGCTCTTGTCCCTTGCAGCGAGGCTGGCGTGGAGAGGAGCCCTCCCTCCGGGTGGCATTGGCAGGAGAAGAGTCAATCCTCCCTCCCAGGGGCTGCGCTCGATAATTCAGAGGGAAATGGTGATCGGGGAAATGTGTGAGTAATGTCTTGTTGGAGTCGAGAGCCATGACCTGCCAGGGCTGATATTGATTGAGGACCGGTGCCAGATGGTCGCTGCTGTGGAGACGGCCGTGAAGCAGCCCCAGCACAGGGGGTGGCAGAAGGAAGCTGCAAGGGGGATTTGAGAGGTTGGGGTTTTCACCCTGCCCATATCTCTCCTGTCCGCAGGTGTGGCTGTCAGTGATCTACCTACACATGGCTCTTTGTGTGTGAGTAACCCTGTTCTCTTTGCTCTGCCTTTCAGCAGCGATGCCGTCACCTGGGCAGACCCCAACCACTGGAAGCCCTCCAAGGACGTAGGTGACCCCCAGGGTGTAGAGGCAGGGAAGAGCCTTGAACCGTGAGGGGCCGTTAAGTCTAAGATGTCCTTGAGCAGCGGAGCTTCCGGAGGGAAAGGAATTGATGCGAACCCGGTTGAGACGTATGACAGCGGGGATGAGTGGGACATTGGTGTAGGGAATCTCATCATTGACCTGGACGCTGATTTGGAGAAGGATCAGCAGAAATTGGAAATGTCGGGCTCCAAGGAGGTGGGGCTCCCGGCACCCAACGCCGTTGCGACTCTACCGGATAACATCAAGTTTGTGAGCCCAGTGCCGGGCCCGCAGGGCAAGGAGGGCAAATCCAAGTCAAAAAGGAGCAAGACTGGCAAGGACAGTGGGAAGCCGACCCCGGGGTCTTCCCTGTTCACTCCCAATGAGGGAGCTGGTGGCAAGAAGGAGGCTCAAGGACGTTCTGGGGATGGCGTGAACTCGGGTGCTTTGGTGCCCACCGTCACCCCGAAGGGCTCGGAGAAGTCAGCCAAGGCATCTCGCAGTGTGGCTGGCTCCAAGAAGGAGAAGGAGGGTGGCTCATCCAAAAGCAAGAAGGAAAGGAGTGAGGGTGCAGGGGCTGCAGTGGAGAAGGAGCCCAGTGTGCTGCAGCCCCTGGCCCTGGCAGTGAGGGTGGGACAGTACGATGGGGGCCAGGGGACAGAGCCTGCTGCTGCTGAGCAGCTTGGGAGTATAGCTATTGACACGGGAGCTGCGCTCAATCCCTTGGGAGTAAAGTCAGAGCTGGAGGATGGAGAAAGTGAGTGCCGGCAGCTGAAAAAGGTGAAGTCGGAGAAGGTAAGAAAGGTGTTGGGGTGCAGGTGCTGTTGCTGCTGCTCACATGATGTTGCTGGGACATGATGTTTTGGGTGACAAGAGAGCAAGACTGTGTGTCTTGTACTGCTGGGGCCAGCACTGACGTGTGGCTGGTGCCTCCTGGATCTGGCGTGAAGGTGGTTTGACCATATGATGATGTGCTGGCATCTGGATGTGGCAGTGGAATGATACTGGTCAAGCCTGGCTGTCAGGAAGCACGTGTGAGCAAATCACATGCAGACACTGTGCTCCGTGTACCATCCTGCTCTACCCTCTGAGATCTGGTTTCCTCGGTGCTGTGGCTGTGCTGAGGGGGTCCAGGCCTCTGTGGCCTCTGTCACTCTGAAGTCAAGGTGATATCCTGGTGCTTTCCCTGCTCCATCTCCCAAGGGGACACAAAGAGTCCGTGCTGTGCTCTGCATCCCTCTAACTTCTCCTTGTATGTCAAGGCTCCTTGCAGCTCCTGAAGGAATTTGTTTCTCTGTGCTTGCGTCATGTGCAGAGAAGGATCCCTTAACATATTAGTGGATGTGGGATCTGCGTGGGCATGTGGGTGAGCACAAGGAGCAGGGCTGACAGGAGTCACCACCTCATTCCCGGGTCTGCTGATGGTACATGGGCTCTGTCCCACTTGTGGTGATGATACAGCCTGGGCTGGTGGGTGGCTGTGGGTGATGTTTGATGTGTCACTCCTCTGTTAACATGTGGCAGTGACGCTGAGCTGGCCAAGCTGCTCCTCCAGGTCACCAGGGGCACAAAAAGCCCTGCCAGCAGCACACAGCCAACAGGGTGAGTGACCGCCTGTCCATCCAGGCGGTGCTGGGCTCTGGGTGGCTGCGTGGCTGTGTCTGGACATGGCCATTTCAGGACTCCTTGCTGGTTTCTGGGCAATCTCAGTGGCTGATGCGAGTTCTGGTGCAGAGGAGGAAGACTTTGAGCACGTGGAGGTCTGTGCTTTCCTCAGTGCCAGCAGCACACAGGGTGTCACTGGTGTGTGCCTGTGAAGCCACCTGTTTGTCACGCACAAGGTGAGTATCACAAGTGTGTGCGTTTGGGTTGGCTTGGCCCTATTGCCATCAACATGTGTTGGCGTGTCAGGAGAGTGGCTGGGGAGTATAAGAAACGTCACTGTGTTTGCAGCCAGAGGTTCCCTGGGAGGATTTCTGCTGTGGTGTGGGGATCACAGTGTGGGGCGCTGGGATGAGTGGGGAGGGCACAGTGACGCTGGGAGAAGTGCTGAGACCAGAGATGTGGTGGGGAGCATATACGGAGAAATGGGTGGTGGGGATGGTCAGCTGTAGGATGGCTCTGGGACAAGGGCTGCTGAAGAGGTTGGTGCTTCCTCCTCTTGAGAAGAAGACTCCTGAGGCAGGTAATTGAAGCCTGTAAAATTCAGTTTTGTTCCTTTGTCCGTTCTGGCAGTGGAACCAAAGTGAATGAAACCAGGAAGAACAGTAGATGGCCTTTTGCGTGATGGACTAACATGCCCCTGCTAAAGGCTGTGGGTGCTGGAAGTCCACATTTGGGGCATCTGGGTGGGTTTGTGGAGGAGAAACTCATTGCGGGGGTGTACAGGGCAATGTGTTTTGGCTTGGGAAAAGCATGAGGAGGATAGAAGCTTGGGAATTGGTTTGGGAAATACCTCAAAATGCTTGGCTGTTATGTTCCCTCGTAGCCGTCTGTGTTGGGTGCTGTGACAGCCAGCACTGGCGTTGGCTGGACCTTAGGTTGTACCCTGCACAGCTTTGCTGTGTTGCTACTATTAACGATTTATTTCTTTCACTGATTCAACTGCAGAAACCCTCTGCAATTGGAGATGCCAATGTGAGGTGTGGTGTTAGTGGGTGAGAAGCTCCACACCCCTGGTTATGTGTGCTGGCACCTGGAAACCCCTCCGTGTCCTGGGCTCATCCCCCAGCGTGGGCAGCAGGAGAGGGGGGCATTTTGCCCCTCTGCCCTGCTCAGATGAGACCCCACCTGCAGAGCTGCCTCCAGCCATGGAGGCCCAACATCAGAAGGATGTGGAGCTGCTGAAGTGAGTCCAGAGGAGGCCATGGAGATGCTCCGAGGACTGGAACCGCTCTGCTCTGGAGCCAGGCTGGGAGAGCTGGGGATGTTCAGCTGTAGAAGAGAAGGCTCTGGGGAGACCTTAGAGCTCCTTCCAGTGCCTAAAGGGGCGCCAGGAGAGCTGGAGAGGGACTTGGGACAAGTGCCTGGAGTGACAGGAACTTTGGACAGGGAGTGCCAGGGCATGGGGGAATGGCTTCTCACTTGCAGAAGACTAAGTTAGATGGGATATGGGGAAGAAATACTTTCCTGTGAGTGTAATGGGGCCCTGGCACAGCTTTCCCAGAGAAACTGTGGCTCCCCCATCCCTGGAAGTGTTCCAGGCCAGGTTGGATGGGGCTTAAAGCAACCTGGGATAGTGGAAGGTGTCCCTGCCCATGGCAGGGGGTAGAAAAAGATGGGCATTAAGGTCCCTTTCAACCCAAATGGTTCTCTCTTCTCCATGCAGACATCTGGTGAGGACAGCTCTGCCATTTTACTTGTCCAGATTCAAGTACAACCCCCTCAGTGAAGGCTCAGCCTGGAGGGCTGATCCCTGTTTTGAGAAGGGGTTTGATGTCTGGATCTGCAGGAGCATGTGTCACGTTTACACTTAGGAGGAAGCATTGTGTGTGTTTCGTCAGCCTCCTGGCTGCAGCTGGATGGCTTTCTTTGGGTCGGGAAAGCTGTGGGCAAGGAGGAGGAAGATGTCTGCATGGTAAGGGATGGGAAATCAGTTTTGTGTCTGGAAGAGGAGCCTGAGGCTGGGTGGAGGACCAGTGGGATGCAGTGGGGGATTTGGTGTTGGGCTCATCGTGTCTCCTGAAAACTGCAGCAATGCCCCAAAACCTGCATGTGGAGTCCAAAGGACAAGCCAAGAGCAGAGGTACGTGCTGGCTGTGGGAGGGAGGGCAGCTCCTCCAGGCAGTGCATCAAGAGGATGGAGATGGCGGGTTCATTCTGGCCTGGGGACAAAGCCTGCCTGGGAAGCGAGGAACTTGCTCAGACTGAAACAGGAACGGCCACAACGTGACTCAGCCCAACCTTTGGTTTCCGTCAGCTTGCCCTCTGCTTAACCCTGTGTTGCTCCCACTTCCCTTTCAGGCAGGGAAGCTGGTGTCCATCTGTGGATGAAGAAAGGGAGACTGTCCCTCCACTGCCTTCAGCCCAGGGTAGGCGACCTCCCCATAGTAGGTGCATGCTGAGCTGGCAGCTGCTAGCCAAGAGGTTCTGTTGTATCTCTCTGGCTGGAATAATGAGCACTTTAGCAGGGAGTGCTTTTCTTTGATGAGGTGCTTCAGTGCCACAGTGAGCCTGTGTCCCAGTCAGCTCACCCTACTTGCCTCTATTTCTGCTTTTGTGTTTGTCCAGTATCTTGCTGTAGGGTTTGGCAGCTGTTGAGTCCTCCTTGGGTGCAAGAAGGAGCTTTGCTTTGGGTTTTGCCAGACACTTTTCCATGTCAGCTGGTGCTCCGTGACTCTGTGTCCACAGGCGAGTTCACATTCACTCCCGTGTTCAACAGCCAGTGATGGTGTCTGTGGACATGGCCCATGGCATATGGCTCTGGTTGCTGCTTCCTGGGGTGAAGCCTCAGGAGCTGAATACCCTAAATACCCTTTTTCTTGGTGTGAATCTCGGCTGTGTTTGGACACAGGTGATAACTTCTCCAGGGATGGGGCTGATCTTGATGAAACACACTGGCAATAACCCTGCTGAGACCTTCCAGGGTCTCTGGGATGGGCTGAGCACCTCCAGCAGGTTTGCCTTGGGCTGTAGTCAGTGTCTGGGCAGCTCCTTGGAGCCCCCAAAAGTATTTGGAGGGGCAGCAGTTGGAGCTCAAAATACTTGCAGCAGGGAGGAAAAAGAACTTGTGCTGCTGGACCCATAAGCATGGGGTCCAGTGGCTGGGTCAGTCCCTGGGTCACTGGGCATGGCTGGAGCTGAGTTAGTGTTTGGTTTGGGGGGACACTGGTGCTGGGAGGGAATGGCAGCTCTTGATGAGCAGCCGAGCTCAGCAAAATGGCCGTGCATAGAGGAGCAGTGCCGGCTTTGCCCCACCGGCCACTGTTGCATGGCCAAGCTGGCCCTGGGGCTGGTGGCCGAGCTGGCCCCTTCTTCGCCAGCCCTCACCCACCAGACTGCCCACACCGGGCCCCTGCACCCGCTCCCTGCACTCGGGGGCATGCTGGCCCAGCCGGGGGATGTTGAACATTAAACAAAAGAGCCTCCCAGCTCTTGGCTGCTGCTCCGGCTTTGTTTTGATTGAGAGGTTGTTCAGCAGGAGGAGGGAGGGTTTTTTTTTTCCCTTCTCTTCTGACAAGCATCCAGATGCTATGCTGCTGCAAACAAGGGAAAGGCAAACAGAAGCCACTGGAGACTTGGGTCTTCTGAAAAGCCCGTCTGGGTCACGTGCACTGTGGTTTCAGGCAGCCAGGAAGGTGGATTCACCCGTGTCCCTCTGTGGGAGAGAGGGTGGAAGCCACCGGTGCATTTTTTCCCCAGAATTTCTCCCTAACCACATTGCGGTGATGCCTTGTGTGTGCTCAGAGCAGACATCCCTGCTATGGGTGACCTGATAGAGAGGGGCTTGTGCAAGATGGGGGACACTGCAGTATATTCATTGCAGTGTGGTGTTTCACACCAAAACTGGTGGGTGCCAGTGAGGTGGTTCCATGGGAGGACAGCATTGTGGCAGAGGGAGTGCTTGGGGTCAGGTGTCAATGGAGGCAGTGGGGTGGTGACACCACGCCAGTGGTAGCTGCCAAAAAAGAAATAACCCCAAAAAATACATCCCTGCACTGTCCTTGCAGCTGCTGGCTTGTCTGGCAGTTCGCAGAGTAGCTTTGGTGTCATGTTTGCAGACCTTGCCCTAACTTGGGGATATAAACCTGCATGATGCTGGTTCTACAGCTGGTCCTACAGCTTCAGTGGGATGTGGGATAGACCAGGTGCGAGGTGTCCTGCACCACTCATCCTTTACTTGGAGCGAAAGTATGATTTCCTGGTTTTTTAGCCATTTTTTTGTTGTAGGGGGGAGGGATGAAACTTGGTTGTGGATGCAGTGACAAGGATTTGGGTGAGGGATTCCTGTGTGACTCCATCTTAAAGAGATGAGATCTCCCAGTCCCTCTGCTGGGTCCAAGCCATAGACTCTCTTAAGGACATTTCTTGATGTGGGGAAGAGCCAAGACGAGATGTTGCAGGCTGGTCCCAGTCTTGCGCTTTGAAGATGTTCTTAGGAGTTTGATTGGTGTGGGGTTCCTTGTATTGGGGCCAGAGTTTGGGTGGAGAAACTCCCAGTGGAGCTGTTCTGGTGGAAACAATTGTTGCTTTACAGCCCCTCCAAAGCTGGCTTTGGAGCTGATGTTCACCCTGTGCTTCATTTTCCCCAGGGATTTTTCGGGCATGTGGGAAGCCCAGTGCTTGGGTAGGGACCTGCTCATGCCCAAAACCCTGGGGCAAGTTGTTTCCCAGCCCTTGCTCTGCAGGGCTTGGCTCTTTCTGGGGAATGGCAGTCAGTGTAACATTGGCAGCTCAGGGACCTGGCAGGGATGTGCAGGCAGCTACCGGCTCTTGCCTGATCCACTCACGGTGATTCCTCTTCTCCAGCCACGCTGGAATCAGCCGCCTCCAGAGCTGCTGACAGGGCTGTGTTGGGAGTCCTTGGGAATGACACCACTCATTTCCTTATTGTCCCCAGCCCTGCCCGCCCAGAGCCTTCTGCTCTAGGAACAAGGCAAGAAGGGGGCACGCAGCCAACACGTGTCAAGAGCTACAAAGGAGGAAATTGGCCTCGTTCACTTCAAACCATGGGGTTAGTCCTGGAGTTTTGGCTCCTGCTGAGAGGTTATTTATATGTAGGCTTTTTTTTTATAACTGCTGGATGTAGCAGGCTGGGAGTTTCAGCTGATCCCACCTCTGAAGGCTTTACAAAGTGAAAATTGCATCTCTCCCTGGTTGCATTCCTAGATGGCAGCCTTAGGAAGGACTAAAGGGCTGAGTTAGCTTTGATGCCCAACCCATCAGTGTTGCTGTATCCGAGTGAATTGGCTGTCATGCTGAAACGCAGCCCAGTCTCCACTGGAACAGGGAGCAGGATGTGCCTCCCCATCAAGGACATGGTGGTAGGAAATGGAGCAACACTGGGGAAAAAAAGAATCTCCCTGCTCCTGAAGCTTGAGAGCGGAATGATACCGTGGTAATGAGGGGGCTGATGGAGGGTGGACAGAGGGGGAACAGCCCCTTCTCTGCTTCCTTGGCACAAGTGACCTGCAAATCCGCTCCCCCAGTGCTTTGATGAGAGATTTTGCTTGGAAGGCTGGCGGGTGATTGATCATGCTGACTCATGGACCTGATTCCTGTCCTGAGAGCGACGAGATCTGCTGTAGATGGGTCAGATTTTGAGGCTAACGGGCTTGGGTACACTCTGTGGTGTTTTTTGCTTTGCTTCCAGGCTGGCGTAGTTGCTCATTAGCCTAATGACCCCAGTTACCCAGCACCATTTATCTGCCGAAGGAGATTTCAGTAAAGGAAGATTTGCACCTCTGGAGTGCCGTGTGACCCCAAAGGCTTCAAAACCCAGTGAGCTGCTCCCGCGGCCCTGCTGAGGAGCTAATGCAGGGGGAGTGTGCCAGGAATAACCCGCTAATGAGCAAAGCTGCTCCTCCACCCAGCAGCTAGGGAGGCTGCGGGAAAGGGCTGTAGAGCACAGGCTGTCTGCATGTCCCCTCCTGTGCTTTTAAAAGCTCCTTGGTTGGGCATTTGCTGCCTTTTCCCCATTTTCTGCAGGCATGACATCTTCTGTGCCACTGCTGTCATGGTGCTGCATTGCTTTGCTGCTGCTCTCGAGGATGCTTTGGGCTGGAGCTCTGAAATCCATGTTCTCTGTGGATCCTCGTGTGCAGGCAGCCCTGGAGATGTGTTGGGCAAGAAGGCACTTAAATCCCCAGAGCTGAAGGTGGGCAGGAGAAAAGACAGTGGTGATCTCAGCGGACTTTCTGGGGTGGCTTGGTGACGTTCCTACCTTGTGATGATTAGTGCCTGGAGCTCGAGTCCTTTTTGGGTGCAAAAGGAGCCACCCCAGGGCTCAGAGCTGTTGAGCAGCAGCTGGGAGAGCAGCCCAGGGCTGGGAAGCAACTGCCGGGCTCCAGAATGATTTAAAGCCATCAGCAGCCTGACGATATGTTGTATTTGGTGACAACATCTGTTTGAGATATTCCTGTCCCTGTTACTCATTCCTGCCCACGGACCAGATCAGGGAACTGATCTGATGTAAATAAACGCGCTTGGGGTTTTCTGGGGTGAGCTCGGGTTGTGGGCTGGCATCGATGGTGGACAATCTAGGATGGATGGGGCATGGGCAGCAGCAATGGGGGCTGGAGATGGGGACATGGCGGTGGTGGCACCTGGGGCTGGAGATGGGGGCATGGCAGTGGTGGTGACACCTGGGGCTGGAGTTGAGGGCATTGCTGGGGCCGTGCTGTGGTGTAAAGGTTTTAGGGGCTCACTGGTCTCTTGCAGGGCTCACAGTGGCTTTGACCAACTCTGCTGAACCCAGGAGGGCATGTGGTGCTTGTGCTCCCCATCTCTCCTCTTCCTGTGCCCCCAGCCTTGCCAGCTAAATGGTGCCACCTCCATGCCAGTGTTCTGTGGTCAGGATAAATCCCTTTGCAGTAAGGTGCTACCACAGAGCTTTTGAACAGTGTGATGGTGGCATGTACTCACATCTGCTGAATTTTCCCCTGTTCTTGACATGGAAGCAGGTTTAAAACTTGGTATCTAGATTTACTTGAAACTACTGTCTGGCCCTCATTCACTTGGGGTGTCTTGAAATGTGTCATGATGAATATTGCGGAGAGCATGCCTGCTCTGCACGCCTGAGCTGGAACTCTGGTTGGGATGTAGAGGTCACCATGTTTTATGTCCTCTTGGGGGGTGGGATGTGATGAAGCTCAAAAGTGGATTTTGTCCAGTGCTGATGGAGTAAGAGAGAGCCTCGTGGTCTGCCCTCCTTTAGTGCAAATGCTGGAGCTTGTGTGCCTCAGTTTCCCCAGTCCTCTGCATGGATCAGTTGCTCCCATTAGGCTCGAGCATGGGCTTTGCTGGGGGGAGCACCAGGATGCTTTGGGCAGGGAAGGCACTGTTGCAGCTACAAATCCAGTGGTTGTGGCACTGTGGCTTTTTTTCTTTTTTCCCCAAGCCAGAAAGTAATTTCATTCCAGGAGCTTGCTCGCTCCCACAATTAGCCATGGACATGCAGTGTTGTGATATTTTCCCCAGGTGCTGTGCAAACGAACACCATTCCCAGACTTCCCCTGCTTGCTCCCCCATCCCTCCCTCCACTCGTTGGGATGCATGTATGCTGCCTCCTGTGCTGGGAATGGCCCTCTAATCTGTTTAACAGATGGCTGTGGCATGTTCTGGAGTGAATTGTGTGCCCTGTGGCTGGCGGTTGCCATCCTAGGATCAGTCCTCAGAAAAGGACCCTGGGTCTTGCTCCTGGGTTCAAGCTGGACTGGAGGAGGGAGAGCTGCACTCACCCGGTGGCTTATCTGTGGGTGGTGGCACGTGAAGTCCTGGGGTGTGTTGTCTGAAGGGGGAGGCCATCCCAAAAATCATCGGTAGCACTGCAGCTGGGATGTTCCATCACTATTGTGGTGCAGTGGAAGGGCTGCAGTGTCTGTGTGGTACCACACCAGACATGGTGCATACCATGAGCCATGGCTAATGTGACTACACCAGCTCCAAGCAAGTATTTCCAGCTGGTGCTGCCCTGCCAGCCTGGGATCCAGACCCACCCACCCACCCACCCTGGCAGGACACCAAATCTGAGGTCTGTGCTTCTGTGTCCCTCTTGACCCTCCATGGTGTAAAGAATGGATGCCTCTTTGCAAGGAGAAGGGAGCAAAGAAAGGGTTTGCTGAAATGGTGATCAGGCATTGGAACAGGCTGCTCAGGGAAGTGTTGGAATCACCATCCTTGGAAGTGTTTGAAAAGTGTGTGGATGTGGCACTTGGAGTTTGGTTGTGAGCACGGTGGTGCTGGGTTAATGGTTGGACTTCAGGTCTTCTTCAGCCTTTATGATTCTGTGAAAGCTGGAGCTGAATTTCGGGAATCGAATGGGCAAGAGAGGCTTGGAAGAACAGGAGAACACTGGGTCTGGGCTCTGTGTGCTCAGGGGCCAGGGGAAATTGCTTTCCAAGGCTGAAAGGGGAGGATGGCTGGGTGCCAGGCAGCTCTTTGAGGTGGTGACAAAGTCATCAAGGAGAGCTGGCCCGTGCTGGAGAAGCATCTACTGCCCAGGCGTGGGTGCGACCAGTGATTCTATGGGGTGCCTTGTACACCGAGGTTTCAGGGTTTCCAGGGCTCTTTGCTGTTCTGTGGCTTGGAGGGGAGGAAGGCGACTGTGTCTATATATCTGGAGCTGGTTTGCTGACAGGAAGGTTTCTTTCTTTGCTTGGCATTAACATTTCAAGGTGCAGGAACTCTCTGGGTATTTAGAGTTTTATGGTCTCACAGGCTGGCTATTAATGCTCTGCCTTGTGGGCAGGGTGAGGGAGCTGCATGGGCTGAGTGGTGAATGACCCTTTGAAGGAAACCAGCCTTTTGGTCAAATCCCTACGACCATGAGCAGAGCTGCCTGGGGGAAGAGTCGAAGCCCCTTGGTAGTGTGGAGAGTGGGTGCTTCAGCTCTCAGGCTGGGTCTGGATCTTAACATCCAAAAAACCAAGGCTGCCTGTGCAACCATGCCCGAAGGTGACCAAATGTGCCATGGCTTTGCCAGATCACTGCCTGGCTTGTTGAGGAGCCACATCCCAGGCAAAGTCCCTGCTTTAGAGGGGCTCACAGCCTGTGCTCCTCCCTTCTGCTTCCTCCAGACCAGGAAAACAGGAGGAGTTGGTGTTCCCTGTGATAGATCCCTCAATGGTAGCTTGGATTGGTGTATGTCCTGTCCTCCTGGTCTCTCAGTAGGGTCAGTGTTGACCTGTTCCTCCAGGGTCATGAGGAGGTTCATGGCATTAACAAATTGATATGTTGGAATTTCCAGGCTGTGTACTCATTAGTAATGCCTTGGCTCTGGCAGGAGCAGCTGCCCATGTGGGGCCCTGCAAAGGTGGAAGACACAGCAGAGAGAGCAGCAGCAGATCTGGTTCTGTTTTTTCTCGTATATACAAATGCTGTTTGGGGGCTCCCTTGCACCACCCCTGTACAGTGCTCTCAGTGTGCTTGAGCCCTGGGGCCAAATGCATCTGCCTTCCTGCAGGGAAGGGGCTCTCCTCAACTACTTTTGGCTAGGAGGACAGGAGCCATCTTCGTGGTGTCCCGATGGTCTCCAGCCTTTGGCCGCAGGAACAAGAGCAACCAGACTTGTGGATGCCTGTTGTTTCTGGGCAAGAAACCAATGGTTTCATCCTCCAGCCAGATTTTTCTGAGCAAAGGGGGATCCAATTTGTTGCAGATCCCAAGCCTCCAGGTAGCACAAGGAGCCTGTGATGAGAGGTTGCTTCCTCTTTTGAAGCCACCGTCATGAACCAGAGTATATTGAGTGGGGGTGAGAGACCGGTATTTTGGTAAATTGGACCTTTTTGGGCATGAAGACCTGTGTTACAGTGCGGTGCTTTGCTCATCACCCACTGCTCCACTGTTGCATATTGCCTAAAAGCCTTTGGGAATGTTCCTTCCTGGTTGACCTGTTTCAAATGGGACACTGAAGCAGCTCTCAGTGAGGTGCCTCAGCAGCCCCTGTCGACTGAGCAATCCCAGCCTCCTGCCAGTGAGTGAGGCCATTAAAACCCAGTCTCCTCTGGGAGCTGATATGGGAGATGGGAAGAGCATTGCTTTCAATTTCCCATTGATCCTAAGGAGACGGTGTGGGAGACTCGGATGGCCTGTCTGTGTTGGGGGCTGTTAGCTCCAGCACTTAGAGCTGCTCTCAAGTCTGCTTTGCTTCTCAGTTCTAGGAAATGGAATAAAGAGTAAGCCACTTAGGATGATTTTAATCAGAACTTGGCAGAAGAACTTAAGGAAACCCAAGAATCTTCTGACAACCGCACTTCATGCTGAGATTGCCAGTGAATGGAAAGGGGCAAAGACAGGGCTGCAGCAGTGCAAAACCGAAAGGCAGCTCTCCCCTGCTGCGGGGGGAGGGCTGCCCCAGAACCGGAACACGCAGGATGGTTTCTCCTTGGCCACGAGCTGTGGGACTGGTCAGACGCGGTCCTTGTAGAAGCGTCGCAGGTTTAGAAAGGCAGCTGTTTGGTTCCTGGTCTCCATGGTGTTTTTATTGTGGAAAACAGGGGAGGAGTGGGGAGACTGAGGAGGTGGAAGGGAAGAAAAGCGAGGGTACAGGTTCCATACGAGCCCAGAACCAAAGAGGCCCATTCCGGATCTTACTGGGGTTTTTATCTCTAGGGATGGGAGGCGGTCCTGACTCACATCCAGTCAGAAGGGGTCAGGGGGGCGGGGTCAGGGACTGGAAGGACACACGTTACAACACAGGGCCGTGGCTCAGGTGGGTTGGGTTTCTTCTGGCTCGTTTAATGTGATGCCATTAGCATTCCTGTCCCCCTGGCAGGGAGAGGAGGGAGAAAATATTCTTCAATATGCTGGAGACTTCTCAGCTGGAAATGAGGCTGAGTCCTCTGGAAGTAGATGATGAAAGTCATCCCAGACCTGCTGGAGATGACCCACATGGCATAGGAGGAGGAATGTGAGTAATTTTTAGTAATAGTAGCCTTGGAGTTCAGGACAGTCCTGTGGTATGTTTGGATTTCTTCAAGAGGTTTATCTTGGCAGGCTGTAGAGGTAGGTCTGTGCAAACCTCATGAAGTTCTGCAAGGCCAACTGCAAGGTCCTGTCCCTGGGCTAGGGCCATCCCAAGCACAAACACAGGTTGGGTGGAGAATGGATTGAGCACAGCCCTGAGGTGAAGGACCTGGGGATACTGGTGCGTGATAAATTGGACGTGACCTGGCAATGTCTGCTTGTAGCCCAGAAATCCAACCTGGGCTGCATCCAGAGGAGGGGATCTGGCAAGTGGAGGGAGGGGGCTCTGCCTCCTACAGGTGAGACCACTCCTTCAGAGCTGCCTCCAGCCTGGAGGTCCAACATCAGAAGCTGCTGGAGTGAGTCCAGAGAATGCCACTCTGAGAGCTGGAGCCAGGCTGGGAGAGCTGGGGGGTGTTCAGCCTGGAGGAGAGAAGGCTCTGGGGAGACCTTCAAATCCCTTCCAGTGCCTAAAGGGACTCCAAGAGAGCTGGACAGGGACTTGGGACAAGGGCCTGGGGTGCCAGGACAAGGTGAAATGGCTTCCCACTGCCAGAGGGCAGGGTCAGATGGGATTTTGGGAAGAGATTCTTGGCTGAGAGGGTGGTGAGGCCCTGGCACAGGTTTCCCAGAGCGGCTGTGACTGCCCCTGGATTCCTGCAAGTGTTCCAGGCCAGGTTTGATGGGGCTTGGAGCAACCTGGGATAGTGGAAGGTGTCCCTGCCCATGGCAAGGGATTGGAATGAGATGAGTTTGAAGGTCCCTTCCAACCCAAATTCTTGTATGATTCAGTGGTGCTCAGCTGTTGCTGGTGAGTGCTGCTGGGAGTGAGAAATGCTGCTGTGAGGTTCAAAGCCCTCATGGATGATGTTCAGTTTCAAACTAAGACATGTGAGGAGTGGACAAACCTGTTGCTTGTGATGGGAGATTTCATCAGCTCTCCAGATCCTCACTTAGAGCTGACAGCGAGTTTCCCATAACATCTTCTTAGCCTAAGTTTCTTGGCTCGGCTGTAACTCCTTCTGTAAATTGTTATTTTGGAAAATTCTATTAAAAATCCATGGAGTGGTATGAGCAGCTTGACCATTTAGGGGCAGGAGAGCTGCAAGAGCAGTTCTTGCTTGCGTGTCCTGAAGCTGGGTAACCCAAACCAGCTTTTGTTTTCTGATTCCTGGAGAGGGGAGCATGTAGTTCTGGTTTATGAGCACAGGCCTGGCGTTGCTGAGCAGAAACCCCCCCAGATTGTGTTTATTTGTAAAGGGCTCTTCAAGACTGCGTTGTACCACAGCCTTTTGTTTCATTGATATTCCAACATCTGGACTGTTTTCCTAAACGTGCTTTCATCCAAGGAGAGATTAAGGGAGTGAGAACTGTTCTGATAAAGCTGCCAAAAATAATCTTTGCTTGAGACTAAGTACCGCTCTCTGGACTTTGTCTTGTAAAACAATTTGTGGGTGAGCATGAAGAACAATCCTAGGAAGCCCCAAATGCTCCACATGGTCATTTCTGCTGAGGGGTTGGAGGACTATACATTTTCCACAAGAGTGTTTGTCACATGCTGCCTGAGGTGATCTAATAGCAGTCAGGGAAGTTATAGGAATTTGTGGTTGAGGTGACTGAATCCTTGAGAGGAGAGATCTGCATGCAGTGTGGTTGGATTGACAGGAACACTGCTGATGCGTACATCCATCTTCCTCACACCCCACAATGGATTGCTCATGTATGGGTCATCATCTCCTGTGATGAGCTGATGTAATGAGCATGATAGCTGGTGTAGCTTTAGATGTTGAGGATGTGGTGGTGGTAATGTGATAAAGATGATCCGTGAGGTTTTGTATGAAGATCCATCTGAAAGTAGATTGGTGCAGCATTGGAGTTGTTTGGCTCTTGGCATCTGGGAAGTGCTGAGCTTGGTGGAGCGCAGAAGGCTTAATGCTGCCCCCTTTATCATCCTCCTTCTGGCGGTGTTTTCTCTAAAAATCACATGTCCGTGTGCTGTGACTTTGTTTGACAAGTTGTGCAGTGACAGGGAGATGAGATGTGTAGGTATACGCGGCATGTGTTCTCCAAACTTACATGGCCCTGAAGCAAAATATGGTTTGGATGCCATCTGCTTCCTAAAGGGCAGAGTTAGAGCTGCTGGAGGAAGCTTAACACGCTTCTGTGGGCTGTGTGTTGCCCTCTGCCTGTCCCAAAGGACCTGGGATTAGCTGCTCTGGGTCAATTTGGTTAATTCACAGTTAGCAAGGCTCTATTAAAAGCATGCTTGTAGGAGGACTTTCTTCTGAGGCTCTTGGCTAGTGGCTCGTGTCTTCCATCTGGGAATCACACCATGGCCCATGAGCAGAGGATTGAAGTCATGACCCATTGAATATCCTGAATTGGAAGGGACCCACAAGAATCATCAAGTCCAACTCTTGGTACGCTGGACTCCATAAACAATTACAATAGTAACTTGGAGGAGGTTGTGTTGAGGAGACAGAGTGTTCCTACTCAGGGGTTTCTCTTGGCTCTAGAAACATGAACTCTGGAAAGTGCCATCAGAAAGCATCATCAAAAACCACCTTGGTGGCTCTGCCCGCAGAGCTCCTGAAATTCCCAGGATGGCTGAACGCATGCATGCTTGGCTGGGAGCTGTTCTGGCTGCTGCCTGGGCTTATGGGGCAGGATGGAGTAACCTGGCTCTGGGGACTCACTGGAGGACTCCAGCTGGTCTGTGATCCAGTGAGGCTGAAAGCAGCTGCTCTTCCATCTGGGCCAAGAATTTGTAGGGGTTTAATCACCCTGTCCTGGCATTGGGCTGGAACTCTCTTCCAATGTCAGATTTACTCTTGTCAGATTTGCTCTTGGCCCCTGAGTGCCCAGTGCAGCTTCTTCAGCTGGTGTGTTTCCAGTGGGGCAAACCATGCTTGCTTTTATGGAACCAAAACTAACATGTCAGCATAGTTAATGATACGTTTTTAATATCATTTGAATGGCCAACACTGCAGGTCTTCAACTTGTTTCTTATGGGGAGGTGATCATACTGTGTGTGCTTTTGAGTGAAGTGTGGCCAATTTGGTAAAGGTTTTAGTCTTCTTACTCCGATGCTCTCCGCACAGGGGAAAGGAGTCTTTTCTCTGAGTGTACTTTTTGTGGCCAGGGCTCCACATTCCTTCCTGAACCATGTAGTAGAACCATGTAGCCTGGTAGTGTTTTGCTGGGAAGAAACTATTGACTGGAGCAGCTGCCTGGGCTTCAGCCTGCAGAAGAGATGGTTTGGGGGGAGTGGGGATGGACAGAGGGACTGCGTTGGGATTGCAGCTTGATCCAAGGGTTCATCCCAGAATCACTGCAGGATATGCAATGTTGGCATGTGGATGTCAGTGCACTCACTGCCTGGGGAAGTTGGAAGGTGTCCCTGCCCATATGGCAGGGGTTTGGAACTGGATGAGCTTTAAGGTTCCCTCCAAACCGAACCCTTCTACGGTTCTGTAAGCTATGCTTGGCTCTGTCAGGTGATTGTTTCAGAACAGTGGTGTCCTTCTCTGCAGATCTTTGCTCCAGCATTGCCTGTCTTCCTGTTGCTGACAGCTTCCGTGCCTCTGCTATTCCCTTCCGTTGTCCTGTTGGGAGAAGCAAGGAAGCTGGAGGAGCCAGGTTTGGTTCCATCTTGGTGTTTCATAGGCTCACAGGCTGGTTTGGGTTGGAAGGGACTTTCAAACTCAGTTCATTCTACCCTGTGCGGTGGGCTGGGACACCTTCTACTAGACCAGGTTTCTCCAAGCTGTGTCCAACCTGACCTGGCAGGCGCAGCTTCTCTGGGCAACCTTGACCTTGGCAAAACGCACTTTCTTCCACCAGTGTCCTTTAAGAGTTGGGCTCTCCTGGATTGCAGGCTGGGATGTGAGGTCCTGCTGCCCAGGAGAAGATGACAGCCATGGTCTTCCTGCTTAATAGCTCCTGCTTGGAGAAGGGAGCAGAATACCTGGTGATGGGAGGCAGCACTGGGGGATTGTTCTACTTTGGGATCTCTCGTCTTGCCATTGTCCTGAACCACTTTCAGCCCAGGCATATTTTGGGACCTAGTTCTCTGGACACAGCTGGTATTTAGTGAGGATCTTGTGGATGGTGGGAGATCACAGAGGGGAGCTGCCTCACACGCATTTGTGTTCTGCCTAAACATGGTCACAGGAACCTTCCTGCCTCCTTGTGCAGTCACTGGAGCTTCACTGCTCCCCCAGGAGCAGCCTGCTTCTGACCACCCCTTCCCACACCAATGCTCAAGGCAACCGTGTGGAGAACTGGGTCAGGGACATGATCCAATTAAAAGCTGTGCTGAGCGACATCGAAAGCAGGTTTTAACTAGGCAGTTTTCCGACAGTGCACAGATGCCTGTGTTGGGAAAAAAGGGCTTTGGGGCAGAGCAGGAATAAACAGCAATGGATGGATTGCGGTGGGATGGTTTCTTCTGGTGGTGGTGCTGGTCCCTGAAGGCTTGCTGTGTTGGCAGGCAGCTGTAGGGACAACAAACCAGACTCCCACTGGGATTCTGGCATCTTTGTTTTCTTCCCAGAGACCCTAGTCTCACTCCCTTGTAGCCGTTCCATGGCTGCCATCGCTCATGGAGAGCCTCTTACTAGGCATTTCTCAAGCTCCTTCTCTCCAAGGGCTGTGGTCGAAGGGGAAGGCTGGAGCTGCCCATGCCTATCCTCACTGCCTGGGGTGAGGGGGGGCTGCCTTCAGTAATCCTGACTAATCCTTTAATCTGTATCAACACTGATAGGTATTAAAGCAGTAGATAAGGTTCAGACCATGGCTTGGAGCTCAGCGATATCCCCACCCTCTTCCAGCTAAATCTGGGCTGATTGCGCTTTCTCTTAAGGGGACCGTGCTTGTTTGCCGAGCAGCTGCACTGGGTTGAGAGGGTGGATTAGCTGTTCCCAGCTGGATCATGCCCTTGTTGCTGGGCTTCAGCTTGCCAGACAAGTCCATTGATCCGTCTGCATATGTTCCTGGTGACTAGCGTCCCGTGCTTGCTGGAGCAAACCCCTCCAGGTTTGTGTTCCTCTGCTGGTCTGCAGCATATCTGTTGCCTCCTGCTTTTTATCTGTGTTGTTCACCTGGATATAAGCATGATTCGGCTGTAGAAACTTCATGGAGTTCTTAGGCAACAATATGAAGCCTTCCTGAAGCAACCAGTGCTGCAGATCTGTGGTTCCTTGCTGCCTGCTGCTCATAGCAGGATTTCCCTCCTGCCCCACTTCCAGAGCAGGACTCCCACCACCACATCCTTCTCCTCCCAGTCCTCCGCACTCTCTTCTTCTTGGGCGCCTTTCCTCAAGGCTGAGGTCTACAATGTTCTCACTTGTACAGCTTCTGGGTGCCTCTGATTGCCCTAGTGATGAAGCGCTGCGAAGGTGGGACTCCAGAGCTGGCTGTCCCATGTTTGGTGGGCAGCAAACTATGGTTGTAAATGCCAGGAAAAGCTGCTTCCAGTCACATTCACTGTACAAAGCAAACTGCCACTGGTTTTGCTGTCATAGGCTCATCTGCCCTTTCCCTGTCCTCTTCCAGCTTCTCCCCATGCTCATGGGGATTGCTCTGAGTTTGCCACTGGTTCCCTCATCAGTAAAGCCATGGTTAATCCTTCCCATAAATCCTTTAAGCTCTCAGCAAACAACCCCCTTCTTCTAGCACGCAAGCTCGGCTGGGATGGAGCCTGGCTCACAACCCCAAAGTTTTATTTTTGTTCCTAGATTATCAGCTCCTGGTTCTTCCTTGTCCCAGTTTTGACTGGCACTTCAGGCTCCCACCATGGCTGTGGAGCAGTGGATGGCTCATGCTTGTGTGTGGCCTCAGATACATCTGAGGTGTAAAAACATTCAGGTTCTGAATTACCTAATGAGGGGTGGGTTCCAGGTGTGTTAGGTGATTTCAAGTCACGGGTGAGAATTTGTTCCTTAGATTCCATGTGCATGAGAACTCAACTCTCTGAGGAGCCACCTGTCCTGTGGGACAGAGTGTGTTGGCCCTGTTTCTTGTCTACATGAGCTGGACATGCAGCTGATGGGGCCAAAATGGGCTAAAAAATGAGAGTAAAGCTTTTATGGTCATGCTCACCTGTCTGCACCCAAACTCTCATATCTTTGCTGTTTTGCTCTCAGCCATGGTGATGGTGCATTAACTGTTTGGCTTTGTCAGGTTTGTTTATTGCTGTAAAAATACAAGGTTGGATCGCTGTTTTGGGCTGCATTTTCATTGGTTATTAGGTTGTTGCATGTCTTCTTTTGGAGGATCTCTGAATATCCCTTCCTTTGAAAACTGTCATCCTCCAAGGCATTTGGCAGTATCCAAGAGAACAAAAAATTAGTTTCTTGAAGTCTCAACCCACATCTTGAGCTTCTCTCCTGTGAAATTTGGTTTCTCCCTGGAAACTCCTGATGAAATACACTTAGGAATTTATGGGTTTCTCATTACAGGACTGTCATACAAGAACCACAAACCTTTTCCCACTGTTCATCACAGAGGGAGGAAAGATTCTGAGACTCCCTGAGGAATATTGAATGGCATCTTGCCACGGAGTGGCTGTGTCTGGGGATTATTCACTAAAACAGAAGGAAAGGGAAAAATGGTTAATGCAGCATTGGCAGCCAGCAGCTGCAGAAGCTCTTGTCCTTCAGGCTGCCGTGGTTCAGCTCAGTGACGCGAGTGCAGGTGGTTCTCAAGCTTAACCCTCAGATCTGCCAGAGGAAAAGGGGTTTGGAGGAAATACTGTATTCAATCTAAATTTCTGAAAAATTGATTTCTTAAAATTGATTTTTTTTGAAAAAAAGTGCATTTGCCAGCAGGGGCTAATTGCAAAAGGCACGTGGTTTGTGCGCGCGGCCCTCTGAGCACCCTCTTTGCACAGCCTGCTTTCCTAGCTCTGCACAGCGTTGGGATTCATGGAACAGCCAGCTCTGCCCCGATGCCTGTAACACTGTGAAAACCTTGAGGCCGACTTTGGGGTGAGTCAAGGTGGGAGAACACCCATGGGCAGATGCCAGGCAGCTGCAGAGCTGCTCCCATGAGCACTGCTCCTGCTGGTGGCTGCCATTGCGCTTTCCGGGAGCTCCAGGGAGGATCAGCCTCTAGGCATTACATGCTTTCTTGCAGGCTGATGTGCTTGCTCACCTACCACCGGCAAGCACTGGCTTGAACAAAAGCCGGTCGCCTGCATCTACAGGGTTTTATTTATTATTATTATTTTTTTTGCAAACAAGCTGGGTGATCTGGGCTCAGCTGTTGGCACCACATCCTGCAGCATATGACAGATAATCGGCCTGGCTGCTGGCCCGCAGAGGAGGTGAGGCTCCCATCGATGTGTGACCTGGGAAGGCGCGTTAGCTCCATAAATCACTGCCTGCTGCTGCCAGTGCCTCGCGCCTCTCTTCAGCTTCTTGGCAAATTGGATAGCCGCTGGGAGGCTCCGGATGTCTCCTAGCCATGGGTTGAGTGTGCCATCGGCATCTGTGCTGAGTGAGGAGGCAGGACAGGCTTCTGTCCAGTCCCCACACCCCCTTTAATGTTATTCCTTAAAGGATGGGCAGAGAAAATAACTTGGATAAACTGCTGTCTTGCCCTTCTAGCTGTGTTCCTTGTGCTGGGGAGCATAGCTCCTTATGGACACCAGGACTGCTGCCCAATCCTACTTACAGCCTGAGTCTTTAACAACCAAGGATTGGTGATGAAGAGTTGGTTTTCTGGGTTTTGAGTAGTTACCTGGTGCTGTCATGGGGTGCATCAAGTTTCTACTTCATGGGGGTTAAACTTACCCTGGTCTCCACTGCTCTGCTGTGCTTGGTCCTGAACTGTCCTGGGAGCCACCATGTGCTGGGAATGGGATCTGTGCTGCTGAGCCTTTTTCTAGAAGCAATGAAATCACCCTTTGGGGGTGCCAAATGGGCCATTCCTGGGAGTATCCTCAGAGAGAAGCTGCTTCTGCCAGCACCCTGCTCCAGCTGGCAGCTTTCTGACATGGAGCCCCTCATGCCTCTCCTCCAAGTACATCTGAATTCACAAGTCGAGCTCCTTGGATTTTTGAGGTTTACTCATGAGCAGGTGAAGAACTTGGGATCTGGCCAAGGGCTTTGTTGGATCCGTGCTTGGAATTACCAGCACTGAGTTTTGGGGTGCTTGAGATTGTAGGGAGCAGGGAGTATGAATCCCCTAATCTTGGCACAGGCTTGCTAATGATCCAAAAGCCGTTTTCCAGTGTGGGGTGAAGCACCATGGGCTTGCTTGGAGGGAGCATGGCCAGGCCCTGAGCCTCGTGAGTGCTGGCAGTCCTAGCACTCACTAAAGAGAGTAAAAAATTGCTGTAGCTCATTATTCCAACAGCGGGAGCAGGGGCAAGCGGAGCCGCCGGGGAGGCTGCCTCTGCCTGGCTTTGCCATCCTGGAGCAGGCTGGGCTGCCAGCAGGACAAAAAGCAATGTTAGGTGAGACTGCTGCAAACCATTGGTGGACTATTCCCGTGGATGCTTTCCTCATCTGTCTGCTGTCCTTTCAGAGCTGAGTTTTCCAGCTGGGGGAGCAGGACAGCATCTCCTCGATTTCCCCTTCCTGGAAGGTTTTTTTAATCCAGCTGTTGGTGCCACTGTGTTAAGGCTTTTTCTTAAGCTTTGCTTCCCATGGCTAAAGATGCAGCCCAGGTCGTCACATCCTGGTGCTTATTTGGCTGCTTTTTGATGACAATGCTTTCCTGGCGTCCCAGCACCTCCCCTTTCCAGGTTGTGTTTGGGGAGCTGTGATCTCTGGGATCAAGCCATGGAGGCTTTGAAGGATGACATCTCCCAGGAGTGAGTGTCTTTCCTGCTGTGTTTGGTGGGATGGGCAGGGGTAATGACAGGGACTGGGCTGTGCTTTGGGTAGGAGCGACAGTGCCATTGTAGACCAGAGTTCCAGGGTGGTGGTGGGAGGCTCTGTCTCCAGTCCCTGTTTGCCCTTGGCAGGGGTGTTTGCCTAGCTTGTGGCTCTTGGGAAGCATGTGGAACGGTTTGTGGGTGTGGAGGGGTTGGAGACCTCTTCTTGGGGCTAAGAGATGACTTTGGGATTTAAAGCACAAAACAAGGCATGGTAGTGATCCGGGTACAGCACAAGAGATGCTCCAGGAATGGGACGCAGCCGGTGAGGCCACTGCAGCTGCAGCTGGTTCCCATTGCTTGCTGCATCCCTTTCTTCCAGTGCCCTGTTCTCTCCTCCTCTTCCTCCCTGCCATTAGTTGCTTAGGTTTTGCTAATGCAATGAAAACAAGATGTGCCTGCAGCCTTGGTGCTCACCTCCCTTTTCGAAGGTCTTCCTCTGTCTGCGTGTGAGGAGGTGGGAACTGCTGGGTCGGGAAAGGGCAGGTCTCTACTTTGAAGGGCAGGTCTCCACTTTGAAGGGCAGGTCTCCATGTTGGCTGGCTTGTGCCCATAGCAATGGTCCCCAAAGAGGGAAGGTGGCTGAGCCAAGGCTGTCACAGGGATGTCTCTCCTGGCCTGGAAATGTGGCTGGCTGACTTCCAGCGCTCCCAAGGAGGGACGCTGGAAGTAGGGACCCCCTGGCTTCCTGCAGCTGATGTGTAACGGCAATAGCTGCCGGGCTGAGGTGGCGATGACTGACGGGCAGGACATCTTGCTGGGCTGGGGATCATCTGCGCAGCAGCTAGAGCCAGCTGAGCAATGAGTTACGGTCTGTGGGCTTTCAAGGGAAGAGAATGACAGTCGTGGACCATGGGAGATTCTTAGGTAAAGGAGCAGGACCCCAGCCCAATGATCTCCAAGAATGGCAGCTGTGAAGGCTACCGGCACAGAGGGCAGAGAGGGCACTTGCTCTGCTTTGGGTGGGATGAGAAGTTGCTGATATGATGGAGAAAGTCTTTTTCCTTCCTCCAAGCTACCTCCCACGTCTCTCCCTGCCTGTGTAGCACTGCCCAAGGCAGTGTCCCCGGCATGACTCCAGCTGCATGCCAGCCCTGTCTTTTAGTCTCTTCACTTGCTCCTCCAGAATGTCGGTACTTCTACACCAGCATTGACCCTTGGCTTTGGTGCATCCCGTTGGCTTTTCTCTTGCTTATTTGTTACTTTTTTGCCTGGCTACTGTTACCTTATTCAGGAATGTTCTTCTGGTCCCCTTCTTCATCCTGTCTGTTGGTGTTCCTCCATGTGAAGGGAGTGATTTCCTGGTTGTTGAGCCCCTCCCAGCCCCAAGTCCTTTCCTAGTGCCCATGTCACTTTGCTCAGGCTTTCATCTCTGCAGATATCAGCTTCCTTCTCTGAGGCACTGCTTTTCAAATGCCAGTGTTTGTTCTTCAGTCTTCATGGCCAAGAAGCACCTCTGGGATCTGCCGTATGAGCCATGCCCCTCTCCTTTCCCAGCAGCTTCTTAGAGGCCCTTGAGAAGCTCTTTGGTTGTCCCCACATGAGCTATGTGATGTTTAGGGGACCGTGCCATAGTCTCTGCTGTAGAGAAGACCTGGACAGTGTTCAGGCAGGCAGCAGGGTATAACCTGCTTTGGCTTGGTAAAAGCCACCATCAGGTCAGATGTTGACAGAGATCCCAAATGATGGGAAGAGTGAGCAAGGAGGGCTTTTGCTGCCCACACCACTCTGAGCAGAGAGGTTACACAAATGTCCGTCCATCCATCCATCCATCCATCCATCCATGCCATGCATCCAGCTATCTACATCTTGCCTTCGTATGCACCTTCTTGCCTGCTCCTGGGTGTTGTAGAGCCGGCCAGTGCTTGCTTTCCTGGCCCTGACCTGCAGACATGCTCATTAGCATGTCCTGGCCATCCTGGAGCTGCTGGTTGGCACGTTGGGGAACTTCTTCCTCTGTCCGAACAATGTGTTGTGTGATTATTGTCAATAAAAAGCTGTTGCTCCTTTCCCTCAGGTATGAGCAGGAGTAGATTATGTGTATGGACATGCTGCCTTCATGTTTTCAGGAGGGATGGTGTGATTAAAGGTCAGATGGGTTTATTACAGACAGAAATGCATTTTGGCAGCTTCAGGCTGGAGTAAAGGTATCAAAAGCTGTTGGACAACCATTGCGGGAGTCCAACTACACTTGGAACTTCCAAGTGTAGACTCTGGAGGTTTGTCCCACTGGTAATGAGGAATCCTCTGTTCCATTAGATCATGACACTGATCCAGTGGCATTCCTTAGAGGGACTCTGGTATTCTGCCTTGTCCTACTTGCCTTGACTTTGTATTTTTGTGGTTCCTTTTTCCTTTAACTCTCCGAAATCCTGGACTATGAAAAAGAGATATATCACTAGTTTAGAATTAAATGCCAAGAAACACTGTGGGACCATCTTCCCAAAGAACCTGGACATGTGGAGTTGTGGGGTGGTGGCTTCCCCTGTGCTAACAGCATCCTTTTATGGATGCGACCCCAAACCCTCAGTATTTCTTGGTCAAAACGACTCTTTTTTTGTCCCTTGAAGCCAACCATTGGGCATGGAAAGCCCTGGGGAGGAGAAGTAGAACTCCCTGATCCCTTCCCACCTCTCACCAAGGCAGAAGGGGAGGTGGAGGAGGTGGAAACATGCAGCCAGTAGGTCATTGACCCCAGTGCTGGCTCCTTGTTGACTTTTCTTGCTTCAGAAGAGCTCTCTGCAGCTGGGACCCTCCGCATGCAGGCATGGGGGTGCTTAATGACCACTGTAGGCTTATCCATTGCTGAACCTACAGCTGCTTTCCCAGGCCATCTGGGATGCCCACGGTGCAGCACTGGCACTCCCCGTTCCTGCCAAGGCCTCCCTCGATTTATGCCCCCCTTGCTGGGAGTAAAAATCCTCCAGTCTCTGACTTATGACTCTGTCATGTCTTTCCAAACAGGGTGTGTGTTATCCTCCATGGGCTACCTATATGAGCTGAGAGCACCGTGGTCCCTCTGGCCCCCAGGGGAACGGTTGATTTTTAATGATGTGTTGCCAAGTTCAGGGCTGCAGTGGCCAGCAAACCACAATACTTGAGCATGGCATCCTTGGGGCTAAAATGCCCTTATTTATTATTATTCCACTCTTTCTCATGCCGTTAGGATTTCTCTGCCATAGCTGTCTGATAATTTGAAGAATCAAAGAAATTTCAGCAAAGCATAAAATGAAATTTATAAAGATCTGGGCTTGCTTGTGATGGGTCTATCTCCAACATTATCTTTGTCTTATTTTAGGGATGCCAGCTAAAAATCCAGTGTTGATTGAATATAAACTTGGCCCTGCTACTCCCCTGATTTATGTGTCTACCAGCCCCTGGCATCTCATTTTTACATGTCTGCGTGCTGTCTAAGGTGCTGCTGGATGGAAGGAGGCTCAGCAACTGCTGGTGTCTGACAGTATTTTTTCAGTGGTGACTGTTTTCTGTCTCATTTTGCTTTGTCTCCTGGCAAAGGGAAACAATTTCTTGTTAGCAGGGATTCGGTGACTCTTGGGTATCCTTGCATGTAGCCTGAGAAACACAAGGTTAGAGGCTAAAAACCTTCCTGGAGCTTAATTGGGCTGGCAGAAAGCTTCAGCTGTGGGTGGTGTCAGCATCCCCGTTTGATGAGGGCTGATTTGGATTTCAGATCCAAGCTCTTCCCCTCGCTGCAGTCCGGAGGAGCTGATGAAGCAGCTACTTGAAGCTATTTTTCTATTTTTACATGGAGTGCTCTCAAGGAGGAGCATGGCTGCAGGCGGCACAGTCCTGTGATGCAAATCATGAAGCTCCACTCCCTGAGATGTGCTGAAAGCCCCACTGTGGCTCCACTGCTCCCCAGCTGTAGGTGGCCTGCAGGTGATGAGTTACGGTCTGGCTTGGCTCTGACTCAGCCCCTCTTCTCCCCGGCTGCTCAACTTCTCTGCGAGGAGCGACTGATCCTCCCCAGCCGTGCTGCTCGACCGCTGGCGGCTGCTGGTCATCAGCAGAAAACCTGCCAGGTGAGACGTTTATGCATCACAGCCTAGCTGTGTCCAGCAGCCCGGCACTGGCTCCCCCAGGAGCATCGGCTCTTCTTCCTCCTAGCAAATGTCTATGCCCACAGTGGGGGCTTGGATTTAGATGAGCTTTAAGATCCCTTCCAACCCAAACCAGTGTGTGATTCTGTGATCAGAGCAGAGGCACTGAGAGGCATTTACGCCAAAGACAGGAAAACTGCTTTTCATGCCCGGGGATGGAATTAAAATCTGGAGTGATTGTAGGTGATGGCAGCCTGTGGTTCATGTGGAAAGCTCATTCCTCTTCCTCTTGCAACTTGTCTAGATATTTCATGGCAATATGAGCACGTGTTGTGCTGCTTTGGGGTCGGTGCCCGGGCACTATTCTGCTCAGGGATAGTGAGGCAGCAGCTTGATTTCAAGAATTAATAAAACCTTGGGCATTGGCTTGAAAAACTTACTATGGAAATGGCTGTGTCCTGCAGGCACCTTTTCCTGCATGTTCCCGATGGGAGCTGATGGACACAGGTACAAAATGTTGCTTGAAGGAATTTGGTGAGCCTAGCATGTGCCAGCCAGAATAGGAATATTGACTTGTGCTGCTTTAAAAATAGCATGATTGAAAGAATTTGCTGGAAATGTGCGGTTTGGGGAGTGGGGGGTGATGCGGTCATAGGACACAGCACATTTGTCATTCCCATGTCAGCATGAGGTTTCCATCTTGTGTGCTGGGAGACAGAGACACATTCCAGACATGAGTCCTCTCACTGTGGCCACTGGTATGGGACACATGTGGTGACACAGTCTTCCTCACCCATATCCTTGTGTATCATGTGATTGGACTCATTCCTTGCTCTCTCTCCTCCTGTAGCCTCCCCATCAGGCTGTGGAACAGAGCTGGCTTTGTGTCTGGAAAGCACCAGGATCTCTCCTGGCAACTGGAGCAAAACCTACAAAGAAGAGGAGATGAGAGCCAAGCGGGCGGCTTCCTAAATGTGCAGCCTGCGGGGGCTGGGACGTGCACATCATACTAAAAGCAAGGTCTTTAATATTAAATAGATGGAAGGAAGATGTCTCCTTTTGCCTGAGGGTTAAACAGATCTGAAACTCCTCCTAGACTTTGCTGCTTGTTGCATCTGAAATATGTGTGTCTTGCCCTGGAATTGAGCCTCTCCAGGAGCCGCCAATACCTGGCTACAGCTCATGTGTAAAAATGCACCAGTGTTTGTGGTGTATGTGGAATGTGACAGAAAGTCTCTGCAAGATGCATCCAATGAATGGATTTGGCTCCTTTTCCCCCAGTCCATAGCTACGTGCACACCATGGTCTGGACGTGACACTTCTCACGGTGCCACCAAGGCAAGTGTCACAGCTGTGGTACCCTGGTGCCCTCCCAGTGCTAGACCTCATCCAGGAGCTGTGTGGGTGCCTCAGAAGGTGTATCCTGCTTTGCAGGAACTGAATGTTGTCTCCTTCCCTCCCACCCCTTCCCCAAACAAATTTTACAGGCGTGAGCCCTGAGCACATGGGTTGGCTTCTCATCCGCACTCCACAGGACCTTCAGGACCAAACGCTGTTTGTAGCCATGGGCAGATAGCTTCTTGTGCAGAAGAACTGCTTAGAAAACTCTCCATCTTGCCACTGCCATTTTTGGGAAGGTTGATGGGATAAGAGAAGGAATTTTTCCTTATCTGCTTGGCCATGGATCTCCTGGTCAAGCCATGGAGGTGGACGATAGAGCTGAAGCTACTCTCTCATTGGAGATGCTTCTTTTCATGGCTGCGCTGTGGAACAACATCAAGGAAAAATAACCCTGCCAAAATTTGAGTAAAACCCTGCCAAAGCCTGGCAAATCTATCTTTACTTGGGCAGTTCCAAGACTGCTGGATATTGGCTCTCTCAAAGGAGAAGGGCTGTTGCCATGTCTTGGGAAAACCTTGAATGTGGCTTGTTGGCAATTTGGAGCCTGGCATGAGGTGGATCCGGAGTGTCAGCAGCACTTAGGGGGTGTTGTGGGGAGTGATGTATGTTGTATGGTATTAATGGAGTGTTGTAGGAAAGAAAGAGGGAGAGAACAGAGCAATGGGAGGATGAAGGATTTTCTCACTTGGAAAATACTGGTGTGCTTAGGAACAATTTCCCTGCCAGGAAGCTGTGGCCAATGTCTGTCTTAAATGTTGCTGTCCTTGATTCATCCCATTTCCTCCTTGCTCCACTGCATCATCCTGCATAATTCTCTCTCCTTTGATGTTTTCATCCCCCATGTATTTGTAGATTACGGCTGTGTCCCCACATAACTGTCACTGAACCAAGCTATCCATATTTAGCTCTTCTAATCTCCTCTTCCAAACCAATCCCCTCAGCCTCGTTATTTTTGTGTCTCTTCTCTGAACTTCCTTCAGTTTGTCTCTTATGTCCTTTTCTGTCATGAACGGGCTAGTGAAAGGTGTCCCTGCCGATGGCAGGGGGGGTGGAATCAGGTAAGCTTTAAGGTCCCTTCCAACCCAAACCATTCTGCGATATTAAGATGGGATCTTGGAGATGATCCCCTCTAGGCCATTGGAAGGATCATCTTGGGGTGGTGCTTGACTGTTCTATATATGTCTGTAACCCCGTATTCCCCCAGTTTTCTTGCACAGTGACTCCGAATATGACTGACACTTGCTTTGGCCCCGTTTGAGGCCTTGGATGTTGGAGGCACATCCCAATGCCACAGCTTTGGCTGTTGTGGAAGGTCCAGCTGTCCCCATGCCACAGTCACAGCTTGGTTGATGAAAACACCTCCAAACGAAGCCCATCTTTTACCCCACACTCCATCTCTTCTTTCTGGGGTCTGCTCTGGAAACACCAGGGCTCTTTATCACATCGTCTCTTGTGCTTTACCAGTGTAAATGGTGTAATAATGGTGTAAATGGTTTTAGTGGTGTAATAAAACCACATCCATGTATATGGTTGTGCTGTCCACCATGGGTCCACAATGACAGAGTGGTTGAGGTGGCTTTGTCCATTCTCACTTGGAAGTGGGCACTGGATATGGTGATGGATGTGGACAGAGCTGGTCCCTGTCCTGTGTATCGATCAAGCAGAGGAACCCATCCTAGAAGAGACAGGTCTGAGCTCAGCTCATTTTTACTTCAAGGCTTGGATCCATCTCCTCCCTTCTACTTTTACAAAAATCCAATTTTGAGCTGAAATGGTTTGTAAATCCCGAGCTGTCTCCCCTCTGGTTGACTCCTACATACTGCAGCTTTCCAAAGGTAAGGACTTTGTGCCTGGATAAGCACTAATTAAGTGATTGAATTATTAATGCTCTGAGTTTGCACGTAGGGGCGGGTGAGTGTGTGTGTGTGTGCGCGTGTGTGTGGCCGTGCCCTGGCTTGAATTGCTGGAGGCCCAGCAGCCACAGTGTCGATATTTTAGAGGTTTAGGTTTGTTGAGAGTGAGGTAGAGGAAAAACTGCATGAAAAAATGGAAGGAATGGTTGAGGCAGGCAGGTGGAGCTGTGCCATTCCCTAACAGAGAGCTGAGCTGCTTTGCCAACTTGTGCTCAGCCCTGACCTATCAAGTGTCAGCTTTGGCTGGCAGTCCTTGGTTGCCAATCATGGCCCACGTTTGTTAATAACTTTTGTGTTCTTGCTGTCTCCAGGAGCCTGTTTTTCAGTCTCTTTCAGACTGATCTGTTGATCTGTTGAAATGGGGATGCCAAGCTCTGCAATATGTTCTTCATCCCGGGAGCTGGTTGGGTGGTGGGGCCTGTGCTTGGTGCTCAGGATCCAGGCCAGGGTGCTGTGTAGCACAAGGCAGACCCTGTAGGCAGGTTAAAGCCATTGGCCACAAAAAGTGCTGCTTTGATTTGTCTTGCCTGCCTTGCAGATTTGGGGTTTAGGGATGTCTGTAGCTTGGTTGTTTGCAACCTCTGTGTCATTTGGCCAGGTTTGTGGAGCTGGTGGTTATCAGAGGGCTTTTAACAGTGGCCAGAACTGCCAGTGTTTCGTGAAAGGTCTCATGGATTTATATCCTCTTTCCAGGAGATTGATGCGCTGAGGCGCTTATGAAACCTTTTATGTTCTCTTTTGCCTGCTTCAGTGTGCTGGTCAGAGTGCTGGTGTTAATGGCAGCCATTGAGCACTGCTCGGATCCTTGGGTACAGCTGCCTGGTTATTTTGGTAGAAAGAATATAAGTAAGAGCAAGACTTTCCCTCATTGTAGTTATCCCATGTAGAAACCTGGCTTGCAGGACACGTGGCTAGTGTTGGCAGTGCAGGGGATTCTGGAGGATGGAGATGCAGGAAGCAGCAATGTGAGAAGCCAACCACATATCTGTGATGGTGGCCATGTTGACAGCAGGGTGGGCACAGGTTGTGGGGCTTAATAGGAGACCTGAGTTCCCAGTGAGAAGTCAATTGCGGTCATCAGAGCTTTTCTGCTCTGACAGCACTGCCAGAGGTGAGGATAACTCTGGTGACCATGGCAGCAGTAGTGCTGAAGAAGGGGTCAGAGGCTGGCCTGGTCGTTGTTAAGGATGCTTGTAGCCATCCATGGTCAGGCTCTGTGTTTCCAACCATCTTTGCTCTCCCATGACCCAGATGCATCTCCAGTCCTTTTCCACGTGGGATCTTTCCTCTTTTCTCCACCAACAGAGCTGCTTCACGTTTTAATTCAATAAAGGAGGAGACCCATTGTGGCCATTCTGTGGGATATCAGTGGTAGATGATGGCTGAGAGACCCAGTGATGTGTGGTGGGACTGATGCAGAGGTCCCAGCTTGATTTTCTTTCCTGTGTCTCTCACTGATGTCACCTGTCCCCTTTCATCACTGCTCTTTGCTACCTCTCTCCTGCTGGAGACACCTTTTTTTCCCTTCCAAGAGCAGATCTGATAGTCTTGTAAGTGGTTGGAGCAGGTGACTTGGTGCCAGCATGTCTGCCTTGGATACTATTCCTGGCTTTATTGAAGACATGGTAATATGCAAGACTATTTCTCTGCGGTGTCTGTCTCCTCTTGATCTCAAAATGCTGCAAGCACTGAGATAAGACCAGCTGTGTTCAAGCAGGGATTTTATTCCCCTCTCTGTTGCAGAGAGAAAGTAGCTCATCATAGGTCATGCTGGGTTGTATTTGCATTTCTCCAGCAGTGTGGCTGGGGTTGATAGCATCTGGCTGTCTACATCACCTGGTTGTTCGAATCAGTCCCCCATCACTGGCGTGGAGGGAGATTGTGCCTCCAGTGTCACTGTGTGGTATGTCTCACCCCAGTAATCGCATTAAATGTGACCAGGTCTGGTTTTGGTGGTGCTGGTGGTGGGGCTGGGAGCTTTGTACAGAAATCGTCTTCCAGGCTTTGATTCCCATGGCCCACTCTCCTGTGGCCAGAACAGACTTCTCCAGGCAGGTCCTCTCCAAAATGCCCAGATAAAGATGACTCTGAGTTGGGAATTTGCTGCCAACCCCTGCATTGTGCTTGCATTATCTCATCCTTTTGGCTACTATCTCCTCTGGCCATCCTGCAGGAACTTGCTGGCTAGGAAAGGCATTTGCATGGATGGAGGCAAACCCCCCCCTGGATCTCAGAGCTGGGGCGCAGGTGCTTGCTGTGGCCAGGAGAGGACACAGAGGCACCTTTTGTAGGCAGAGCATTCCCGTTACACCTTGGCGTTAACAGCCCCACGGCTGGGAGATGCCATGAATCCCAAGTCTGTGGGGTGGGAGCAGACAGTGAGGAGCACCAGGAACAAGTTGTCAAGGAGAGTGGTGGGGAATTGACCTCTCTTGGTTTGGTTTCAGGGAGATGCTATAAAGCCCTGAGACTGGGAAACTGGGACCTCTGCTCCTTAAAAATCCTTACTTCCCATCCAACTTGCCTGGCTCTTGGGTGGTGGCCCTTGCATGTCTTCTCTGTGGAGTGAACTCAGGGAGTGCAATGCTGAGCCCACTCCACTCTGCACACTTGGAAGCACATGGAAGCATTAATCCTTCCTTGTGGCATTTACTGCATCTTGGTAGGTGGGGCTGTTGGAAATGTCAATCATTTTTTCTTGGAGCAGCTGCCCTGTTGCTCTGTGGGCTCAGATTTACCAACTAAGGAACCCAGTATATTCCCCAAGTGTGTTCCTGTGGTCTGTAGAAGTGGCTTTGTTTATTTGATCTGGTGTTTATCCAGGGACTTTTCTAGAGCAGAATCCTTTTTTCACATCTCAGTGTCAGTGACCTTAGCCTCCCGCTGTAGCAAGAGGGAAGAGCAATGGGCAACAGTGTTGGGATCACTGCCCCAGACCACACTCCTGGCTCCATCCCTGGACCTGACGCTTGTGCCATCATTATTTTCCTGCATGTGGGTGTTTGTTGGAATTTCTTGTTGGCTGTTTTCTTAATGGAGAAATCCAGCCAGCAGACAGTGTTGAGTGACACCTGTGCTGTTTGGGGAGGGGATCTTCTGGAGACTGCTCCACATGGCCTGGGTTTGAGTATCTCCCATGTGCTGGGATGTTGTTGCTGGAGAATGTGACTGGGAGCTCTGCTTGCAGGTGGATTTAAGATGAAATCGTAGGTATGATGGGCACCAGAGCCAGCAAAGGGCTGGCTTTGTCTTCAGGCTCTGCATACCCGGCTTTGGGGTTCAGGTTGGAGAAGGCTCTTTGAAATCCCTACTGAGGTCAGTGGAGGGGAAGAGGCACTGTGGGTGCTGCAGTTTTGGGGTTTGGAGATGCCCACCAAAGACGCTTCTCAACTGGATGGATCTGCTCCCTGGTGATCTCTCTCCAAGGAGCTGGAAGCTAACTCTTCCAGCTCCTACTCTGAAAAAGCAAAGCTGTGGGGGATGTGGTGACAGAGCAGGACAGGAGTGACAACATCAAAGCTCCCAAAGGTTGGGCTGAGCTGGCCAGTGATGTGAGATATGTTGGCTGCAGCCTCGAGCAACAGTCCTGTAATGGAGCAGTTTTGGTCCATGTTCTGTCTCCTGACACACACAGACATGAGTTTGTGACCAGTAACGAGGCTCCCTCTTGGCTCTTCTTTGTGTCTGCAGGAGCGGAAGAACCTTGTAGGTGAGCAAAATGGTCCACATGCTGCATAGCTTCGTCACATGGGGATACACCGGAGCCTAGAACCATCTCAGATATTTTTGGTGGTCTCACCCTGTTCCCTGCAAGGTCCTGGCTGACAGACTGGATGCAGCTCTGGGGGTGCCCTACACCTTCACACCCTCTCTGCCCTTGGAGATGCACCACAGATATCTCTGCTGGTTACTCTTCTCAGGGGTCTTGGCATCACTTTTTGCTTTTTTTGCCTGACTTTGATTACTGGGGACAAACCAAAATTCTCATAAATATGAATGGGTGGTCTGGATGGTCCAGGAAGTGGCATTAAAATCAGTGGGGTGTTTTTATTTCTGGTTTACCCTCTCCTCTCTCTCCTATTATTAATTGATTCTGTGATGTCCCCTTGAGGGCGGCTGATACTAAAGAGCCAGTGCTGCTAAGATGGCAGAAAGTGCTTTGTGTGCATCTCCCCATTCCAGCATCCACTGCCGTGCTTCCCTTCAGGTGGGACCCCGTCCCACCTTCCAGGGGACCTATAACGAGGGGTAGGTTTTAATTATCCCCCTGGAGCCTGGCATCCCATGGCACCATTGGCATCGCCCTGGACTCTCATGGGATTTGCTTTTCCCACATCGAGCAATGCCTCTGCTGGCCGCTGCCGCCCAGGCTTGGCTCCATTCCACTTCTGTCCTCGGCGGTGGTGAAAGCACGTTCCTCGTGATGGGTAAGCCTCTGCCAGAAACACAAAGGACTTTCATTAGGAGAGGCAGTGCCAGGCGGACATGGACGGCCAGTGCCGGCACAGGGAAGCTTCACTCCACGTAACTCCCACAGGGGGTGGCTGGAGACATGCCAGCCCCCTCCAGCAACCAGCGTGTAGCTGGTATTTAATCTTAGAGCCTACCCAGCATGGAAAGAGAAATAAATTTTCCTTCTGCAAAGGGGATTTAGGGCCCAGAAGTGATAAGGGGGGTGGCCAGGAGGTTCAGGGCCCGCTTTGGGAGCTGGGAATTGGCTAACACAGCCCTGGAAGTGATATGAAAGCTACTGCTGTGGAATGTGAGTGCTGCCCACCACCCCAGGCCAGCATCGCCCTGGCCTCCCTAGGCAGAGGGAGCTGGGTGTCTGCTGAGGGGAAGAGCAGCCAGCAGAGCTGCCCTGTGGTACGCAGGGCTCTCCCAGCCATCCTGCATTTCCTGACCTTGCTTGGAAAGCAGGAGGGTGAAAAGACCATGGCAGCAAGAGATAAGACACACGTAGAGGGGGAGGGAAATTTTAGGGATTGATCCATTTGTCTTTTCTTCCAGCATGGCTTTTAGCTTTCTTTGGTTGTGTCCCGGTGGGGAACCTTTGTTCCTCCCCTCACCCCTGAAGAACCACCCTGGGCCTATTTATTTTGCTCTAGAGCTTTGGGCAAGGGAGCAGAAGAGCTGCCTTGTCTCCCCATGGCTGCTGAAAGAGGCTGCTTGTTCCAGAGCAGGGTGAGATATGAAATCCCATCAAGCTTCCTTGCTTATTAGAGAGATCTCAGTGAGCTGCTTATTATGCACCATGGCATAATGCAGATTACGAGTGTGACCGGGCGATAATTAGCAGAGCTGGAGCTGTAATTAAACGCTCCTGTGCTGCACTGTGGTTTCTGTTGCAGAGTGGAGGGAAGCTGAATGGTCTCAGAACCCGCAGGTCCCCAATGCGCACATACAGCCACAGCTCCCAGGGTGATGGGGGCAAGTGGTCCCTGCCACCCCCTGGGCTGTTCCTGCTGCCCACCTAAGCCAGGCAGCCCTGCCCGTTTCCTCCCTAGCTCTTCCTTTGCTGGAGACTGGCTTGTGGTTTCAGAATGGGGCATTGAAGAGCCCCTTCAAAGGAGCCTTGTGCTTGCTTGGAGCATCTGGCCTTAGATCTGCTGATGAGGTTGCTGTGTTTTGGGGGTGATTTTCCTGTGGGAGTCTTCTGGAAGCTCCTCTGGCAGCCTCCTGGGGTTGTTTTCTGCCAAAACCACCCTTTTTGAATCCTATGGGATGAAGTTGGGCCACTGGCCATGGGGCAGCCTCAGAGGTGGGTGGTCTGGAGATGGACTCCTGGGTGAGAGCTGGTCCTGTCAGTGGGAGATTGGAGGTGGTTGTGGATCACAAGCTGTGCTGCTGGAGAGGGGGCTGTGGGGTCCAACCGCTGCTGCTTAAGATCTCCAGGCCATCTTTAGTGCTGAGCGGGCTGCATGTGCTCTGATGAGCTGTCTGGAGAGAGGATGGATGCAGGACAAGGAGAGGGCTGCAGACAGAAGGTGCTTTGTGTTCTCCTGCTGGAAGAGCAAATCCACTTGCTCTGTCAGAGCCAGGATGTCCTCCTCTCTGCTCCTCTGCCTAGAGGTTTGTGTCACCAGGGATGTGGAGAGGATCTCTAGGGTCAGGGATTGGTGGGAAGGTGGGATGCTCCAGGCATCTTGCTGCTGTTGTGGGCACCATATTGGGTGTGACAGGCAAATTTGGACATGCAAGGTTCTGCTGGAGTTGTTTGCTTTGCTTAAAGGATGAAGGTGTGTGAGCAAGAGAAGGAGCAGGCAAATTTGGCAGCTGTTGAGGACCAGGATGGGAGTCAGCAGCAAGGTTGGAAGTGATTATGGACTGGTGCCTGTGTCCACACTTGGTAACCACAAACTTGGGCTCTCCCGGTGTATCGTGTTTCTCCTCAGCAGAGATTTTAGGGGGAATCTGCAAGTAGCACTGGGTGCTCTAGAGGGATCTTATACCCTGCTCAAAACCAGAACCCAGGTTAGAACGTGCTGCTGATGTGATGAGTTTCCTCAGTCTTCTTTTCTGAGGTAGCCCAGTGTCTAAAGATCTCAAATGGTGAAGAGTGGATGTCTGAGCTGAAGAGGAGCTGCTTGCCCCAGAGCTGCTGCAGGTCCTTGCAAGCCAAGATGTGGGGGTGGCTGGCTTGGCTGATGCACCCGGAAGGATGGGAAGATCTCCACCCTGCCCTCGTCTTGGCCAGCCAGAGAATCAGCCTGTCAGCTATCCTCCTCCTGACACTGCTGTAATCTGCTTGCGTGGCAGAGTGGCCAAAGACCTTGGCTTCTCAGCAGCAGGACGGCTTGGCTGGGCTTCCACTTGGCATGTTGGCTTGTTGGCTTTCCAAGGCTGGCTCTGGCTGTGGAATCTGATTTCCATGTGCAAAGAGAGCACAGTGGTTGGATCAGGCTTGGAAGCAGATACTTGTGTAGGGAAGAGGGATAAGATCCAAGTGCTGTGTCTTCAAGTGGTCACAGGGTAGATCTGGAAGGAGAAGGATGTTGGTTTCCGTGGGTACTGGAGGGAGTCTGCTACTCGTTTGTCCTGTCCTGCCAGTTGAGCAGAAGCTCTTCTAGTGAGCCATCGGGTCCAAAGTCACTGGCTGCATTAACATCTGAGCTATAGCCAAGAGGCATCCTCACCACGCGCGATTACAGAAGCTGTCAGGGAAGGAACTTGGCACAAGCTCTTTCAAGCAGGAGCACAGGTATCTCCTGCATAAGGACTTTTGGGTGTGATCTCTGTGACTACAGAGCTCCCCAAGGTTATGTGGGTACAGGCACACCAGGGTGCGAGAGCCCTGCAAGATCCTTGTCCTCTGATGGAGTGCAGGATGTGAAACAAAGGTAGCAGCTCTGAGCTTGAGGTTCTCCAGGAATGAAAATGCCTGTTGATACTTGTTCTCCCTTCTGTGTTCCTGACAGCATTCCTGATGGTGACCACATATTTCTTTTTCCCCACAGATGGAGTCTCCGGTCTCGACACCTGCGGTGTTGCCCTTGCACCTCCTTGTCCCCGTTGTCAACAATGATATCTCGTCGCCGTGTGAGCAGATTATGGTACGCACCCGCTCTGTGGGGGTGAACACCTGCGATGTGGCCCTGGCCACTGAGCCCGAGTGCCTGGGCCCCTGTGAGCCTGGGACCAGCGTGAACCTGGAGGGCATTGTTTGGCAAGAGACAGAGGATGGTGAGTGTCACGAAGCTTTTCACTCTCCGACAGTGTCACAGGGGAGTTATGGCAAGTCCCTTCCTTCTCATGTCCCTGCTGTGTCATTTGTTGGCATGTCATGGGCTTTCCTGCCACCAGTTGGGTGGTCAGGACAGAGGAGCCGTGTGGGAGCAGCCCATAATCTGACCAGCACAGAGAGTAATGGGCCAATACTCGTGTCAGCCCCATGTATTGCGTTATCCCCTTTCCCAGACAGCAGGCAAAAATCTAAGCTGCCATTTCTCTGCCCTTCAACAAGAGCTGACTTGTTCTGGAGGTGCCAGGGAAAAGGCTGTGCCAGCCAACACAGGAATTCAACAGAGTTGACTTCATTTTTGCTTGGCAACCTGTAGGTCTGTCACAAAAACGCTCAAACCCTGGGAGACGGCAGAAATCTCCTGCTGGATTAAAAAACCCCAGCGGAACTCTCAAAATCGACTCGGCGGGAGATCAGCCTCTCAGCTCTCTTGCCAAGCCAATGCAATCCTTTTTTTCCACTGGAGCTCATCTCATCCGTGCACAGCTTGGTTTGCTTTCCCAGGTCGTTTGATGGGTTTTCGTTGCTCTTGGGGCTCTGCCAAGGAATGCAGGGATGAATAGGTGGCTCAGCAGCCCACAGAGAGTGCTGGAACCTGGCCTTCCCTCCAGCCTCAGTAGGATGCTGGAGGTTTCTGCCTTGGGAGGGGCGGGGTGAGCTCCTTGTATTTGTGTCTGGAAGCAGAAACAGTCCAGAAGCACAAAGGTGAGAGAGAGCAGTGGTGGTGGAGGCTGGTTGATGGGTCACCTCAGCCAAGTATCCATGTACTCCTCTTGGATATCTGCTCCCGCTCTTCATCTCTGTTATGTGTGTAGAATGAAGCCGTTGGCATTTATCCCAGCCACTCCTCATTGAGACTCTTTATTATCTATGGTGGAAGCTGAACTGAAACTTCCATTCCCATGAGCTGCTTCCAGTGGGGTGGTCTTCTTATCCCATGCTTTGGGAAGGTGGGGGTGGGCCCAGTTTGCCTTTTCTCTCTTCCTATTGGGAAACTGGTTTTGAAACAGTGGTTGCCGCAGGATTGAGTGCTGCAGTAGCCCCCAGTGTGAGGACTGAAATTGTTCCCCTGAGAAATAGCACCTGAGCTGTTTGGGAAGAGAGCAGTGGATGGACCATGCTGGGGAAGATTGGGATGCCTAGCTTGGGATGGGGACCTCCACACTCCTATGCCCTCTGCTTTAACTGTCCATTCCATATGGAAAAAATTCACCCAGATTGAGGCACCTGGGAGCTGTGTGGTTTTTTCTGCTGTCCAAGGCAGAAGGGTGTCACATGTTGTAAAATCTGTGAGAAGGAAACACAAAGCAGGAGAGTTCAGGAGCCCTGCTCTGCGCATCCCAGGGGATCTGCGGGGTGGATCTGCTCCAAGGAAACCTGCGGAAGGTCTGCACTGATCTACCAGCTGATCATCCCTTGCCCAAAGGATACAGAGGAGAAAGGGCATGTCTGCAAAGCCAGATGAAGTGCTTCCAGCACCTGAAGACTCTCCTCAAGATCTCCAGAGGGATCTCAGCACCTCACCCGGAGGGATCCATCTCTCCCCTTGCCCCTTGGGATGTAGCAGCCTCGTTGGACTGCTTAGTAGGAACCCAGGGCAGTGGAGCAGCTCTTGGCTTGCATCAAGTTTAGAATCACAGTACTGAGGAATGAATTGGTTTGGAAGGGAACTTAAAGCCCAGTTCACTCCACACCCTGCCATGGGTGGGGATACCTTCCACTATCCCAGGTTGCTCCAAGTCCCATCCAACCTGGCCTTGAACACTTTTATGGATGGGGCAGCCAGAGCTTCTCTGGACAACCTGTTCCAGTGCCTCACCACCCTCACAGAGCAGAATTTTTCCTAATATCCAATCTAAATCTCTCCTCTTTCGGCTTAAAGCCATTAGCCCTTGGCCTGTCACTTCTTGGCCTTGCAAAAAGTCCCTCTTCAGCCTTTCTTTAGATCCCCTTTATGCACTGGTAGGGACTCGAAGGTCTCCCCAAAGCCAGCCTTCTCCTCTCCATATGGGGCTGCAAAATCATGGAGAAAACCTTCTAAAGCCAAAGCCTGGCAATGCTTGGAAGGATAAGTTGGACAAGAAGGACAAGTTCATCTGAGATGGAAGCATGAAGCTCTGAGGAACCTGATGATGTCCCTCCTGCCTTGAACACCAACTTTGTCCTCATCCCCCACTAGAAAACCTGCCATGAATCCATGATTCTGGCCAAAGGCATCCCAGAGGGCTCCCACCACCAATGATCTGACTCTGGGCTCTTGGTCCAACCTCTCCTCCACCATTCCAGGTTGGTGTTGGCCTTAGGTCTGATCTAGCTGATGGTGGACGCCGTTGTTCATTCTCTCTTGCAGCCATGCTGGTGACACTGTCCCTTTGCTGAACCTGGTTTGCACAGGGATGTGTTTAATCAGGACACTTGGTGGGGAGCAGCTGTCTTGGCAGCTCCCCTAGTGCTCTTAGGTGTGATTCTGATCCAAGAACTATTAATTGATCTGATCACACTGGGAAGCATTGCTCTCTCTGCTGCCTCATGAGCTGCTGGGTCTCCTCCATCCCCCTCAGTACAGCTGGTGTCACCTGGCTTGGACCACATCACCTCCTCACCCTGTCATGGTGCCACGCTGGTGCTGATGGGAGCCAAAACAAGCACAAACCCTCTGAGCAATGAGGATGGCAGTGTGGCAGCACCTGGAAAATGTCAGCACACTCCACATCCCTTCCTCCAGCTCCTTGGAGCAGGAGGAAAAGGCAACAGATGGGGATAGAATGGAGAAGATGGGACGGTGAGAGCAAAGACTCCTCAAATATAATGGGTAGTGGCTTAGATGCTTCCTCTGCCAGTTTCCACAGGAGCTGTGAATGCATCTCATCAGGTGTCATGGGCTTGCACACCGTGAACTTCTCCTACAGCAGGTGGTTCTTCCTTCTCCCAGTACCTTGTCTTTGCCTCCTGTGACTCAGGTGGTGTGACTGGAGCACCTAGTGGTGAAGATCAAGGCAAACAAGTCATTGAGTCCCTCTGCTGTGGGCTACCCCGACTGCAGGATTCCTTTGAGTTTCTCCAAGAACTCCTTGTTAATCCATCAGGCCTCCTGGCATTTCTGCCTGACTTCTCTTTGTTGAGATGCATTGCTCCTGAATTTGGAGATGATACTTGAATATCAGCCAGCTTCTTTGGGTTTCACTTCCCTCCAGGGCTCTATCCCCTGGCACTCAGTCAATCAGGTCTCTGAAGATGCCAAAGCCTTCTCTCCTGGAGTCCAGGGCAGTGATCTTTCTGTGTGCTCCAGTCCCTGGAAAGCCTCATGTTGGATGGTCAGAGACAGTCCAACTGTCTTTGATGAGCATCCATCCCTGCCTGGTATGATCCCTGCCTGGTATGATAGGATGATCCTGAGCATCCATCCCTGCATGGTATGGTGGGATGATCCTGTCTCCCTCTGGCCCTGCTGGGGAAACTGTGTTCATGTTGCCTGGCAAGGTTTGGTAGAGGGGACTTTTCTTAGAGGAGACATGAGAAACTTCCTCCATGTTGGACAGAGTCAGCCAAGGCCGAGCCTATCAGCAGTGAGGGCAGTGCCTCTGGGATAACATATTTAGGTAGTGGAGAAAAAGCAGTCCCCATTCCCCATCCCCCTGTGCTGTTTGGGGGCAAAGGTGTAGAAATCAGGAATGATGCTGAGCCTGGGAAGATGTCACAAAAAAGTGTTCTAACATGTGGGTTTATTTCTTATTACCCTACTGCGATTTGATTGGCAGTAAATTAAATTAATTTCCCCAACGTGAGTCTCTTTTGCCCATGATGGTAATTGGTGAGTGATCTCTCCTCACTGGATGAGGTGACCGTCGTGCTGGCCATCCCTGGTCCCGTGGTGTCCCCTGTCTCCTGGCTGGAGCATGATGGCCATGAACAACTTTGAGTATTGTGTCCCAAAGCCTGGGCACTGTGCATCAGGTGGGATCTCTGGACATGGGCAGGGTTTATGGAAGAGCTGGAGCATCCTGAAAGTGATGCAGCTGGAGGGGAAATGACGAAGATTATCTCAAAGATGATGCAGCCGGGGAAGAAATAAATGGAAGAAGGGGCATCCCAAGTGAGGGCAATCCTGGAAGTGATGCAGCTTAAGGAGGAATTCATGGACATGTTCTTGGTTGGGCTTGGGTGATTAATCTTTGAAAATGAGGAAATGTGCCTCAATACAATGGCTCCTGGTGCCACAGCAGCATTTTCCTCTGTGCCATCTACTCCTGGGGTTTTCTTGTACGTTGCCTTCCTTGATGGCAAATCTGTACCGTTGCTCACCTTTAATTTTTCTGGGCAGGATACAAGTCTGATGTGACACTTGGTAACCAGGATGCTGAGTGGTTTGCACCCAGATTTGTGTGGTATCAATTCCTTAAGAGCTTCAAAGATGTCACCTTCCCATGAAAACAGGTGGGATGGACTTTACCCAAGTGGGATTCCTTCTGTTCAAGAGCATCTCCATTCTCAGAGACACGAGGGCATTGCCTCCTCACTGCTGCCCTTGTCATGCCTGTGCCTGCTCATCATCCTGCTGCAGGAGGGGCACACAGTGGGTGAAAAAAGCTGCTTAGGATCTATCCTGGGGTTTAAATTGTCCTGGGCTGTTGCTGGAGGATTAGGAGGGGATTTGGTATGATTGGTTGCAGTGGGTTAAATATAGGCTGGTGTGTGTTGCAGGGCTGGCGTTCCAACAGGGAAGGAGGGACGGTGCTGGCTTGCTTTGCCCCTTCCTCTTTCATCTCTCTCTGGTGACTGTGGTGGTAGGGAGGAAAAAATGCCAGCACCTTTCTTTCTTTCTAATATCACACACTGGCCCTGGAGTGCACAAGAGACTCCGGTGGTTTGTTGTGCAGGTAAATTCCAGCAGCACACGTGGTCTTCTCTGGCTTCAAAGAAGGATTGAACTGGTGGGGAGAGCAGAGGGACCGGGAGGGATGGGGTCTGGGTTAGTGCTGCTTGTCCCTCAGTGGCTGCCAGGTCCTTGGGCAGCTCCTGGGAGCATCCCACAGCAGCTCCCCAGAAGTGTCCTGGGAGTGGTGGGGATGGTTTGGGATGCAGAATGCATCCAAGAGCTTCTTTGGGTTTTAAAGAAAGGGGGACAGGCTCCTCCTGCCTGCCAAAAAACAATGCATTAGGAGAAGCATAAGACCACACTCCATGAGCCCACTTTGGCATGCCTGGAACCAGCATCCCACTCTTCCCATCAATCTTCTCATGCGTGGGGCCATGGGCTCCCAGCAATTGGTTTCTCCCTCAGGTTGTCTCCATCATCACATCTTGGTCATGTCTGTGTTAAGGCAGGTCCCCAGCACCTTCCTTTGAAGGCAAGACCCAGCCTCTCATGCTCACTGTGATGAGCCGGTTGTGGCTCTTGGCCATGTGCTGGCACCTTGTCTTCCCATGACCTGCTCCCAAAGTTTTCTGCGAGGAAAAGGGGAAAGAGAAGATCTGCATTACATTTCTCTTTCTGAAGGAGCCCCACGTGTCTGGCCTCGACTCCATGTATTATCTGTGCCGAAGCCTGCAGCTGGCTGCTGGCACAGCACAACGGGGGATGTGAGCTGAGATTTATAAACATGCTTCAGGCACAGCTGCTCCGGGCTCCCTCGGCTCCATCCATCTCAAGGGCCATATATCTCCCTGTGCTCGTCAACCCTTGCAAACGCATTTCCTATTTCCCAAGTTTTACCTTGCTTGGATAAATGTGCCAGGCACAATGGACTCTGCTATAGTTGTGCAGAAATCAGAGCAGTCTGTGGCAGGGAGGAGACACCCCAACACTGAGGGATGCTGTGGAAGACCCCTCTGCCTTTGCAAAAGGGGTGCTGAGAGTCCACAGCCTCGGCATGGGTGTGAGCCAGGCAGTTTCTCTTCTGAATTAGTGTGGAAAAGCTGAAACTCCAAAATTTTCTGAATACCCAGTGACTTTGCTCCATGATGGGAGGATGTAGCCCCATGGACGCTTCTCCAGATGGAGATACTAGGCAGAGGGATGTCCCTGCAGGTGCTGGAGCAAAGCGGCGCAGGGTGATGGGGTTATTCCACCAGGATTGGGCTTTCCTGGCAGGGACAGTCGCCTGAGTGGGAATGCTGGGCTCAGCTTGCCATCTAGTGGCAGTAACAGCCTTTTCTGGACGTCATGAGGTTCATGGCCATGCTGGTTTGTAGACCTGCTGGGATGTCTGCAGCTCCACTTTGGGGTCCACAGCCTTGCTGGCGGCTTTCTGTGTTTCCCCCAGGGGCTTCCCAGCTCTTTTTCCCCAGACATCACCTTCCCTACCCTACCTGAGCACACATGGAGCCAATGTGGATCTTCAGGCCCACCCTGAAATCTCACAGCCCTGTGGGGGTCACTGGGTTTTAACATGCCCATGAAAGTAGGGAACAGGAAGAGAGGTTAGATAAGCCATGCCCAAGGAAGGGAAGAGCTGGGAGTCTCCAGCTCCCATCTTGTTACCCCTCCAGCCCTGAGCCCCATGTCTCACCTCTTCTGAGAGCCCAAGACCCCTTTTCCACCATCCTTCAGCCCTAGAGCTGAGCTCTTCCCCCTGCCTATCTCAAGGGGCAGGTTCCTGGTGCTGTGGGGTCACACCTAGCCCTGTTGGACCCTTTCCCCTTGCCTTGCAGGGATGCTGGTGGTCAATGTCACCTGGAGGAACAAGACATACGTGGGGACGTTGCTGGACTGCACGCAGCATGACTGGGCACCTCCCCGGTAAGTGGGCAGGGAGCTCCGGTGGGTTCTCAGTGCTGAGGGCAAATCCAGCCCTGTACGACTCCCACGGCACCTGGGACACGCTGCCGTGTGCCCGCAGGGCTGCCACGGGGATTGGCATCTTCTCCTTGCCCAACCCAACTGCTCCCATGACTCTTTGCCCGTGCAGTCACATGTCCCTTGTCCTGTGGACTGGAGATGGTTGAGCACATCCCAGGGGAGCTCGTCTGGTTCCTCTTTACTGGTCAGTGGGGGAGATAAGTCTGAAGGATGGTAGTTAGGGGAGTAAGGGAGTCCCCACTGTGCCTTGGGCAAGGCACAGCCCAGCACAGCCATTTCTCCATTAAAACCTCTGTGTTTTCCTCCCTGCAGGTTCTGTGACTCTCCCACTAGTGACCTGGAGATGCGCAACGGCCGAGGCAGGGGCAAGCGCATGCGCCCCAACAGCAACACGCCGGTCAATGAGACAGCTGCTGCCTCGGAGACCAAAGGGACCAGCAACAGCAGCAAGACCCGGGCAGGAGCCAACAGCAAGGGGCGCCGGGGCAGCCAGAACTCCTCGGACCACCGCCCCCCACCTGGTGGCGCCACCGAGGACGTGAAGGCCAGTCCCTCCTCCGTCACCAAGCGGAAGAGCAAACCCCTCTCCGACATGGAGCTGAACTCTAGCTCAGAGGACTCCAAGGGCAGCAAACGCATCCGCACAAACTCGATGGGCTCAGCCACGGTGCCACCTGCTGTGGTCAAGTTGGAGCCAGCTGTCCTGGATCGCAACTGCCCCTCTCCCATCCTCATTGACTGTCCCCACCCCAACTGTAACAAGAAGTACAAGCACATCAATGGACTGAAGTACCACCAGGCCCACGCCCACACAGATGATGATAGCAAGCTGGAAGCAGATGTGGACAGTGAATATGGTGAGGAGTCCTCCCTGCATGCCGATGCTGGGAACTGCAACGGTGCTGCCAGCTCGCAGAAGGGCTCCCTCTCACCCGCTCGCTCGGCCACCCCCAAGGTGCGTTTGATGGAGCCCCACAGCCCCTCTCCATCCAGCAAGTTCAGCGCCAAGGTTCCCTGCAAGAAGAAGGTGGGTGGGGAAGGGGACACAGACCCAGGTGCGCTGTCCAATGATGGCTCTGAGGATGGTCCCTCAGTGGCGGATGAGATGAGTAATGATGACTTTGACTCTCTAGAAAAGCGATGTGTTGATAAGGACAAGTCAAAGAAAGCCTCTGGTGCTAAACAGGAGAAGATCCCTTCCAAAAGCTTTAAGTCTGCAAGACCCATTGCACCAGCCATCCCCCCACAGCCGATTTACACCTTCCAGACTGCCACGCTTACCACAGCCAGCCCTGGCTCCTCTGGTGGCCTTGCCACAACTGTGGTCCAGACCATGCCCAGCAGCCCCCAGCTCAAGCCCATCCAGCCCAAGCCCACGGTGATGGGAGAGCCCTTCACAGTCAATCCTGCCCTCACCCCTTCCAAGGAGAAGAAGAAGAAAGACAAGAAGAAGAAAGAGCCCAAAGAGGTGGAAAATCCTTTGACTCCCGGCAAAGCCTGCAGAGCAGAGGAAGGTAAGAGCCCTTTCCGGGGGGAATCCAGTGAGCTGGGGATGAAAGGCGAGGGGCTGCTGAACGGCTCATCTGACCCCCACCAGAGCCGGCTCGCCAGCATCAAGGCCGAGGCGGATAAAATCTACAGTTTCAGCGACAACGCGCCCAGCCCCTCCATCGGTGGGGCCAGCAGGCTGGAGAACACCAACCCAGCTCAGCCCCTTACCCCACTGCACGTAGTCACCCAGAATGGAGCAGAGGCCAGCTCGGTGAAGACCAACAGCCCAGCTTATTCAGACATCTCTGATGCTGGGGAGGATGGGGAGGGCAAGTTGGAGAGTGTGAAGGGAAAGGATCCGGAGCAGCTGGTCAAGGAAGGTGCCAAAAAAGCTCTTTTCCCACCACAACCACAGAGCAAAGAGTCTCCCTACTACCAAGGCTTTGAAACTTACTATTCCCCTGGCTACCCCCAGGCCAGCCCGGGGTCCCTGAATCCCAGCGGGCAGTCTGTGGCTGAGACACAAGCCTTGAAGCTGAAGAAGGACGAGGAGCAGGAGAACCCGGAGGTGAAGGTGAAGAGCGAAGGCTGTGAAGAGAAGAAGACAGAGCTTGGCAGCAGCTCCAGCCAGCAGCCCTCAGTCATCCAACAGCGTCCCAACATGTACATGCAGTCCCTCTACTACAACCAGTATGCCTACGTGCCACCTTATGGCTACAATGAGCAGGGCTACCACGCTCACCTGCTGAGCACCAACCCTGCCTACCGCCAGCAGTACGAGGAGCAGCAGAAGCAGCGGCAGAGCCTTGAGCAGCAGCAGCAGCAGCGAGGGCTGGAGAAGAAGGTAGAGCTGGGATTGAAAGAGAGGGAGGCAGCACTCAAGGAGGAGTGGAAGCAGAAGCCACCCATGCCCCCAACGCTGACCAAAGCACCAAGCCTCACGGACCTCGTCAAGTCAGGGCTGAGCAAGCCCAAAGAGCAGGGAGGTCCTGATATGGCCAAATCTGTCATCATCCCCAAGCTGGAGGACTCATCCAAGCTGTCTGGCAGCCAGGTCGCTGAGGGGCTCAAGGTGAAGCTGAGTGAGTCTGGTCACCTTGGGAAGGAGACAGCTGAGACGAAGGCTGGCTCCGAGTGTGGCCGGCAAGCAGAGGTGGACCCTGTGCTCTGGTATAGACAGGTAATGCCCTGCCCTGTCTGCCAGCCCAGCCATGGGTTTGCTCCTGGAGGAAGCCCCTCACTGGGCTTTGCAGGGGCCATCACCTTGGAGAACACGTGTTGTCCTCTGCTTGTGCTGGGACTGCATGAGATTCCCTTGGGGCCAGAAAAGGCTGTGAGGCCATGGATGAGCCAGGGAGAGCCCAGGGAAAGGGAGTGGGGTTTGCAGGTCTCCTCCAAACCCAGCCTGGGTTTGAAACAAGTGAGGCTGGGGGGAGGCAGCTGCTCTGGTGGTTGGCTCTTCTTGCAGGAAGCAGAGGCCATGGGTGAGCCAAGGAGGGCCCAGGGAAGGGGGGTGGGGTTCGCCAGCCTCCTCCAAATGCAGGCTGGGTTTAGGAAAGGCAGGGCCAGGGGGAGGCAGCTGCTCTCATGGCTGGCTGTTCTTGTAGGAAGCTGAGCCCCGGATGTGGACCTACGTATACCCAGCAAAGTACTCAGACATCAAGACAGAGGATGAGCGGTGGAAAGAGGAGCGGGACCGAAAGTTGAAGGAAGAAAGAAATCGAAGCAAAGACACCTCAGCCAAGGAGGACGGGAAGGAGAGCACCAGCTCCGAGTGCAAGCTGACCCCCACTGAGGAGGCTCGCATGGTGGGGAAGGACCCCAGGCCCAGCGTCCATGTCCCTGTGTCCTCACCCCTCACACAGCATCAGTCCTACATCCCCTACATGCACGGCTACTCCTACAGCCAGTCGTACGACCCCAACCACCCCAGCTACCGCGCTATGCCCACCGTCATGATGCAGAATTACCCAGGTAGGGAGCCAGAGGCTTCCAGAGGTGTCCCTTCCCAGCTGTCCCTGTTCCCAGGGTGGGAGATGGCTGCAGGACATCCTGTCACACACATTCAGAGCCACATGCTCCCACTGTGCTGCCCGAATACTCCAGGTGCCCTGACTGCTCTTCTCCCCCCAGGATCATACCTACCCTCCAGCTATTCCTTCTCTCCGTATGGGAGCAAGGCGTCTGGCAGTGATGACAGTGACAAGTCCCGAGCCAGCCCCAGCGTGAGCTGTAAATCCAGCTCAGAGTCCAAGGCCCTGGACATCCTGCAACAGCATGCCAGCCACTACAAGAGCAAATCACCCACGGTGAGGGTCAGGAGGGCGCTGGCTTTGCCCAGCTCTGTGGGATAGTCCCTGGATTGTATTACCAGGCGGGAGCAGCTCCACTTGGCTGTGTGGTTTTGCTGTTTCTGCTGCTGTGGGAGACCTGCAGCCATGGAGTATTCCATCCTTTGGGATGGACCAGCCAAACCTGTGCCCCAGGACTGGGGCTTCTCTAGGCCCTGCAGCAGCCAGGTGACACTTGTCCTCAGCCCTGGAGCTGGCAGGTGGGATGTGGGGGCTGTCTCCATCCAATGGCTTGTCCTAGGCTGAGCTGGGAGATGCAGCTTGGACACACTTAGGAAAGAGTTGTCCTCAAACAGGCCCTGCATCCTCCACGTGGCTTGGGCCATCCCACCACCTCCTGTCAGCATCATGGGAGGCTTTTGGGCAAAGGCAGAGGAAATATAATCCCAATATGTGTCCCGGGGTAGCTGGTTGCATCCCTCAGCATGTATCTGCTTTCCCCTCTCCAGATAAGCGAGAAGACGTCTCAGGAGCGGGACCGTGGTGGCTGCGGGGTGGTGGGGGGCGGCGGGAGCTGCAGCAGCGTCGGGGGAGCAGGCGCGGGGGAGAGGAGCAGTGACCGGCCTCGCACGTCACCCTCCCAGCGCCTGCTCTCCACGCATCACCACCACCACCACCTCGGGTACTCGCTGCTGCCGGCGCAGTACAACCTGCCCTATGCAACAGGTGAGAGCACGGCTGGGCATGGGGGAGCCAGGGGGCTAGCTGCACCTGCCTTTGGCTGCAGGACCCTCGCACTGTCCCTGGCGAGGTGCCTGGCCCTGTCTGCCAGCTACTGACACTACTTCTCCCCTGCAGGTCTCTCCTCCACAGCCATTGTTGCCAGCCAGCAAGGCTCTGCTCCCTCCCTATACCCACCTCCCCGGAGGTGAGAACGGTAAGGGCTCTGCTCCTGCTGCACCTTCCCTCGGGCAGCTGGGCTGGGCCAGAGGTGGCTGGGATGGGTGCTCACCGGGTGCCCTCGAGGGTTTAGGGTTTGCCTGTGGAGCCGGGGCTCATAGTGACTTGCCCTTGCCCTTGGGTCATGGCAGGATGTGACACGCCAGGATGCCTGGGCTGTACAAGACATGTGACTGGCTCACATGGGGAAGTGCTGGAGACTCCTTTAGACATCAGTTGAATGGTGTTAATTGTTCTGCTTGACGTTCCTGCCGTGATCTGAGGCAGACTCTGTCTTCTCCCCCCCACCCCCCCGTCCCTCCCCTCCCCCGTCGGACACACACTGACTCCCCCCCCACCCCTCTTTGGTGAGTGGGCAAGCTGGTACCTGCAGAAATATTTATTCTACTGGGCACCAGTGCTCGGGGTGGAATTGACTTGCCTGCCTGGTGCATATGAAGAGGAAACAGAAGCACTGAGGTTTCTCGATGAATTTGGGACCCCACCGTGTCTCTGAGAGCTGCTGCTTCATGACAGGACTGGGAGCAGGTGGGGACTTGGAGCACGGGGCCAAGCCTGCCGTGGGGCCACAGTCTCAGGAAAGGAAAGGCTGGCTCATGGAGCCTTGGTAGGTGTCTGGGGGCTGATGCGAGCCAGGTGGGTGGGTGTCAGCCTGCCCAGAAGCAGCCATGGGGCTCTCCCAGTCCCTCATCTGGTCCCGCACCCACCACTCTGTGCCTGTGGGCAGGAGCTGCCAGTGCATGGCCGATGGCTGTAGCAGGGCTGGGGGAGCTCTTGGCCCTGGCAAAGCAGCGTCAGCTCTTGGGAGCTGGGGCTCCATGGGGCTTGGGGCAGCAGGCCACAGAGCTGGGGGCTGTGTCTGTCACGCCACAGGCTGCCAGGGCCCCCCAGGCCATGCACAGTCCAGACCTGTCTGAAACTTGTGCCCGTGGCTTTTGCGTTGGTTTCTGAGCTGCAACTCTACAAATCCCAGCCTTTCCTCTGCCCCACTACACTGGCAAGTGCCCCCCAAACCCTGGGGCAGCACATTCTGCTGTGGGGGGCTGTGGCTCCCCTTTTCATCCACCTTTTGCTTTTATGGTGGCTTCCCCAGGCTGCGGGCAGGGCACAGTGAAGAGCAAGCACACTTAGGTTCTGCCAGAGGCACGTGGGGTTGTGCTGGTCCCCTCTCCGGCCTTGTGCCAGAGCTGGGGTCATGAGGTCCTGGAGGAAGACTATCCCCACCCCTAGCTGCCCCCCAGCTCTGAGGACAGGGGCTTTCTGGTCCTCTGCCCCCAGCCCCAGAATGGCTCTCCCCAGGCCGACACTCTACCTCGGCCCCGCAGCGGCCAGGCCGCCCCCACTCTCCCCTCGCCTCTCCTGCTGCCTGGCTGGGGGACATGGGGGCCATCGGTCTCGGTTGTGTGTGTCTGTGTCGCACCCGGCCCCGAGGGCCGCTGTACGGGGATGCTCTGCCCGCCGGGCTCTGTACATATTGTAAAAAGCAATTGTTTGAAAGCTGTTGTTTTGGGTTTTGTTTTCTTTCCCCCATTTCTCCCCCATCCCACCGTACCCAGTTGGAAAGGAGGCGCTGGCTGCTTTCGGCCCCGGTCAGGTGCTGGCAGCACAGTGACCCCAGCCTGCTCTTGTTGTTTGACTCATTTTTCTTCCACTCTTCGTTGTCTTTGGAAGGAGACAGGGCCGTGTGGCCTGGCACACAGCACAGGGACAGGGTGGGTGATGGACCCACCCTGTGCTGGTCACGGAGCCACGTGCAGCCACGGGGCTGGGGACCGGTGGAGTCAGGGTGCTTTGGAGAGCCCCACGTCCCACCCGTGGAGGAGCGTCCTGCTGGCTGCTCCTACCTCCAGCCTTGGCCAGCCCAGCACAGCCTCGCTCCCAGCACAGCCAGGGCCCACAGTGGCTCCAGGGGCGTGGAGGAGGTGCCTGGGGGTGTTGGGGTGTGCTTCAGTCTTTGCTGGCAGTTGGAGGGGGTCAGGGGGCTGCTCCCCACCTTCCCAGTTGGGTCCCAGTTGAGTCTCCCTTTAGGTGTTAAATGAAACAACGGTTTATGCTGAATAGGTTTGAGGTTTGACGTTTCCTGGGTTCTCTGGGCCAGTTGTTGCCTACGGGGCTGCCCCCAGCCCTGGCGTCAGACCCTTGGTGTTCATAGCTCGTTTCCATTGGCGTTGCTGTGTTGGGTTTCATTTCAGTCTTCTTGACTCTGCCCTTCTGTAAAGTGTACATTATTACCAAGTTCCTTGTTTTTTTATATATATATATATATATAAATATATATATATACAAACTGTACTCTTCTTGCCTTTGTACATTTAGGCAAGGAGGGAGAATAAATCTTTTTAAGAGACAATCACAAACCTGTGAGGGTGGCTTTTTCTTCCTGGTCCCCCAGGTCTGGTCCTTTATCCCCGAAAGCCATGGCCAGTGATTTTTGGGGGTGGGAGAGTGGGTTCCCCCATCTCAGTCATCTGAGAGGGCTCCTGGTGCTCACTAATCCAAGCTTCTTACCCTCCTCTGCCCCTGCCCCAGCACTGATGGTTCCAGCTGGTGCTGCAGCTGAACTCAGACCTGATAATTTGAGGCAGAACCCCCCCAGGCTTGAACCCCTGGGCACCAACGCCCTGCCCTACACCATGGCCCCAGGGTAGAGGAGGTACTGAACAGCAGGGTGGCCACAGGGCAGGGCTTGGCTCCTCCAGCTTCGCCCCAGAGGTGATCTCTGTGGGATGCAGCACCCAGAGACATCAGAGGCACCTTCCAGGTTCTCCAGAGGATGTTTCTGACAGCATTTGATGATCTGAGAAATCCATATTTGCCTACTTTTACTTGAGGCAGGGCAGGAGAGGATTTGGAATTGTCAGAGAGCACGTGCAGTGGCACGGCTCATAGTTCCAGCACAATAAAGAGCTCAAATCAGCTTCACTCCAGCTCCTGTGACCAGAATTCTTCACTTTACCACTCAGTTTTACCAGTAAGAAGGAGCAACGTGATTCCCACGCTGTCACCTGGGATGTGCCAGCCTGGAGCACCATGGGGTGCCAGCAGGCCCCTGGCGCATGCAAGGGACACCCAGGAAGCACCTGTTAGTTTCAGGCCAGAGAGGCTGAAGGCTCCAGCTACAAGAAGGGACAAAACTGGGCTCTTCTCAAGCCAGAAGCAGCGCTCAGCAGTTTCAGCCAGGGAACACCCATTCCCGAAGGCTCCTCTGTCAGAGGTCCATCAGCACAGCCCAGCTCTGATTTTAAGCTGATATAGGGTCTAATGCCCTGGTGGAGGGAGCAGAACTCCCTTTGGCTCATTGGTTTCATGGAAGGGAAGGAGGGCAAAAGAGACCTGAAGTTTAAGATAATTTATTCACACACACTCATATCCCAGCCCTGCCTCTCTCCCTGACTGACCATGGTGGATATGGAATGACTCAGGTCCAGCTTCCAACGGAATCCTCCGCTGAAGGGTGAGAGTGCAGCAGGGACAATCCCACAACCAAGAAGCCAGGCTAGGAAGAGCTGAGGTCACAGCCCTGGGGCACATCCCCCTTCCCTGTAGCCTGTCAGATAGCCAGCCAGGATACATACAGTCCCATGGCACAGGGACAGGGCACCTTCTTCAGTATTGGACAGGGCTGGGCTGAGCTGTGCCCCACTGCTGGCACTGTGGCCCCTTCCCAGAAAAGCCCCTGGATGGGGAGAGCATCCCACCGCCTTGCCCCCACACAACCCTTTGGTTTGGATACAGCCATTGGTGGCATCTCAAGCCTTGAGCTCATCCCTGTGGGAAGGTGAGCAGGAGCAGAGGCAAGGGCTTAGCATTGCTCCGGACCCATCCTAGGGTGGAGGCTAAAGGCACAAGTTTTTCTTGGTTCTTTGGACCATCCCAACCAACTTGGTGGCCAGGAAACCGTTCCTCACAAATAAGCAGCCCTATGTGTGTGAAGTTCATCTGAATGCCCCTTTTATTGAACGCTGTGATAGTGCAGTGGGAACATGGAACAGGGTTAAGACTGCATAAAACAAAAGCTGAAATACCAGTAAGTTTCAAAAAAGAAAAAAAAGTTAGACCAGTTAAACCAGCATCGGAGCAGAGACGCATGGGGGTTTTAATGTAGTGTTAAAGGATAACCTTGAGCGTCTCCTGCACAAGCCCCACACCAAATCAGGCTGTTTGTAAAGTCTTGAGTGGGAAATGAATGGGTTGTGTCCCAGCTGAGCCCACGCCGGGTGGGCAGGAGGCACTGACACGGGTTTGGAGGAGTCCCGGAGGTGGTACTGACCCCAGAGCTCCTATGCCAGTTCATAAACATCTTCCTTTTCCTAGTGATGATTACATGTGTGATAGATAGTTCTCTAGGCAACGCGTTTCAATGAGAGTCAACTCGGGATACACAGCCCAATCTAACAATGAGAAATGCACTTGCAGTCCAATGGAAGCTTGGCTTCCCTTTCCTCAGGAAAGGAGGTGGAACCCTCTCTCCCCTCCACAGCATGTTGGGGTCCCGGTGGAGTCCCCCTCGGCAGCTATTCTTCATCAGAGGAAGAGCTCTGATCCAGAGGGTACACCATGAACATCACGTCCGGCCGCGATGGGACAGCAGGATGGCCAGGCCGCACGATCTCAAAGCCCAGGAAGCTGAATGTCTTCAAGAGTGGAGCTACCAAAGAGAAGATCTGTTACCACCAGGAATAATCCTCTTTACCTGCCTCTCCCTTGAGCCATGAATATCCAAGTGCATGGGACACCCTCTGTGAGTGCATCCAGAGCTTCTCGTGCAGAGAAACACAGCCATCTCCAACAAGGGGGGTTTGTCTCCACCTGTGCTCATTGCAATGTGCTCCTAAGTATGAAGGGATTTTAGCTGTGCAGCTGAGCAGCTTTGTTCATGTTTCTCCTGCAATGTTTATGTCCCCTGTGAGAAACAGCAATGGTTGGTTATCTGCCTGCACCAAGTGCACATCCCTGCTTTCCCAGGATGCATGTGGGCATCCCATGTTTTATCCTGCCCCAGCATACCTTGAGCGCCTAGAGTGGGACAGACAGCAGCAAAGAGGAGTCTGCTTAGGGATGAGGCAGACATTTACTGTCTCCATAGAGAAGTCCTGGAGCTCAGTGAAAACTCCAGACAGCTCTGCACAGCTCGGGGTGGGACCCCAGGAAAGCCACTGTGGGTTAGATGTGGGAATTCAGAGCGGGGCCAGCCCAGAAGCCCCTACACCTTGGGGCTGTCAAATACGGTTCTATGACGCTGTGCCTGTGTCACTGAAGCAATGGCTTCCCTGTGATCTGTGACACTCACCCTAGTGCAGCATCCCATCCCTCTGGCACCCTTGAGTGATCAGCTCCAGGACAAAAAATGACCATGTAGAGAAGCTCCTGGAGCTATTTTCCTGGCAGTACTGAATTTCAGCTGCATAGACAAGGACCTCGGATTTGGAGCACTCCAGAACTCCTAAAACAACCATTGGCTGTCCTCTGTCCCCAGCCTCCACAGGGGCCAGCTATGCAACTAGTGCGGATGGTGACATAACAGCCAGGACTTGATTTGGAAATTATTCTTGGCATGGTAATACGGGATGATGACATCTTCCTGGGCCCAGCTCAGCTTAGCTCTACTAAGGCCCTTCATTTCAGAGAAGCCAGTGCAGCTCATGAAGCTGCAGAGTAAAAATAGATTTGGGGCTGGAATTACTTGCTAGGATACAGCCTGAGTCTGGTGAGATTTAGAGTGACACGTCCCCAGCCTGGTACCTCCCCCAGCTCCCCTGGGCTCTAATCCCTCATCCAACACGTCTATCTTTAGATCCTAATGCAGCCCCCGAAGCTATATGCATCTTGAGCCAGGGCCAGGATTACCTGTAAGCCTGGGAAGGACAAAAGTGCCAGGAGATCTTTAAAAAGCTGATGAATTTCAGAGCAACAGGCTTTAAGTGTGTGTTTTCCATCTAATAACTCCTCCCTGGTTTCACTTTCCATGTCACAGCAGCCTGCTGCCAGACAGAGCCTTCACTGCTCACCAAAAGGGGAATATTAACTCATTCTGGATGAGAAAACCCCCCCAGATAATTCAGGAGCAGCTTTTTTTCACGAGCATTCAGGTGCACCAGAGTATTAAATGGCAGGACAACAAAGCAGATCTTACCATGGAATCCCAGACTGGTTTGGACTGAAAGCTCATCCAGTTCCACCCCAGTGCCATGGGCAGGGACAACTTCCACTAGACCAGGTTGCTCCAAACCCCATTCAGCAGGTCTGCTGGAGAAACCACAAGACTCCCTCACCCTTACCCTCCAAAAAGGGCTTATTTCCTTCACAGGAAACGATTCCTCTAAGAATTATACACATAACAACCCCTACACTAGGAGGGTCCTGTGGGTCTTGCCCTCCTAGTTTCTCTACAGCTTCAGCAGCACTGTGTGGGATGTCAGAAGCAAACCCGAGTGCAGGGCCAGCCCTCACCTCGATCTTCTCGGTTTTTTCTGAAGCAGATGAAGACATAGTTGACTTTCATTTTTTCTTCAGCAAACTCCAGCAGTGCTGACAACCTGCCAAGGAGGGGGAAGACAAAAGGACATCAGCTCTGGGAAGTTCTGTCCCAAGGAAGCCCCTAAGCATTATTGAATTATCAACTGTTTGGATGTTTTCGGGCACAAAGATGTTTACAGCCCCCTTCCAGTGAACAATGGGTGCTGAAACAATGGGCTTCCTGCCCTGCAGATCCAAGAGCTGTCCTTGCTCCGTGTCACAAGTCACTGTCCTTGCAGCCACTAACACCCTCCCCACCCGTGGTGCTTTGAGACTGAAGCCTTCGTGGGCAGGAAGTGGAGTATCGCAGCTGCTCCCCGGCCAGGCTGCGTTCCCCTGCAACGCACATGGGGGATCTGGGAGTTCTGTGCCTTTTGGGAAAAAAAACCACCCAGAACTGAGCTCATGGCAGGCAGAAAAGGAGAACAAACAATCCCTAGGCAACGTGTGTGCAGGCAAAGCCATTTCCTGAGCGTATCAGCTGGATGGCACAGCTGCTGCCCCCTAAATCCTCACTTCCTGCCTTTCCAGTTGGATTACTTCTGCCACCTCTTGGAAGCAGTGCTGCACTAACCCCTCTGTGAGCCTCCAGGGTGGCACACGGAGCTGCTGCTGTCACTAGTAACCACTGGCACTGCCAGAGCAGTGACAAACAGGCCTTCACTCCACATTTCATTAACCAGCTGTCAGCGCAGTGCAGGAGATTAAATTTGCAAGGGTCCTGTTAATATGTTAATGAACTACTTTAATTATGGCCTCTCCTTGGCTGTTTCACCCAGCTAAAAATAACCTGACAAAACTGTGCTTTAAGTCATAATGACACTGGCAAATAAATCCCCTCCCGGCAGGACTCACTCCCCGGAGAGCTCAGAGATTTACGGGCCAACCAGAGAATTTACACAAACATTTATCTGGACTCAGAGTCAAATGAGACATGTGTGAGACAGCAACAACACTGCCACTTTCTGAAGGTGCCCTACGATGGGTTTTTCCTTAATTAGCTTGTGTCACTGAGGGATGAAGCCTACTTGGATGTTTAGGAGGAGCTGATTGCTCTGCAGAGGAATCCAGCAAAGCCACATCTATGCTGCAGCAGAGACCTCTGGCACAGCAGTTGACAGGAAGGAGCTGCTCTGGAAGCTGCGTTTACGCAAACATCCCAGAGCAGAGCTGTCTGGACAAAACATGACCAGATTCTGCCAAGTGAAAAATCAGAGCTCCTGGCAGAGCCTGGTGCCAGTGCAGCAGCACTCCAAGAGCAGATCCACCTATTCACGAGGAGAGCATCAATAGGATGGAGGGTTTTTTCCTTCCCTGAAAGAGAAGGAAAACGTGGCCAAGTGGCCAGCAGAAAAATAAAATGAAAAAATAATACAGTATCAAAAAAAAGCTTGTTGGCTTTTCATACTAAAGTATGCAGAGATTCACTCTGCTCATTCATTTGCTTTTCATTAGTATTGGGACTCAAAAAATGGTAACTCATCTGGATTATCACTGGGGTGAAATATTCCTATGGGGGACTCTGTAGACAAGGGAGTAGAATGTGCACAAACCACGAATGGAGCTGCCATTGCACAACCCATTCTCCCTGCACACAGCATGGAATCCCAGGATGGTCTGGGTTTGAAGGGACCTTAAAGCTCATCTCGTTCCAACCCCTGCCATGTGCAAGGACACCTTCAACTAGACCAGGTTGTGCCAAACCCCATCCAGCCTGGCCTGGAACACTTCCAGGGATGGAGCGTCCACCCACAATCACCCATGTAAGCAAAGTCCTGCCTCCCAGAAGCCACAGCTGCAGCTTTGGGATCCAGAACTTACCCTTCTTTGCTTCCATCAGCTAATAATCCATCAGGGATTTCCACAAAGAGGCTCTGGTTTGATAGCACTGCATCCCAGGAGGAGGTCTTCACCTCTGTCACCTTGTACTGGAAGTGGACAATGTGAGGCTTCCCTTCGTGCACTGGGACATCTTGGCTAACAGTGATCTTCTCATCCTGAGAAAACAAAAATGTGAAGTCCTGAATAGCCAGGGGACAACTGGAGAGAGCAAATGCAAAGGAACGGTCTTAGGGTTTTACTGAGAAGGGGATTATGCTTTTCCCTTCCCCTTTTGCTGGCTCAGGAGCACATCACACAGTTCTCAGCCCACAGATTGATTTCTAGCCATATCTTCCTGTTAAGGGAATATAGTTTTACATATTGACATAATATTAAATTTCTGAGTACAAGACTCCACTCCCTCACTGCAGGCTCCAGCCACATCTGGTGGTGATTCATGAACTGCCCCTCCAAGAACACAATTGGACCCAACATACTGGCCGAGCTTCTGCTGCCGCAGCCCAACCAGTTTCAGTGCCTCTGCCATCCCCAACACAGCCTTTCTGTTCCAGGAGTGACCACAAATTGCTTTCCCAGATTTTATAACCAATGGTTTGCCTCCTGGTGTAAGGAGGGAAACACAGAGCACAGGGAGATCCCAGAGCAGATCTGAAGCTTGTGAGGAGGTCTTCTCCAGAGACCACAAACACACACATCCCTCCCCAGTGCTGCCCCATGAGAATGCCAAGCATGCAGATTGCTTGGGATCAGCTCAGCAGCTCCTAGAAAACAATTCGTGGTTAAAGCTCCATTCCTTCAGACAACTCCTGCACGCACTCTGCTTGCCCAGTAATTACTTCCATATTTCAGTGCAAAGAGCCCCAGTGAAACAGCAGAGCCCTGAATTAAAGCTGTTATTGCAGTGAAGCTAAATTGTCCCTTGTGCTTGGTGACACTCGTGTGTTCATGTTCCTAGCATTCACAGGCACCTGCACAGCTTTGAAAAGCAGAAGTAAAGCAGATATCCAGCATCATGTCTGCTCTGCTCCCGAGTCACGAGAGCACCTGGAGAGTGTCCCTCCTACCTCAGCAGGTGGGCAGTGGTTCGCTCCACCGGCTCATTGGGTGAGCAGCTGTCCAGCCTCCAGGTATTATATTTTAACAGGGTGCTTAATGCAGCAGCTCCTTACAAGCCTTTCCAGGCTCCTCAAGCCATTGGCCCAGTGCTTTAAGTCCTATTACCTCGTGTCTTAAAATAGATGTCCCTTGGTCTGACTATTGTATGACAGAGAAGCAACTGAGAACATTACCATTGGTGACAAAGTAACACCATGTCCAAATTGGGTGCTGCTTGGCCTCAGAAAGTAGAGCAGAGGAAGCTGCAATTCATTGAAAGCCCACAAAGCTGAGCTGAAAAACAAGTTACACTTCACCAGAATAAATATCCTGTAGGAAATAAGTTTATTCATCCAATTTGAAGGACGTCTGAGTGGCTGAGTGCACCAAGAAATGCACTGAGAGCTGTTCCAGTGAGGTCAGGCTGCGATGGAGCCAGCAGAGAGGCAGGGCTGAGTACAGAAGTACTTAATAAAAACAAATCCAAGGGGGTTACGTACGTATCCTTCAGCAGTGACTTTATGGGAGCCTTTACAGTTGTTTTTTCAGTGCAGAAAGTGTTTGTGTTCCAGAAAACATCCCTCTCTCCAAAAAAGGTCACAGATGATGCTTTTCCCATGCTCACAAAACCAAAACCAGGGAGAGGAAGGCAAGGAAAGCAGGCTGGGATTGACACATGGGAGGTGTGCCTTTTGGGTGGGAAGACTGGCACTGCCATAGGGAGGGAAAAGCATTCAGAGCCATTTGGTTCAGAACTTCCTTGTCACCAGAAGTTATGTCCAGTGCTCTAAACCCAGTGAGGTTGCTCCACTGAAACCCTGCTGTGACAGCCCAGGAGCCAAAGGCAGCACGACCACAGGGATTAACAGAACCAGTTCCCCTGGTTCAGTGGGAATTACATTTACACGGCCTGGCTGGGCCAGCTGACCATTTCTAGCCATCCAAACAGAGATGCAGGGGAAGAGAAGGACTCTGCGGGCTGCTCATGTGAAGCAGCAGCAGCCCAAAATTCTTTGGAAGCTGCTCAAAGCAAAATCCTGTTTACACAACAAACTCTTGGTTTTAGCTCACCCTGGAAAAATCCCCACACAAAATCCCCCTGCCATGTTCCTGTGGACAAAACCCCCCGCCACCAGACTCTTTTACCCAGCTGCCCAAACTCCTGGGTCCCCAGCCCTTGGCTCCATTTCAGCAAAGCAACGCCACAAGGACCAACTTCCCCTTGGTTCCAGTTCACTGAACACAAGATTTTCCAGCACAGCTCCACTCCTCAGATGTCCTGGGAAGGATGAGGAGAGGCCCTGCATGTTGGCAGGGTCAGAAGTAAGGATGTTATGATCCACCCTGGCCAAGTGGCTGAAGAAAGCCACGGAAGCACCAGTTGCTGGCATGTGCTACACCTGCAGCCTCCTGCCAAGTTTGCCAGCCAGGGCACTTCCTGGCTGCGCGGCACTGGCACCGGTCATTGTGGCATTCCAAGCTCCAGCAAAGCTCCCTGGTTCGAGGGCTGAACCTTAAGTCTCTTAACACAAAAATGCCAACACTTAGAGAAAGTCCTAATTTAGTCCTAATTTATAGCAGTGTTGTATCCGAGTGCTGCGTGCACCAGCAGAGGCAGGCATGTTCAGAAAGGTCATCCCTTGGACTGGAACAGCTGATACAGCTGGAAAAAGGACTTAAGCTTTTAGATCCAGATGCCTTTCCAGGTCATGCTGGTGACGGCTGGCTGAAAAGCTCATGCTGCTGTAACTACAGCACTGCCAGACTGAGCAGGCGACTGATGGGGCAGAAGCCTGTAAACCCTGCTGAGGACTGACACACCTCAAATCCTGGGGTCAGTTCTGGGCCTCTCCTTCCAGGACAGACACTGAGGGGCTGGAGTGTGTCCAGAGAAGGGAACAGAGGTGGGGAAGGGTCTGGAGCACAAGTGTGATGAGGAGCTGAGAGGGCTCATCCTGGCGAAAAGGAGGCTCAGCAGGGACCTTCTGGGTCTCCACAACTCCCAGACAGGAGGGTGCAGCCAGGTGGGAGTCAGGCTCTGCTCCCAGGGATCAAGGGATAGGATGAGAGAAAATGGCCTTAACTTGTGCCAGGGGAAGCTGGTTATTAGAGAGAATGTTTACACCAAAAGGGTTGTCCAGCCCTGACACAGGCTGCCCAGAGAAGTGGTCAAGTCACCATCTCTGGATGGATTTAAAAGCCCTGTGGATTTGGCACCTGGGGACATGGGTTAGCGGTAAACATGACAGAGCTGGGGGAACAGCTGGACTCAATGGCTTTAGACAGTTTTTCCAACACAAACAATTCCATGATTCATTGTTACAGAAGAGGCTGATTTTCTGACAGATTCTGCTAGTTTTGTCAAGCAAAAAGAATATAAATCCATGAAGAATTCCATCCATATTTATGGGATGCAGCTATCTGGATGACACTCCCCCTGCCTACACAGCACTGCCAAAATCTGTGCAAGTTCAAGGCTGTATTGAAATCAAACACTCCAAAGTCTCCAAACCGTGATTCCACCTTCCTCCTCCATGCTGAGCCCATTTTCTGCCTCTGGGCCTGTCCTGGTGCACACACAAGCCTTGGCAAAGCTGGCTGGCGTTCCAGCCGCAAGGTCCCATTTCCCACCCAGAGGGGATCCATTACTTGTCCTGAGCCCTCTTTAATCTATTTTTGTACCTTCTTTCTGTAACAGGAAGCCCATTGTGCTGCTTCTCTGGAGTTTGTACCACCCCCCAAATATCTGTGACAATTCACCTCGAGCATTAAACTGATCGGACCTTGTCACTGGAGGCTTGGAGGTCAACATTTTGCAAGGGATGCAGGTGACAAAAGTACTAAAAATTCACCAAGGGAAACTCTGAAAGCAACCAGTCTGTGATTTTCTCAGGAACTCCAAGAGGAGACTCTGGGAGCTGTGGCCCAAAAGGGTCTGTATCTTTTCATTATGTAAGGTCTGTGTGCCACCCACAGGTTAATTAAAAATCTAATCATAGGTCTAACACCTATGACAACACCCCTGGCTCAACAGCCAGATCTGCAAGGTGAGCATAAATTCAGGCTGCCTCATCTGAAGAGCAGCCCTTGTCCTAGAAAGGACACAGATGTAAGCCAAGTCACACAAGTGCCAATTACTCTATAGAAAGGAGGAGCCAGGTCTCCTCATTCAAAAGGAATGGTCCCATGGAATGAAGAGGGACACAAAATGAGAGAGCTGCAAGTCTGCAGACACAAACCCTTCCTGATCTTGCCCTGCCTGTGCTCATGCTCTAGAAACACCCATGTCTGGAAGCTGGATGGCTGTCTCTCCCATCTGCACCTTGGTTCAGGCAGCTCCCAGGCCCTGACAGCTTCACCTTCCAGACCAGGGCACAGGAAGGAGCTTATCAACCCTTCCCTCGCTGCATTTCACCTTTCTGCTTCCTCTTTCTGCCAGACATTTCAGAAGCCCTTTCATGTTTTGATAATGCAGACTCTGCATACAATAGCTGCAGCAGGCCCCTGGGGACAGGCTGGTGAATGATCTGCTGCACAATGGTCTCTCATTTCTTAATAAACAGGTGATATTTAAGCAGGAGAGCCCTGCCTGCAGCTCAGCCCCTGAAAAATTACCTGTTCTCCCACTTATTATCTTGGAGTTCTTAGTGTTTTTTCCCATCAGTGTGAGAAAGGAACTGAACACAGTTGTAACACAGGTACAGGTCAATGTTTAGATGTTATATCTTTCTCACCTTATATATCAGGGCTGAAAGAGAAGGATCCCTGCTACCCCCTCGCCCACCGGGGATCTTCGACAGTGGGTGAGGGGCATCAGGAGCACCACAGAGGCCCTGGAACGATGTGCCTGCAGCACTGCAGCTGGGGACAGTTACTCAAAGGTAAAATACTACTGCAAGAAAAAGAGAGAGAATACCAGGTTATATTAGCAGAGATCATTTTTCGGAGGCTCCAGCTTCTCAAAACCCCAACTCATTCGTATCCCTGCTTCTCTCCCAGATGGCAACATCGAAACCACCCTCTGCCCCAGTGGCACCAGAACTCGTGGTGTTTTGTTAGGAATGGAGGAGGGGCTGGAGCGAGGAACCCAGAGAGAGTGCTGAGCAACCTCATGCTAATAAGGGAGGCCTGGAAGGCTGCCAGGAGCAGATGGCTGGGAACACATGACCAGACGAGAACACATTTTCTAGAGACAAATATCTACAAATAGATCAACAAGGCCCAGGAGGAGAAGGTTTAAGTTTCACGTTTTCAAACCCAGGAGGAGTGAAAGGGCGCATTCTTCAGATGCCTTCAATGTGCTCCACAACATCCACGGCAACGTTTTCACACGCACATGAAGCGTCATGCAAGCATCCTCCACCCTAACCCTAATAATTACAAATTCACTCTACAGAGCTACGTTGAACAGCAAGAAAACACATTTCCCTTGCAGTTTCCAAGTTTGTTTGGAAGACCTACACGGAGTCTTCCAGGATCACTTTGGACACAGGCTTTAATAGCTGCTCCGGCTTTTAGGAAGCTCATCAGAGAAAATTATTTCACTTCTGGAGCCTTGGTTCCTCTCAGCACACAAAAGCTCTGTGCTGAGGCCCAACAAAGTTCCTCTAGCACAGCCTGCAAAAGCCATGCAAGGAAATGAGTCCTTCCCCAGTGCATCTACTAGGAAACATGCTGGCACAAAGCTATGGAAGCACCACCAGAACAACAGGGTGAGAGAGGGTTTTCATGAGCATGGAGTGAGGAATGAGGCTAAAGTGGATAAATTCTGCAGCTGTACCAACAACTCATTGTGTGTCCCGAAACTTCTCACTTGAGCTGTTCCCAATGCAGTGTTTTTCCACTCTAATCCCTCTCCAGGGGGCAGACAGGCTTAAGTATACAAACACCAAGTACAGAGCTGCACTGTCAGAACCACCTGAGCCACCTAGAAACGTGGAATCACACTGGTTTGGGCTGGGAGGGACCTAAAAGCCCATCTAGTTGCAATCTCTCTGCTATGGGCAGGGACATCTTCCACTATCCCAGGCTGCTCCAAGCCCCATCCAACTTGCCTGTACCAGCTGCAAACAACCTAGTAAAATTTGGCATTCTGAGTGCCAAAAACACAAGTCACAAATTGCACAAGGCAGAATTCACCATGGATCTCTGCTTACCACCGCCCACCAAAATCATCTTTCTACAGGAAACACTAATATTCTTCCTCCACATGTTCCCTTCCCCGTGTTTGCTAGACAGGGCTCTGGGGCAGCATTCCCATGTGCTAGAGCGGGTCTTCTTGGAGAAAAGGCTGTTTAAATACACCAGGAGGTGTCCAGGTTGGGCAAAGCCAGCGTTCTGTGCTCCCTGGTGTGCCTGGGGCTATCAATGAGCCAGTGTGTGTTCAGTAGTAGTGGATGTCGAGAGGATGACAAAGCAGTTTGTGCTGTCCCCACCCCCAGAAAGCTGTTAGTAGCTTTGTTATTCCCTTCCCTCCTCCCTCACCCCTCCAGCCAACAATGTACTATTGATAGCTCTTTCCAACTTGTGGCCAAGGCATGGAGAAGCTGGATAATGAAGTAGAGTTGTGGGTAAAAAAAACCAGAGAAGCAGATTTCATGCAAAGCAGCCCAAGACGCTTCCCAGTTTCACTTCCTCTGGCACATGCAGAAGTCAAAACACCAGCCCCCTTCGGCTGCTGCCTGCACATCCCTGGCCCAAACCTGCACATCTCCACTATTCCCCCCAAAATCAGAGTCTCTGCACGCCACCACTATCCCCCTCAGGATCAGGGTTCTGAGAGCAGCACCTTTAGGGAAGAGAGTGTGTGGGGCACAGATTAAAACAGCTTTTGCTTTCTCCAGCTGTGCTTCAGCTCCATGGGAAGAAATTCATGCAAACACCCGACAACGTCTGATCCCTTCATGCATCCTTGTGCAAACGGCAACTCTCCCCGAGGCATGTTTATAGCTTAAAAGTTAGGCTTGTGCTCCCTTCTGACGTCTCTCCTCCTTGGAGAAGCTGTTTTCCTGCAGCTCGGTTGAGATTAAGATGCATTTAGATCACCAAGGCCTCTCCCTGGAGAAACTCCTCAGTAAAAGCTGCTAGGCTGAGCCCTGCCCGAAAGGGAAGCTGGAACCCCGCGTTACGCTCTCATCCCGCGGGTGTAATTTTAACTCACTACGCTCCCAGGGATCCCAACCCCGTGCCCTGTTCTCGGGAAGTGCAAAGGGCAGCTCGGCAACTTCAGAAGCCAGTCACAGCTGCTCCTCAGCAGCCCTGGCACACGGAGCCCAGGCTGGGACCACGACCAGCACATCAGGGGCTGAAATCGGTGCATTTTCTGTGTTTTGGGGGTTTTATTTGTTTTGAACACCTAGACCAGACGGAAGGATCCCCAGAGCTCCCCTGACGCTGGAGAAATTACTGTTTTGTTTGTTTTCCCTTTTGCCCCTTCCCGAAACAGGCTCTGGAGATGCAGCTGCACTTGGCCCGAAATAATAATAATAATAATAATAATAATCATATCATCATATATTATTATTTCAAGACAAATATCCAAGAGCCCAATTTGAGGAGTAAATTGTAAATAACCATCTGATGAACACAGCACAGCTCAAGCATCTCCCACACAGGCAGCGGCCAAGAACCGAGGCTGCTTCGTATGCATCCTCTGGGTTCTTATCGGCGACAGAGGCGCAGGAAATGACACTCGGGGGACTCTAAACAAGGAACAGACACACGAGATAAATCGGTCAGCTTAGAAAAATACACAGATCTTACACGATCGTGCCTGCTGACACCCAACCTGCCTAGAAAAGCCACCTTCCTCCAGGCAGGGAGAGGTGCGGAGGGGGAGTGCTCGGACCCCGCCGCGGCGAGGGCTGCTCGGCGAGAGGTGCTCAAACGCCGACGAGCCCAGACCCACCCGCCGGGGGATTCCTCCATGGCAAAGCGACGCCTTGATGGGGATTTTAAGGGGGAAAGGCGGAGCGGCCTCCTCACATCCCGCGGCCTCCCTGCGGCCTCACCGCCGCCTCACCGCGCGCCCGTCCGCGCCCCGGGCCCACCCGCTGCCGCTGCGCTGAGGAGCAAGGGAGGGCGATGAGCGCGCCGCGCACCTGTCCTGGGTGTTTATCATCCTGGGCTCGCTCCGGTGCGGCTGCAGTCGCTGCTTGCGCTGGTACCCGGCTCTGCCCCCTCCACGCTCCGGTCGGCGCCGCGCTCCGACTGACCCCGCGGGCCCGCGCGCGGACACGCCCCCCGCTTCGCGCGCGCCTGGCCCCGCCTCTGCCCCGCCCCCGCCCTGCCCCGCCCCCCGGCGCGCGGGCAGCCTGGGAATCCACCGCCCCAAACAAAGGCGCGCGCCCGGCAACGCCGTCGCCTCGCACCGCCCTTCGCCGGTGACGTCAGCGAGCCGCGTGCGCGCGCCTTCTGTGCCTCCGATGGGGTGAGGAGAGTGCGCCTGAGGCTCCCGGTTGTCCATAGGATCCCGGTTTTCCTCTCAGACTCCCGGCTCTCCTCGGGCTCCCGTTTATCTCCAGGGTGCCCGTTTTCCCCCCAGGCTCCTGCTTCTCTCCTCGGACTCCTGGTTGTCTCTTGGGTCCTGGTTCTCCCCATGGGCTCCCAAGTCCTCCCGTCATGCTCCCAATTCTCCTCGGGCTCCCGGTTCTCCCCCCAGACCTCTGTGGGGCAGGTCTCAGGTAGCCCCATGCCAGCACCCTGGGCTGCGGGAAGTGACAAGGCCCAGTCAGGAAGTGGGGCAGAGGTGATGGGAGAAGAGGTTTGGGAACAGGGCGGAGGAATGAGCAGCTGTGGTGGAGCCACACAGAAGAAGCCATTGGTGTAGATATAAGAGGCTGGGAAGAGATTCCTCCGTGTGAAGGTCACCACCTGCCACAGGTTGTCCAGAAAATCTGTGGCTGCCCCATCCCTCGAAGTGTTCAAAGCTGAGTTAGGTGTGGCTTGAAGCAACCTGGTCTACTGAGAGGTGTCCCTGCCCATGGCAGAGGGGTTGCAACTAGATGGGATTTAAGGTCCCTTCCAACCCAAACCATTCCATGACACGTGATTCTATATCCTGCTCAAAGTATGTTGCTGATGCATAAAATGTAGCCTGGGATACAATAGGCTCATAACCCAGATAAGTAGGAGCTGGAGTAAAGAATGAACACATGGATAACAGGATGTGAAGCTGCCCATGGCAGGGTTCTGCAGGGGCTTTTTGTGAGCAGTGTATCCACAAGGGAAAATCAGTCACACAGACAAAGATTAGGCTTCTGGAGAACCAGGCAGATTGAAGAACTTGTGGGGTTCAGTTCTGCAGAGAGCTTGGTGGGTGCTGAGCCTTCACATGGGGTCAGGGACTGAGCAGCCCTCTCGAAGAGAAGCTCTGGAGTCCGTCAGGGTTGGAGTCCTGGCGAATCTCACACTGACCCACCTGGTCTCACACCTGGGTGTAGCACAGGCAGCTGTGCGTGACAGCGTAGGCTCCTGAGTGACACCTGCGGCACCCTGAGGTGTGATGCCCTGGTGGGCTCAGGAACTCTGGGATCTCACAGGCAGCCCTGGGCCGGGGCTTGCCGGTTCCCAGTGCAGCAGTGCTGCCCCTCACTCAGCAGGAAGGGACCAGCTGTTCTACAGAAAGCTGGACATCAGCCAGGGCCCAAGTTCAAACAGAGCCCATTAAATGGCCTTTTCCCCCATCCTCCACATTTCCAGCCCTGCTTGTAGCCCTGATTCTATTTATAATGCCCAGGAAAAGCAAGCTGAGACTTTCCCACAGTGCCGGCTTCTCAGGCGATTGTTGTTCGGGAAGCTGGAATGTACATAGTATTATTTTTGCATCCCCTTGGGAAGGGTTTTTATTTTTTATTGCATGTCACTCTGTGTCCCCATCTGTGCTGAGGAGGAGAGTGTGTGAAGCACAAAGTGTCTGGTGCTGCTTACAGCTCTCGAACGCTTTGCCACTGCTGGTTTGGGTGTCTGTCCATGAGCTTCTTTTGGGGAGGGTGCTGGGTACTCTGAGAGGTGTCCTGACAAGCCATGGGGATGGAAGCCAAAGAGGGTCATTGTCCTTGAGACAGGTAGCCCCTGTGTCAGTGCCAAATCCTGGGAGCACCCATCATGTCGCTTGTTCTGTGCCTCAGTGTCCCCCATGTGTGGAGGAGAGAACACCAAGAACCCTGCTGGGAGCAATGGGCTCATCATTCCTGCTCTGCCTGGGGTTTGGCATTGAGATGTGCCCTTCCACCACAGTTTTGGAGTGGCAGAGCTGCCACATGAGGCTAGACATGACAGCCAGGCCGGGTAGTTGGTGTTTGTGTGGTGCTGGTGCCAGCGGAGGCCAGTGGGTTCTTTATTTGCCTTTCTTGGCCATGCGAGGCTGCTCCCTGCACAGAGCTGCTGTGGATATTCTGAGCACAGCTGGGCTGTGGCAGCTCCACGCTGTCCCTGAGCTCCCACACCCCCGGGCAGGCAAGTATTTCACAGAGCAAAAATCACCTCGCTTGGACTCAGGTGCTGCCTGTGCTCTTCCTTGTCACTGTCACCTGGCCGCACTGCCTGCAGTGCTTCTGGCTCTTTCTTCCCCTGCCCTGCAAGGCCTTGCACCACTCCATTCTCTCTGTGCTGCAAGGCCTTCCTGCTGCCCCTGGGTTTTATCACCCTGCCCAGGATTTTGGCAGTGAGAAATGTTGTTGCACCATATTTTTGGACAGTTTCTTTTTGCCACAGCTAGTCTGCTGAAGGACAGGCACCTCCAGATAGCTTTACTTTTTGTCACGCTGAGTTCTGGGGTTGACTATCCCAAATTCTATGTGCAGAACAGATGCAATCTGCAACCTCTCTATTTTGGAAGTTTGCAAACACTAATTGAGCATCTCCTTAATTATTGTGATTAAGTGTGAACTGTGTCACTCTTAAAAATACTTTCCATGCAGACAAACTATGGAAAGAAGTCGTAAATTTTTCCCCAGATAGGGAATGGAGACTCGGAGCCCCTCTGTGCCTGTAGCTGGTGACATTCATGGGCTGGGGCTGTGCAGGTGGCTCCAGCCCCTTGGAGCTGCCTGATGCCGGGACGGAAGCTCCTAGATGGGAGAGAGGCGAGGCCAAGGCGAGATCACCCTGTCACAGCCCTCTTGAGCACAGGGCTGACAGCAGAGACACTGCCCAGATGTTCGGGGCCATGGAGGCAAGTAGGGTCCCTGCAGGACAGACTGTCCCTCCAACATTCGTTCCGTGCTTTCGCTTGGCTGCCGTCCTGGCTCTGCCTGTGAGAAAGCGCCAGGAGCGAGTTCACCGGCTCGGCGGCTCTGTGGCCGTGCAGTCACAACGGCTCTTGCCGACCTCGCGGTGACGCAGCCGGCTCAGATAAGGGAAACAGCCCTGCTACAGAGGGGGTTGTAGCAGAGAAGCAATGGGATGCAGCCCTTCCCTGTGCCTGTTACCACAGGGAGTACGGCACGTCTGTCCGTCGGCTGTGCCCTCCCCGTGCAGCGGAATGTGGGCAGTGTTGGGGTGTGTGATGGGCACTACATTCCACAAACACAATTCTTTGGTACCTGCAGCAGCGTTGCATAGCTGGCTGTGCTTAAAAGTGTTGCCTAATGGAAAACAGTTCCAGAGGTTTCCACACAAAGAGAGAAAAGGGTTGGTAGCTTTAAATGAAATTAATACCCTGTAGTTATTTAAAAACATAATTAGAAATGTGACATTCAGAACTTTCTGGGGTTGGACACATATCTGGGGATATAATTAAGTTTTCAACAGTGCCTTTTCATCCTCCTTCTGTGACTGCTTTTTTCTTTCTTTTTTTTTTTTCCTTTTCTTTTCTTTTTTAAAAAATAAATACGAGGATCTTGTTTTCCTAAGGGAAAACCAAAAATGAATGCTCTCAGGGAATTTTGTTTTCATACCTCAGTCCCAGCCCTCCTGCCAGCTTGGTATTCCTGTGCTGACATGTCTGTGTCTGTTAAAACCACAACAGCACCAGGAGCATTCCTGGGATTTTGGCTTCCTGTGTTTTGAGGTGAGCTGTGCATAAAATCCCTGAAACTGGCCCATCTGTGCATCTGGAATTGTGTCATGAGTGTCCATCTGCAAGGTGGGTTTTAATTGTTTGAATAGTCGAACTGATTGGTGTCTCTCACTCATATCTTCGATCTGTTTCACATCTGTGAAGACAAAAGAGGTTCCTTCTAAATCGGACTGATAATTTTCTGCTCTCCCTTCATATTTCCAGCAGGATGAGTTGATTCCTTGGCAGACCTGCCTGGAGCTGAGGGCTAGATTTAAGGCACGTTGCTGACATCAGTGGCTTTCTTTTTTAATGAGCTTTGTTAGAATTCATTCTTTAGCCATTAAGCAGTGCAAGTGCAGAGTTCATGCATGAGCTGAGCTGAAACCTGCTCGATGTGAATTAGTGATGAGGGAAAAGGAGGTCAGGGAACATCTTGTTTTAGAGAATGGTGGTAACTGGAATGTCCAAGGCCTGGAACCAGGAAATGGGCAGAAGAAAACTTAGAAATCATGACAAGAGATGAATTCTCACTGCTGTGCTCTGAGGAGGCATTGTCCCTCCTCATGCCAGTGGGATGTGCATCAGTACCAAGCACAGGTGTTCCCATGCAGCCAGAATTTGGGGGGTATTGGGGTGGGCTGAGGAGTTGGAGGTGTCAGGGGTATGAGCTGGTGATGTGACATAGTGGCCCACCCTGAGAGGGGTCTGTCACAAACTTGTGTCATTGATAAGCCCTGTGCTCCAGAAGGATGCTGTAGGCTAGCACCAATGCCTTTGGAGAGGGCTCTGCTGGGATGATGAGATGGCCATGTGCAAGACATGCCAGAGCAAGTCCCTGACTGTCCCTCCAAGCACTGAGTGTTGGGATGGGTTGCCCTGGAGAAGAAAGCAGGGGTTTTACTGGCAAACACTGGAAAAAAATAGGCAGATTCTCCACCTGTGGTGATTCGGTGCAACAGAACCTGGGAATGGGGTGTGATGGAGAAAGTAATCCATGGAGTACAGAGCCTCCAACAAGCCAGGAACATGTAGGTGTGAGGTTCAGGCATGCAGCTCCCGGCTCTGGACTGTGTCAGCTGAGCTGGCAGCGAGGAGTATCTGTGGGAGCTGGGGTTTGCTCTGGAGGTCACTTCTTCCTTGGCCAAAATAAATACTTCTGTGATTCCCTGCCCCTGTTTTCACTGCCTGTAGCTTCTCTGTGTCATCCCTGCTGCTCTGTGCCCTGAGCTCTTTTCCTTGGCTGCTCATGGAGTAGGACACACTCCAGAATACTCAGTGCAGGGTCTGGTGGGTGGCATGAAGAGACAAAAAAGGGGAAAAATCAAGGACTAATTGGTAAAAAAGAGCATACAGGAAAGCTCTCAGGTGGTGGGGAGGTGCCTTGCTGCTGGCATTTGCACATCTGAGTCCAGCCAGGGCTTTGTATTGATTCCTTTAAAATCCCTTTCAATTATTTTTGCAATGAGCTCATTTTTCCTGGCACATCCTTGCTCCCTGTTCATTACACACTGACATGGCAGGTGTTGTTCACCTCTCTGTAAGATGGGAAGAGCAGCTCTGCTGCTTGTCCTTGGAGAAAAACAGGTCTGGCCTTAGCTCCTTGTAGGCACTGTGTGAAGATGGGATGGATGGAGCTGGAGGTGTTTCTGATGAAGCTGCCTGAACTTAGCCAAAATGGGGCCTGTGTGCTGCCTCCTGTAGTGGGACTTGCACAGAAGCTGGTTTTCTGTGGTCAATACTATGGGAAATGTTCCCGTGAACTCCTGAGAAAGAGTTGTGGAAAAGACTGAGAGGTGTGTTGGCACATGGTGATGAGCCACTGCTACTCCAGCCAAAAATCCAAAAGGCCTCTTGGAGTTGTATTTTTAAGACCATGAGCTGACTGCACACTGTGAGGACAGTAAAAAAATTAAAGCCTTGTGTCTGCATATGGCATTCACAGTACCTGAGTGAGGCTTCTTAGAAATTCCACATGTCAAGAACTCAGAACTGTGTCTTGGGGGAGCTTGTTTTGTATCATTCATCTTAACCTATGGCTGTACATAAAATAAGAAATCTCTGGAATCCCATTCTGGAAATCTGGACTCCCTGAAGATCTGAAATCCTTAAAGTGCTGCCCCAAAGCTCCCTGAGCAGAGGGTGCTCCCTGGTGAGGTGACACCAGCAGCACCATAAGCCTCACTCTCCCCACGTGTTTGATTGAAGCCAACTGAGCCAAGGAGCGGGTCCCATGGATCTGACACAGGGGGTTCGTCCCGTCCTCCAGAGAGATTTATGACATGTCTTGGGAACACTGCAAGGCAGTGGCAGTGGTTTGGGGCCAAGGATTCACCCCCGGCTGCAGAGCTCTTGTCTGGTGACACCTCCTGTGCTGGCAGTGAAGCCATTGGAAACAAAGAGCCAAGAAGCTCAAGGACCTGTCCAGGCAAAACACCTCCTTTTGCTTTAATAATTTTGTTTTTCTCAATTCTACACCCCCATAATAATGTGTCCAGGCCTGTTTCACTGCACTGGATCACTCAGAGGGTTCAGAGATCCAGATATTTCTAGAGCATGATCATGCCTCTGTTCCATCCTCTGGAAAAAAGGTAGTGTTGTTTCTCTCTTTCCATGTCACACATGCAAACATGGGTTTTGCCAACTGGGTTTGTGGATGCAGTCCCTGCAAAATGCCCAGATCTGTGTGGATTCTTCTCTTCTGTGGCTCTGTATGTGTGAGACATCTGCCAGGCACGTTTGTGTTCCGGTGCAGTCAGATTCATAAAGCTCCTGTTTTCGAAGCCCCACAGGAATTTGCAGGCTCAATGAAATCGCTGGGGGCTCCCTGCAAAGGCTGGCTGGGTGTTAGCCCTCCGCATCATTTGTGAGCAGAGGCAAAGGGCTGATGGAAGAAAATTTTTCTGCAAAGCTGCCTGCCCTGCTCCAGCTTCTGGCTTCTGTCAGCAGCTGCAGTGTGTTAACCACAAGCCAAGGTGCTGCTATTCCTCAGGTTGCTCATTTTCTGGAGGTGAGCTCCTTTATAATATCCAAATACTGTTAAAATTGTCCTCTGGATAGTTTTATTATGAATGTGTGTGTATGTAGGTGCTTGTCTGTCGCTGTTGAGCCGCTAGCAGAGAAGAAGACCTGGATTCTCAGCGTGGCATAGAAAAGAGAGCTTTATTATTTTGATTCTAACCTATATAGACTTTTCAGAGGTCACCCAGATTGGTCAGTCAGAAACCTCCCCCTAGGCCTGATTGGCCAGGCCTGAACTGTCCAAATCTCGAGACACTGTTTTAATAACATCCAAACTTTATCTTTGTTTATAAAACACAGGAGAAAATTCTCATGGGAAAGACCTGTGCTAGCCACACTTGTCTCCTTGAATTTTGAGCTTTATGGTCTAACAGGTATTTTTCCAAGTGATGCAGATCACATATTTATTCACAATATGCTAAATTCCTTCATCTGATATAAACTTACAATCCTTTCCTGTTTCAAACCCACCAAATATGCCTTTCCCTTGTGATTCAAAGTTACTCTGGTTTTGGTTTTTTTAAGATGCAATTAATTTACTCTTATAAAATTATATTCTTTATTTGAATCTCTCAAAGAAATCACTGCTTGGGCATGCAGAGGCAGAGAAAAGGTTTGGATTCTGGAGGAGCTGAAAGTTTAATTTTGAGAGGGCAGTTTGGGAGAAGAATGAGAAAAATGGCATGAGCTCTTTTACAGAGAAAGGTTTACGCTACCATCATAGAAGACTCAAAATCTCAAAACTCCCCTCACATGGAACTCTGGGGGCAAACTGATACAAAGAAAGTAAAATCAGGGTTTCTCATGCAGTTTCCTGTTATGATAGATTATGAATGACTTGTTTTTTACCTCGCAAAGATGACTGCAATCCTTTTGGGGGTTGTTGGCACATATCTGCAGCATGCTGAGCGGGTATGTTTCTGCCTGGGAGCAGGGAACACAGCTGGGAAGGTGTGTTCCCATGAGGTGGGATGGGAGGATCTTCTATTCTCAGAGCTCCCATGAGCATTTGTGGGTACTTGCAGTGACATTCTGTGCTTCTCTGCCTGTTGGGCAGCCCCTGCCCAGTCTCCTATGGGCACTTGGGCTGGAGGGCTCGTGGCAGGGGTGTGTTCTGAATGTAGTTTTCCAGTGTTGTTATAACAGCAGTGGAAAACAGGGTGAGGGTTTGTCAGCTCAAGAACACAGCCAGATGCCAAACCTTTTCATCCCGATTACCTTGCAGTTCTCCTTGTTCCACGGAAGTGCTATTTGAACACAGCTTTGCTCAAAGAATGGAGAGGAAAGAAACAAGAGGGAGACAGGAAAAGGGCTCTGCATGGCTTTGCCTGTGATTTGGGACAGGAACACGTTTGTGTTGCAGGTCACTCCAGCTGGATTCATCCTGGTGATTTGGGCATCAGGAGGTGTCCCTGAGAAGCCTTTGTCTTCAAGAGCCCATAACTAAACAGATTTCCAGAGACCTCTCTCCTTCAGGAGACCCAGACCAGGTGCAGTCTGGGCTGTAACTGTTGTTACCATGTGCAGGGGCAGCCTGCTGTCCTGGAGCTCCAATTCCAACCTCCAAGTGATCCTAAGCTCCGGAAAAGTCTAAATGTTTTGCAAGAAGAAACTTGAGAACATGCCCATCAAAGAGCTGAGTCAGGGATTCATGGTCTGGCATCTGTAGTGCTCTGAAACACTGATAAAAAACTTCCCAAGACACCTACATGGAGGGCATTCCCAAATTTGGTTTTTGGATAGCTCTGCCCTGCCATGTGTGTGATGGGTGGTGTGGAACATGCCTAAGATAGATGCCTCTATGAGCAGAGAGACACCACTGCTCCCTGCCTTCTCCTGCGCATCTCTGGAAGAAGGGATGGGAACCACTGCAAGGCCAGGAGCACCAACACCCACCTCCTCGAGTGCCCCCTTTCAGCCGGCCTGTCAGGAGCAAGCAGAAGTGGTTTTGGGCTGGAGCCAACCCTAAGCATTTTACAAACTCATGTAAAGGCTCTGCTCAGGGTGCAGCCTTGCGCTGGACATGGAGCAGAAATCACTGGGGACCAAGTTTCCCAAGCCCTGCCTCCCAGGGCATCCATGGACCCACTGGAGGCAGGCAGAGCAGTTCCTGACTGCCAGCAGATCCCACCCTGAGTGTCATGGCCGTGGGGAATGCCACATGGAGGCCATTCCCAGGCTGGGGCCAGCTCTCAGCCTCTCCTTCCACCCGAATCTTTCACCTCCAGCGCTTCCGCCACCACATCCCGGAGCCATCTAGCAGCCGCCAGCCACAGGAAGTGCAGCAGGTCGTGGGAACCAGCCCGAGGACAGCAGGCTGAGCTGCTGCAGGAGCCAAGAGCAGCACCCGGCATGCTGCCTCCGCTCCCCTGGTGAGGAAGTACAGAACATTGCAGGGAGCTGGGGTGCATGGGGCACACACACCCCCAGCTCAGGCACACAGCCCCTCACCGCCCAGCCTTGCGTTTCCACCATTGCACCCCACATGCCCCTTGCCAAAGTGTGGGTGCCCAGCACCCCCTTCACCCTGTTTCCTCCTCAGCCATCGCTCCCCCGCCATGTCCCGTCCTAGCAGGCACTGGGTGCTGCGTGAAGCTGGGCAGGTTGTTATGGACCTGCTGAAACACCTCACATGTCTTTTAGTGTTTTCCTCCTTTTTATTGAGTGAGGTGCCCCTTCTGAACACTAAAACCTCCAAGTGCTTGGGAATTATTAAAGTGTCCCTTTTAGCCCTGACAGCATTTTTGTTAAAGCATTTTAAAAACTATTTGCCAAGTTTCCCTTTCAACTGATCAAAAAGGACTATTTTTGTGGAGTTCCTTGTCCTCCAGATCTCTCCCAGGACTTGCTGGGGCCATGATCCTGAAGGAAAAGCCCTGGAAACATGAGTGCAGCAGTGCTTTGTCCTTGTCCCCGAGCACAGCTTTGCTGGGCCTGCTTCCACCAACGGCCCTATGGGGCTTTTATGAGATATTCAGGTCAGCCACCATCTTCCAGCTGTTTTTTCTATGCATCTCCAGGTCACTCTCTTGCAGTGGGGCTGGATGCATGCGAGGAAGGTGGTTTATTTGGGACAGGATTATGGGATTGCTTGGAAGTCAAAGGGAGCAACAACAGATCAGGGAAGCAATGCCAAGATGCAGACAGAATTTTTCCTGTAGAAATTTCTATTTGTGGCAGTGAAAAAACCCAAAGCTGTGGTTGCCCTGTTCATAGGTCCTTGGGACACGGGACAATGATCACAGCCTCTGTGAGGTGTGGGATGGATTTCCAGGCAATTGGTGGGTTATATTCTGTGGCATTCCCAGGCTGTTCCATATCTCCCTGGCACTGTGGGGTGAAGGGTCCATGGCACCAAACCCAGGCCTCATCTTCACCCCGCAGCCACTCGGTTCCTGCTGTGCCACATCTCCAGGCAGCCCCTGTCAGTGTCACTTGTCACCTCATCCATTACCTGGTCTTTTGTTCCTCCCTTGGTCCTCTGTCTCCTACATTCCCACTAGTGACTGTATTCTCCTTTTTGGAGTTCTTATCAACTCCTGTGACTCTCTAGGGGCACAGGTGGCTGGTGTGGGCCAGGAGGGTTCCCAGTCCCAGGAAGGTGACACCAGGCACAGTGCTATGTCTCAGTGCGGCCGGCAGAGAAAATGGAGAGTTTAATGCCTTTAAATCCCAGCTGAGCTTTAGGGACTCAAATATATTTCTCAATGTTTTAGTGCCGAACCAGGTTCTCACCAGCATGCTTTACTCCCCCTGCAGCAAACTCCTGCTGGAGAAGGACAGGGAGCAGACTCCGCTATGATACCCTGTAACTTCTGTTCCTGTCTTGTGTCTCCCTGTAGTGGTTTCATGCTTTGACCCAGAGATTTTGACTCTCTCTGTCTGGCATCAAACAGCTGAGCGACAGCAGAGGTTCCCAGCTGAGCTTTCCAGCAGAGGTTTCCTTTCATCACAACAGTTGGGGTCACTCTTTCACAACGAGCGTTTTCCTCTTGAGCTCCAGTTGTGCTTTCCAATAGGATGAGCTCTGAGCATTGCATCCTGTGCTGGCTGGGATTTCCTGCTCCCACGACTCTTCACTGGACAAATGCTGGGCCAGCAATATCTCTGATTTTAATACTGCAGCCATGTAGGAATAAGCTTTTTCTGTGGCCTTGGAACCTCGATAAATTTACGCTCAAGCTCCCTGGGCTTCTCTGGGTGTGGATCCAGCAAGAGAGATGGAGTCTGCTCTTTGGCTTTTTCCAGCTGCCATCAGTGGGGAGGGAGTGATGTGGCTTAAGCTCACAGTGTCATCCCCAGGTCTGGCATGTGAACACACATCATGGCATTAATTGCAGCCTCCTTAGCACCCCAAACCTTCCATGGTTCCATCAGGGGGAGTGTGAGGTGATGTCAGGACCCTGCTGGGCTTTCTGTGGGTAGGTCTTATCCCATGTTTGGTTTCCCCCTCTTGTTGGTGTGAACAGGGCACCGTCCCACCAAGTCCGTGCCTGGTCTGCCATCACATGCCCAGCGGCGCCTGGCCCAGCCGGGGATAGGAGTTGATGCTATTGTGGTGTGTGGGGCTGGCTTGTGCTGGGCACAGCAAGGTTCCCCCTGGCACTGGGCTGAAGGCTGTGGGCTCTTTCCTCGTAGTCAGCCTGGAGCATCCTCAAGGGGTCCAGCCCCACTGCTGTCCCGTGTGAACGTGGCTGCTCGCAGCCCAGCCGGCTCATGTGCGAGCATGTGGGAATGTTCTGTCTTGGTGTAGGAGGTGGGGGGATCAGTGGGGGAACTGCGGGGGTGGGACTGAAGCATCAGTTCCCAGTGATGGGAACTGATTGTACCGGGGAGGGGGTCTTCAGGGATAAATTAAGTGGTGGTGAAAGAGCCCAGCTGGCTCTGCCTGATGTGTGATGAGCCAAGTGTGCCAGGAGTGTCTGTGGTTCCTACTGTCATTGGGTGGCAGAGCCCTGAACACCCAATGGGGACAGGAAGATGGGGTGGGAAGGGAGTAGCAGTGACCCATGCAACCTCAGCCAGCTCCTTTGCCGATCCTCCTTGGTGGCTCTGCTGTCCCTTAAGGAAGAGGAGTTTGGAGAAGACATGCCAGGGCTGATTTGGGAACCAGGTCACTCAAGCACAGGGTGCTTTGCAATTCCAGGATAGCGGCTTTGTGGTGTCACACCAGGGCCTGGCCATGCTGGTCCTTGAAGTATGTGCCTGGTGCTGGGAGCCAGTGCCAGCCTGGCATGCCAAGGAGGGGTTGAGGAGATCATTTGCTTTGTTAACAGCGAGGGTGGGGGTCCCATCTGCTGAGCGTGGGGACCAGCCAGGCCTGGTGACATCCTGCTGCCACCTCACAGGGGAGATGATGATAGCAATGTCCCAGTGGCCAATCTGTCATGTGGTAGGGAGGTGTAAAGGGCCATATTTGCATGGGCAAAAATATTTCCTTCTCTGGACTTGATCCAAGGTCAGGCTGGATGGAGTTTAGAGTGACCTGGTCTAGTGTAAAGTGTCCCACCACGGGCAGGGGGATGGAACAAGATGATCTTGAAGGTCTCTTCCAAGCCAAACCATTCTGTGATTCTATGATACTCTCATAGGACCAGCCCTGTATGGTGCTCCCTTGGGAAATGGTGCTGGCAGGGAGCCTTTCTCACTGCTTTTATATTTCCCTGTGCTCCCTCTTGTGTCAGTCCTGGAAATCCCATCTCCTGGCTTTTCCTTTAGCACTTACTCCCTGGCTCACCTTAGGTGATGTCTTACACTCTGCTGCAGTGTTTATCCCATCTCTTTTCCTGCCATCCTGTTCTTACATCTCGCTTCTTGTGAAGATCTTCACAAGGACACCCAAATGTCTTCCAGAGAGGCAGCCAGGCTCAGATGTCAAGCCATGCCACCCTCTCACACCTATCCCTGTAAGTGTTCAAGGCCAGGTTGGACAGGTTTCTAATCAACCTGGTCAAGTGAAAGGTGTCCCTGCCTGTGGCAGGGGGTTGGAATGAGGTGGGTTTTAAGGTCCCTCCCAACCCAAACCAGTCTATGACTCTCCTTGCACCCAGTATGTTGGATTGGCTGTGGGAAAACAGCCTCTTCTAACAGAGCTGGGCATCTCTCCTTCCCATTGCCGGGGGTTTTCCTTTGTGCCAAGCAGAATCATTTTGTGCTTCTTTCCCGCATCAGGCAACAGTCACTACGTTATTAATTAACCTGGTTACTCACATAATCGTAATGCTGGACTCAATATTGTTTAAACCAGTGAACCCAAGCCTCAATTCACTCCCTTCTCTCTGCTCTGAGATCCTGCAGCTCCGAGGAGGGGGAAGTTTGCACCGCCAGCTGCCCTGGGGAGAGCTGAGATGCAGAGAGCGGTGAGGCACTTGCTGGAGGGGAAGGAACCCTTGCCTGGTGCAAGCTCTCCAGGACTTCAGGGCTCTGGGTGTTCCCGAAGCCTGAGCTTGGTTTGGGTCTGAACGCAGTTGGCTGTGGGGCCATGCCTTTGCTGCTGCGTGTGCCAGCAATGCCACTGTTCCTTCTGCCTCACCGAACAGCAGCCAGCCCAAACAGGGCCTGTTTAATTCAGCAAGTCATAAATTCATAATGCTTATTTACCATGCAGTGCCATCAATATTTTATAGTGGCCACCGGCACGCTGCAGCGTGGCCTGCAGAGGAAGGGGATGGGGCTGGCATGGGGCTGTGTGGGGCTGGGCAATGAGGCTGGCAGTGGGGCTGGCATGCAGTGGGGCAGCCTAGGTCAGTGTGGTGGTGCTGAGATGGGGCTGGAGAGATGTGGACTCCTCCTCAGCCCTTGCAAACCTGCCAGTGATAAGATGAAGCCGCAAAGGCTTCACAGAGGGATGCGTGGGGGCCGGGCCGGCAGCTGGAGGCTGTCAGGTCGACGGAGGAATGAAGCAGGGAGCCCGGCGCAGGGGGAAATCTGGCAGTGGGTGATGAGGAGGGGAATTTGCAGACCTTGGGGGACACACACAACTTGGCTGTCCCCAGAGTGTCCCAGGATGACCACGGGGACTGCCCTGTATGCTCTGCTTGGTGCTGGCTCCACTTGGCAGCAGTTTGGAGATTAGTGCCATGAACTCGGGAAGCCCATTGACCCCTGACCCCAGCTCACTAATTGGCTGTGGGGAGGAACCCTGCCCTTTGCGGAGGGGTGAGCAGGAAGGAACCTTCTACCCTAGAGCTGCCGAGGCCTCAAGGAGAAGGCACGAGCGGGGGAGTTTGGCTGTGCAAAGACAGAGCCTCTTCCTGCTTATGGATCTTGAGTGTTTTGCTCATCATAAGCAAAATTTGCAGCAGCCGGTGGCTTCCTCCCAGCTCCTGCTGGATCTGCTCTGCAGTGGGAGCACTGAAGGTCTCATTTCTTATACCTTTGGAGGGGGCTGGTCTCTCCTGCCTTCCCTTTGTCTGAGCTCCCTCTCTCTTGTGTGCAGACAGTGGTGGAGGGAGTCAAGCATGGCTGTACCCCTGAAAACCCTGTGCTCACCCAGGAGCCATCCCAGCTTCCCACCGAAGGGCTACAGTGGCACAGGGATGGTGTGCAGACCCGAAGGCCAGTGGAGCTTCATGGGATGTGATGGCTCCAGCTAGGCATACGGCTGCAGATTGCCATCACAGGGAACAGAGCTGAGGCTGCTCATAGGTGCCTGGTAAGCTGGTGCCTTCTCTGGCATCACTCAACAATCCCTGAGTGCTGGGGCCATGGCATGCTGCCGATAAGGTGGCCCTCAGTCCCTGAAGCTGCAGTGGCACCCGCTTGCTGAGTGGTGCTCCACTCTCCCTGCTGTGCTGAGACAAGCCAGGCCAACTCGAGTGACAGGTCTCCCCTTTTACGGTAGCTTTTATCTGTCCCTGGGGAATGCGGCCCCAGTGCTGGCTGAGTCTGTGGCAGCAGTGCCGACAGCCCTGCTGCCTTCCCTCCTGCTACCCCAAAATTTCCCATCAGCCAGCCACATCCCTGCTCTGCTGGCTCCTGGACCTGCTCCTGCCATTCCTGATGTAGCAGAAGTTAAAAACTCCTTACCAGTACACTGGAGTCCTGCCCTGCACTGACTCCACTGGGAGCAAAGAGGGCACGTGTCTGATGGCGGCTTGCAGCTCCATGCTGGACCGGGGACAGTGGGGTGCCAGTGCATCCTTGGGCAGTGCATCCCAAACCCCACAGCCTTTACTCCAGAGGCTCTCCCAGCTCGGACCTGAACTTTTCACCCAGGACATGACTACCCACACTCCCTTGGTCATTGCAAAACCAGCAGCAGTGGGGCTGCTCTCAGGGCTGTGTCTTAGGGGATTTGGGAGAGTGGCAGATATGGGCAGCTCTGCTTTAATTTACAGTGACAAGTGTTTATGGGTCTTGCTAGAGCCCACACTTCACTATCCATGTGGCCAGATTCCACTTCGTACAGCCTGGAAAGGAACAGATTGTGTGGACTGGGCTGGGGAGAGGGATTTCCCATAATGGAAAGCCCAGCATGTGGGGTGACAGTGTGGGAGCAAAGTGTCCATGCTGCTTGGAGGGGATAAGCAAGATGGGGGGAGGTGGGAGGAGCTGGTAAGATGGAGTCTGCCTTGGTGCTTGCCAGGAAGCCACTTTGCAGTGACATGGGGTACCTAATGGATGGCTATCGTGGATTTGTGCAAGGGAACAAGCCCTCACTGCTGTTGCAGAGGCCCCTGGGGTCAGAACAGGAAGACATGGGACACCTCCAGAAGCGGTGTCCTCCTTGGCCACTGTTCTAACAAGCTTCTCCCAGTTGATCCCCAGCAGCATCCCCACCAGACCACACCATGGCCACTGTGGTGACTGGGTGGCTGTTTGTTGGAATGCTGAGCTGGCTCCCAGCCCTCCTTCAGGTACCCATTCCTCTGAAATATACATCAGTGCTCCATGGAAGACGCTGAATTGCTTTAAACCTCTCTGAATATTTCATCCCCCACCCTGCAAATGGTTCTGCTGGGCCTGGTGATGCCCCAGCTGCAGTTCTATCTGAGACAAGCTCCAAAAAAGTCAGGTTAGTGTCCCACAAGCCTGCCTGTAGCCTGGGGCCATGACACCAGCCTGCCCTGCCATGTAGTTCCTTCTCCTCACCATCTCCCTAACACCTCCCCATACACAGTGTTTCTCACCCATGCTGATGCCACAAGCCACTGTTGGTATTTAAAGCAGGTGGATCCAGCGGGTACACCGGGAGCAGACATCACAGCTCCTTGGGGTGCAGGGATCAGAGAGGTTCAGGGATGGGCAAGGTTGCCAGGATTAAGGATTAGCAGATGATGTATATGCTAACAGTGGATGCAGAACTTCGGGGTGCAGGATGGGCAGGAGGAATAAGGATTATGTGGGATACAGGCATTAGCAGCAATGCAGGGAATAGCAAAGGGTGCCAGGCTTGGCACAACAGCTCGGCCTTTCAGCAGTTGACCCTCACTGCTGAGTATGTTGAGGCACCTGAGTTACTCATTATTCTGATTAATTTGTCAGCAGTTTTGACCAAATAAGTCAAGAAAGTGGAAAAATATCTGAAGAGCTTCTTCCCCCTTGCTGTCCTGCCTGGGACAGGGCTGAAAGCTCTCCCTGTGGTGCCAAGGCCAGTTGCTGGCTCCTCAGCTGGTTTTACTTGTCTTGGGGATGGAGGGAAACTGAGGTTACTCACCCCGAGGGCACAGTTAAACATGTATGACCCCATCCCACTGCCTCACCTCACTCCTTGGGGGGCTCTTTCTCCACCCCCCTGCTCCAGGAGTTAAAACCTTCCCTCCAGCCTGGCGTTGATCATGGAAAGTTTATATATAGCCTTTTGTTTTTGCCAGCATCCCCCTTGAGTTTAAATAGTTCTTCTTCGTCCCTGGTGTTGACCCCGGATGTATTTATAGAGAGCAATCAGATCTGTGCTCAGCACCAAGCAAACCAAGCTCATGTCAGTCCCCTGAGGGAGGCCCTTCCAGCAGTGTGATATTGAGTCTTGCCCCGAGGAGGAGGCCTCGAGAGCTGGCAGGGGCTGCCCAGAGGGTTCAGAGCTGGGCCTGCGCCAGGCTAAGCACAGCTTCCTTTGGGATAGCTGTGCCAATTCTGGCCGTGGAGCAGCTTTCTGGATTGTCATCACTAGGGTTCAGAGTGAATGCTGGCTTGTGAGACCGGTGCCATTTCTCCTCTGAGACTGTGTTTCATGTTGTGGAGGTGAGCCATGTCCCCGGTGCCACAGTCCACGCAAAGCCAGGGCTGCAAGGATGATTTAATTCCCCAGTGTTAAACGGGAGGCTTCTGCCACCTCTCCTGCAGCCAGCCAGCTCCCCCCACGGGTGCCAGCTCCACTCCCATCCCGGAGGTCCATGCTGCTGAGCGGCCTCCCCTCCAACCTCAGCTCTTGACTATTTAAGGCAAATCTCCTCGCTGGACTTTTAAACAAAACCCGGGCTCCTCTCGCTCTTCTCGTTTTAAATAACTCGCCTGGCGTAAACAGAATGAGGCATAACACTATAAATCAGGCATTCCTGGGATCTGCCTGGCAGGCTGCATGCGGAGGGCTCACCAGGCCCCCGAGCTTCCCCAGGAGCTCTTTTCAGGGCCTGGGGGGAGTGATAAGAGGGCAAGAGGGGCTCTGGTGGGGCAGGCGTTCCCAAGGAGACTAATGCGATTACAAGCTGCCAACCTTTGGGGTAAAATAATTAAAGTTGCAAAATAGTTTCCATCACAGCCCCTTGCTTGTCATTCTCCACTGAGGCTGGAATTTTCCAAGCTGTATTTCCTGCATGAAAATGAATTTTTCCAGGGAAGTTTGTGCTGGTGATGGTCAGTGATGCAATGGGTGTTTCGTAGGGATTTGGGGGAAAATGCCGGTGCTGCAGGTGAAAGCCCAGCATGTTACTTGCAGGGACATGGGTGCTTTGTACCATAGCTTGTCCCATCAGCCAAAGTGATCAGCTCCAGAAAATTGGCCCTTGGGCCATCAGTCCTCGGTGTTTATGCACTGTGGTCGAAGCAAGACAGAAGTAATTACAGCTCATCTCAGAGACTAGCACTTCCCATGATAAAACTCTTTGTTTTCCCTGGTTTTCAGGCTTTGCCAAACTTTCATCGTGAGCTGGGTGTCCAACATGTGCCAAGTCATCTAAACAACTGAGTTTAAACAAGTCTGGCCTTGCTGGGATTGGAAATTGAGAAGATGTATTGTGTTGGTTTGCTGCCAAGGCTGGAAGCTCCAAGGGGTGAGACTTGGGGTGCCCTGGTGATGGAGACAGGCCACTAAGAGTGTCTGTTGGGAACTCCGGGCTGTGGTCAAGCTGAGGAGTCCTTGAAAACCCTGCAGGTGATGCAGGAGCCTCAGCTGTGTGCATTCCCCAGGTGGGAACAGCACTGGGAAGGGTGTTGCTGTGGCACATTAGCTTTCATTGTACCCCCAAGCCCAAGGAGGGCAGGAGGGATGGTGGAGCCATGCTGCCATTCCTGGCCTGCCCCAGCACTGCCCTCCACCTTTGCTTCTCTGCCCAAAGACAAGCAGGATGGATATGGAGCAGCTTCTTGCAAGGCAATGCTTCATTTAGCTCTCATCCTCCCCTGACTTGCTAATCCTTCTTACTGTGGCTAGCACAGGTTTTTCCCATGAGAATTTTTCTTGTGTTTTATAAATAAAGTTTGGATGTTATTGGAACAGTGTCCCAGAACTTGGACAGTGCAGGCCTGGCCAATCAGGCCTGGGGGAAGGCTTCTGACTGACCAATCTGGGTGACTTTTGAGAACTCTATATATGTGATGAAATCAAAACAATAAAGGTCATTCCTTCTTGCCACTGAGAACTGGTGCCTTCATTACTCTGCTAGCTGTTCAACAGCGACATCTTGTTATTCACATGACTAAGGAGCAGCCTTCAGAGTTCTGGCAGCGGCTTTTACATGGCAGGTTTCACCTTTGGGTAGGCAGTTTCGTCTGCAGAAGGAGGGCATGGGTCCTGCTTGGCCAGAGGAGATGGGAGGCTGGAGTTGGCAGGAAGTCTACTCTGTGCCACATCCTTGCTGGGATCTCCCCTGTGCTGGGCAGTATTACACAGGTTATCTAACAATGGAGGTGTCCCAGGCTGTCCTCCACGGTGCTCAGTGCCTGGAGAACAGCAGGGAGGAGGCAGGAAGCTGAAAGAAGACTTCTTCCCTACCCTCGAGGGCACCCCTGGACATATACCCCAGTGTCATGTACAGAGAGCTGCCTGAGGGGAACCCATGGGAGCTGGGAGCTGGGAGCGTCCTGTGGAAGGACATGATAAATGAGCTGATAAAGGGCTTTTCCGAGCTTGTGGCTGCCACAGAGAAAGTGTCACATCCAGACTGGAGTGATGCTCATCCCACATGTCCCCTCCTGCTCTCTGGCTTGCTCCAGCAGGCTTTGGGACCTGCGGTGCATCCCAGGCCAACGCTGGCAGCAGGGGAGCTGAGCTGTACTGTGTGTGGTGGGATCGCTTACTTGGGTTTTTGACAATCTGTTTTCCAAGTCAGAAGGTCATGTGTATGTTGGTCGTGTTGCCAAGGATTCCTCCACAACAAGTCCTTTTGTTTTGTTTGACAAGGTCTCCAGTGTGCAGAGGGGCTGGACATTAATAACCTTGGTGAAAATGAGACGCCTTTCTCTTGGGGAGTTCAGGTTGGTGCATTCTGCTGTGACCAGGGGACGTATCACATGGTATGGCTTGAAGCTGCCCACCTCTTCCCTTACAGGGGTGGCCCTCTTCGGCAGTCCAGATAGCTAATGGCAAACTTTGGGAGCATTTCTCCCCTCTATATGATCCACAATGTCTGTTAATTAGGGATGAAGATGATTTAGCAGAGAATGAGGCTTGCAGAGGCCTGTTGATGGTCAGAGGAGTCTCTGGAGAGCAAGATGGGACATGGCTCCTCTACTTGGTCGCTGAGGGATCCAAAGCTGGCTCTTCTGACACCCTGGGGCCTGGGCCAGATCCTGGGGGTGGGACCGCACATGAGGGCTCAGGACACCAGTGACACTGATCATCTCTCAGTGCCCTGGGTCAAGCCATGTTCTGTCCCTGCTGCTCCACACCCCCATTGGCCGATGTACTCATGGAGCACCTGGTCAAAAACTCACTCAAACAGTTGCAGAGTGGGAAAGGGCCAGGATCTGGCCTGGCAGGACTTGCCAGAGGTGCTCTGCCTCCTCCCTGCTGCCGGGACAGGTCTGGAGACTGTTGGTGCCACTTTGTTTGTGCTGAGTGCCAGGTGCTGGAGCAGAGCTGTGCCTGCTGATGGGGGTAGTGATAGTGGGAGTGGGGAGCCTTAAGCCTCTCCATCTGCCAGCGGGGCAGCTCCTGACATGGCTCCAGCGAAGAGGGACAGATTCAACTGCAGAAATCCTTCCATTACAGCTGGCATGGGACCACAGCAACCTGGGCTGCTCCTAGCTCCTCTGTGGACGAGGCAACAGAATGATCCTGTTGTTGGTGAGGTGCAGCTGCACTATGAGTAGAATTTTAGCCCACAAGAGCACTGTGGTGGTGGCAGCTTCAGCTGCTCTCATGGCTGAATGGTGGTGGAAGGAGATGCAGGGGATGGACACAGAGGGAGAGCCCCAATGCTCCAACGTGTCCACCAGGTCTGGGCACATCTTCTCGACTTGGAGCTGAGACAGCCTGCCCCCCACATTTTGAAAAGTCCTGTTAAGGATCAGCTATGTATGCCCTTTGGGCAGCAGCTCAGTGCAGGAGTTCTAGAGCCAGGTTTGTGGCCATCCCGTGCATGGGGCTGAGCTAGCTTTGGGGCCTTTAGTTAACAAATTCTTTATAAAGGATTCCCCCTGGTTCATTCCTTCATAATTAATATGCCCAGCAGTGCAAATGACATATTAATTGTGAAACTAAAGAGATAACAGTGCAGTGTTTCAGTGCTGTACAAGCAAGGAGGAGCACTGCCTTTTCTGTATTTCATCCTCTAGGCAAAAAAAGTATGAGTTTTGGGGTAGACTAAAGTCCTGTCTTCATTTCCTAGGTGACTAAGTGGCAAATCTCTCCATGCAGCCGTGCTTTTTCCACCAGGAGATCGCTGTCAATGCTGCATCTGCAACCCATCAGAGAAAGCGTTTGGGTTTATTGTTCCCACTCCTGGCTCGAAACACACTTTTCTGTTTCGTGCTATCTTTTTATTCAAATAGTGTAAACACAAGCTCTCCTCACCCGTTTTTGGTTGGAAGCACTCTCGGGGGGTTCACGTCATGGGGCACCGCAGCGTCTGTGGAGCTTGGCTTGGGCGGTGCTGTCAGGAGCCGCTCTGAAATGCCCATAAAAGCAGCTTTGCAGCAATCCGATGCGTCTGAGCAAACATTTGTGCACACCTCTGAGCCCTTGTCTCTCTCAGTTAGCTTCAGCTTGTCCTCCTGGGGGAAGACAGAGCTGGAGAAGATGAGCAGTGACGTACAGAAAGGAATTAAAGTTTGAAAGTGCTCACTGTCGTCCTCAAAGCAGCTACTCCAGGCATGTGATGCTAGATGAGCCCTGCAATTCCACTGCCGCTTGTCTCTGCGGCACCCACTGGACCACTCTGCCCTGCACCCACTGGACCACTCAAAGTCTTGCACAGTTCCCAGGATGGGGCTAACTGCATCCTGTCACTCAGTACCCAAATGTCAGTGGTCTCTGGTACTAATTTTTCTGTCACACCTTTTATTCTCTGCCCTTTGCGGTGCTTAGGGCTGTTGTAGCCACATGGCATTTGGTCCAATGGAAGGAACAAATCCATGGAAAGGATTTGTTGCTGGGAGCTGGAGCTCCTCTTCAGCCTGGCCTTGGCCAAGTGCCATCCCTGCTGTTTGGAGGCAGATAAACCAAAAGAGGCTGCAGGGCTGGAGGAATGGCTGGGTGGACTCTGTGTCAGGCAGAGGTGCAGACCGGGGGAAAGGCAGAATGTGCTGGTGAGGGGTCAGCAAGGAACAGGGCTGGGTTAGTCTGGCCAAAAGAGGTTGAACAGGGGTCTACTTGCAGCTTACCTCTCTTAGAGGGGTAGTTACAAAGATGGTGCAGTTACACTTTCCTTGATAGGGGCAGCTGATGATGTAACATGGGGCAGCAGCCACACATGGTGGCTTGAGAGGGTCAGGATAGGTGTTAAGGAAGACTTCTTCCCTGCTGCATGGTGCAACCTTGGGATGGACACCTGGAGAGGTGGGGTTGATCCATCCTTAAAGGTTACCAAGGCAGGACCAACCTGACCCAGTGCTGGTGAGAGTTCTGCAGGATGTTGGATGGAAGAGTCTTGAGGTCCCTTCCCACCTTTGCTATAACAAGTCTCCAGATGATTGGGTGCTGATCCATACCAAAAGCAGCATCTCGGCCCCAAAGCCTTCACCTTCCTGTGGCCAGAATGGCCTCTGAGAACTCACCTGAGGCCCTGTGAAGAGTCTTTGGTGATACCAGCATTCATCTTGCATGTGCCCTTCACTGGTCTGGTCTCACTGCTTGCTTGGAAATCGGGGCTCCTCCATGTCCCACGGTTGGCAGCCTCTTTCCAGCCAGCATAGCAAATCCCAGCCCAGAATAATTAACCAGAAAAACTAAGAGCATGAGGCAAGAGCAGCTGGAATGTACAGATGGAGGAGAGCAGCAGCAGCAGAGCAGTCTGGGGAGACATGGAACCTCCTGGATAAGGACAGGGAGAAGAGAAATAGGCACCAGTGGCAAGCAGAGGAAATCCTCCCTTCTCTGTACCTCAGAAATGTTGGAAGTGGCATGGGAATGTCCTCCTTGCCCTGGATGAGCACCAAGGTTCAGTTGGATGAACCTTGGATGAGCACCAAGGTTCAGTTGTTGTCCCAGATAAGCATTGAGAAACAGCAAAAACAATCCAGCACCTCAGCCAAAGTGTGGCACCACCTCTGAGGGGCTTGGCAGAAACATAAAGTACCCCCTATGACAATGACCATGATGCCCAAAATAAAGTTCATCACCTCTCTGCAGGTGGGTGAAGGAGGTCTGCGATCACAAAATGAGTGGGCAGAATGCAGGAGCCCAGCTGGAGAGAGATGTCCCTCGTTATCACCTTAACCAGTGTCCTGAGCTGGTCACCTGCTTGTTCAAGAGTGAGAAAGAGCCCTTGGATAATGCAAAGCTGAGAAACTGTGAAAACACAAGAGTGCCCACTGGTTGTCATTTGAAGTTCCACTCTCATTTCTTATCTGATTCCAACCTGTTTCTATCCCAAGCACTTTGTTAACCCCCTTTCTAGGACCTGCTTGTTGGTTGTGAGCACCTCACAGCTTTTACTCCTTTTCCGTGGTGAGGCTCTGCAGTTCCCATCATTTGCAGGCAGGACAGCATGTTTGGGGCTGCTTGTGTGGGACATTGTCACAGGGTTCACTGTCAGCTTGTCCACCCTGATGAGGAATTGATGTGGGAGAGGTAGGTGGATGCTGGATGGACGACAGCATCACCTCTGCTCTTCTAACCATCACATCTCGGTGGACATGCTATGGCAAGGACAAGGCTCTGGTACAGGCCTTGGCCAGAATGCGGAGCCAGGTGCTGTTGAGTGGAAGATACCTTAGGAGGAAAAATGTTGGTGTAAAAATACATCACTGTAAGATGTGGGTAAGCAAAGTCCAAACAAAAGTGTTGCTTGGTCCTGCACTGCTTCAGCTGGTGGGGCCTTGGATCGCACACTTAAACCTGAGCATCCCCACATGGAAGTGGAATCCTCAGCCAAAATCTCTGCAGAGACATCACCATTTTTTGTTGGACTGGCTCACCTGCACAAGCTGGTAGCAGCGACTGCTTCATTTGTTCCACCTTCTGTTCATCCCTGTAAATTCCTGAGGGGAGGAAACATTCCCTCTCCATGCAGCTGGCTGGACCATCAAGGGCTCCGTGTGTTAATGCACATGGCTGCAGTGCTTTGGGAGGGGAGAGGCTGCCAGGGTGTGATGTTTATGAAGATATCAAACGGACTAAGAGCCACAAGATACTGGGATGTAGGGATGCTGCCACAACATACAGCTCTAAGGGGTGGGTGTGCAAGGAGAATTCTTATCTCCAGCCCAATGCCATGGACTTGCTACAAAATAAACCACAGGCTGTGGCCATCATCGCAACAGTGACGTGGTGGACCTGCCATTATTGCGTGATGGATACAGAAACTCTTCCACATGTGGCCAGGGTTTTCCTGCTCTGGAAGAGGCAGAATGTCTCCTGTTCATGTGTGTGCAGCTTGGCTTCCTTGGGGGTCTGATGAAAACCTGCTGCTGCTCCTGACTTTCACCCTTTTGTGCCTTCCTGTGCTTGCCTCAGGCTCTGCACTCAAAGTCTGTAGAAAATGAAACACCAAACCTAAACACAGAGAAAGTGCTGTGAGGTTATGCTGGCTTTTGCTCAAGTAGCACAGGAAGCAAGTATTCCTGCTCTTCATCGGGGCAGGCTTGCTTCAAATCTATGAGGCATGGCAGGCAACACTATTCCTGGGAGTTATTCCTGCACAGCTGCATGGGGCTGTCCTCCAGCCTTGGGGACAAAGTTATAGTGAAGGGCAGCATCCCTGAAGACTGGAGAAAGTCCTTGCTCTGATCTGGACCTGTCTGTGCTGAACTCCATGGGTGGGTTGGGGGGGGGCTCTTGCTTAGAGCTGGCCTATGAAAAGTCTCTCAAAAACAATTCTGTATGACAGCATTTAAAAGAAATAAACTGGGTATTTTAGTCAAAAAGTGAGAGTTTTCTCCCCTCATGCAGGACCTGGCAGGGATCAGGCTTTCTGGCTTATTGGTTCATTACAAAGTCTTGGAAAAAGAAGTGGTTGCTTTGCTGCTGTCTGTGTGAGGACTCCGTACGCAAACCCTCTGGCACATGCAAACAGCTGCTTCTGCTAAAAGCCATAATCCAGAAAGCAGGAAAACATAAAGCCAATGCTCCCAGGAGCATGTTTCACCCCCTCCAACACCCCTCCTGTGATGGAACTACTTGGCTCCACATGCACTTGATTGTGGGCACCATCTCAGTGATGGTGTTCCCTGTATTACCTCTCTGGTGCCAGACCCGGAGTGCTGTAGGTTGTGCTGGATGAAGCTTCTGCATGAGGATGGCTGAGTTTAGGGTTACATTTTCACAGGCAGCCTCTGTGTAGCCAGGTGGCAAACGGAGTCAGAGTCTGGGGCTTGAACGGGGCAGTGGACCCAGGTGTGGTGGGAAACCAGCTGTGGTTACCCCCAGCCAGGCTCACACCTCTTCACAACATGCACATGAGCAAAACCATGTATTCCTGAGCTTCTGCTGGAAGGAAAAAGTCACTCAGAGCCAGGTGTGGACTCAGTTTGATTTTGAAGTGACATTCAGTGCAGCGGGGACAGCACAGGGACAGCACTGGTGTCTCCAGCCAGGGCCAATGGAGGACAGGGAGCACACATGGCTTTTGCAGTGTTGGGAGGGGAGGGGGGAGGTGGGGAGGTGGGGGGGGAGGCTGTGGGACCCCCCAGGGCAGGGCAGGGCTGATGCCTCCCCTCTTTCACCTGTCCTCAGTGCTGGGGAAGCAGCAAGGACTAGGCACAAGAAACGCAGGTTAAGATAATGGGGCTCAGATTCCTGGATATCTCCCACTTAACAGGTCGACACCAACTCTTGGGGTTTTACACTTTTGCCTCCAAGGTTTGGGATGCTCTGTGGAGGAACAGGCTATGTATTCCATTTTCTGTTCATGTTATCCAGCCGTGGTCTGTACTTTAGGATTTGGCCAATTGGGCACCTGTATGGGCAGGGAGAAAGGAAAGGAGATGGATAATGAAGGTGGTGAGACCCTGGCTCAGGATGCCCAGAAAAGTTGAGTCTTTCCCATCCCTAGAAATTTCCAGGGCCAGGTTGGATGAGGTTTGGAGCAACCTGGCATAGTGGAAAGTGTCCCTGCCCATGGCAGGGGATAGAACGAGATGAAATGTAAGGTCCCTTTCCACGCAAACCACTCTGGGATTCCATGATTCTATGACTCAACCCTGCTCCTCCTCCCAGGCCCAAGAACAGGGCTCTCTGCACCGGGCGCACATCGATGTCCGTGAGGATGGATGTGGGGCTGCCCTGGCAGGAAGAACCAGGGTGCTGTCCCCAGCAGACCGGGGACTGCAGTCGGGGCAGATTTGGCGCTGCTGTCCGGAGGTTCAGGGCCGCTGTCCCGGATTTACAGGATCCCCGTCCTGAGCTCTCAGGGCTGCTGTTCTTGAGGCTCGGGGCTCTCAACGGGGGTCACAAAGGTGCCGTCCCGGTGCTCTCGGACGCCCGCGGGCGTGAGCCACGTCTCCCCGCTCCGGGGATGCGCGGAGGGAACGGCCCGGTCCCACCGCGGGCTCAGAGCCCGGCGGGCCCTTTAAGAAAGTCGAAACCCGAAAGTTCATCAAAGTTGACAAAGTTTTTCGTGGAAAGGAGGGGAAAAAAAGAATTAAAATAACTCGATCCCAACAACACAAAAAACCTCCCCACGGTCCCGGGGGGCCGTGCCGGGCCGGGATTGGCGGCGGTAGCGGCCGGGGGCGGCCCCGGGCGGGGCAGGCGGGCGGGTCCCGGCCCCGCTGCTCGGTGCGCGGCGGCGGCACCGGGAGCGGCGGGAGCGGGGGCTGGGGCGCGTCGGCCCCGCAGCTGCGGCTCGTTGCGCTCCGCTCGGCCCCGCTCCGCCCGGCCCGGCCCAGCCCGGCCCGGCCCTTAACAGCGGCGCCGTCCCGGGACGCCGCATGTGAGCCGGGAGGGTAGCGCCGCACCGCCCCACACCGCCCCGCACCGCCCCCGCACACCGGCACCACAGCGGCCCCGGCACCCCGGCTCGGTCCCGCGGAGCTCCGGAGCAACCGGCACCACCCCCCCGCCCCAGCACCGCACCATGAGCAACCTCAACAAGGACACCGAGCACACCAACGGCGGCGGCACCGTCGAGGAGGAGGTGGGCGCCGGGCTGGGGATCGGAGATGGGACACCGGTGCGGCGGGGACCTGGGAGCGGTGCCGGCACTGGGACTCCGGGGTGGCTGGGGATAGGGGGACGGGGCTGGGGCTGGGTCGCGACGGCGGCGGAGAACTGGGAGCGGCAGCGGGACTAGGGACGGGGTGGCGGGAATGGAGCGCTGGGGTGTCGGGAAACGGCGGATGGTGAGCGGCGGCGTCGGGGAACCGGGTCTGGGGTTTTGGGGATTAAGCAGAGCGGCGTCGGGGACTGCGGAGGCGGCACCGGGACGTCGGGGAAGCCGGGAAGGAGCGCAGCGCCTTGTTCGGGAAACAGAGGACCTGGCGTCAGGGCTGAACCCCCGGGTCGTCGGGGAACCGGAGCCCGGGTGCTGGGGCTGCCCAGGGCTGGGAAGCTGGGGCTGGGCTGTGGGAACCAGAGTACGGAGGTGACGGGGAGCCGGCGCTGGAGTCCCCGAGCCGTCCCGAGGAGAGGCTGGGGCCAGGCAGGGGGAGTCCCGTGCTTAGCCCTGGGCCCCTGTAGCCCTGTGGGGCAGGGGGCTGGCAGGTCCTTGCTCCGTCCAGTGCAGTCGGTGCCTGTGGGCATGGTGTCTTATCGCCAAGTCCCTGCAGATGGAGGGCTCCTGGATCCAGCACCGTTCTGCCTGTGTGGGCTACTAGTGGAGGAGCCCCTGCCCTGCTCCCTGTGTGCTGGGAGCCCGGCTGGGGCTGGAGGACTGTGAGCTGCCCGGTCAGCAGTCCCCTTCTTCTGGATGCCATTGCAAGCCGGAGTCTGGATGCTGCTGGACTCCAGGCTGGGAAGGCTAGTAAGCATCGGTTGTCTGTAGCCACATGCCAGAGCTGAGTTTGCAGCCCTCCACATTTGGACTTTGGCTGTCGGAGCCATTGGCTGATGTCATCACTGCACCCCTTGAGCAGGTATTGGCATAGTGCAGCTGCCCTCCATCTTGGAAAATGCCCTGCCTTGGAAATGTTTTGCTGCAGTCCTCCGTGTCTGGCCCTCAGGATCGGGGAGGTGCTCAGTCCCCTCCCCTTGCTGTCCTCCGTGCGCTCGCGCCGCCGCAACATGGCGCCTGGCTTGCTCCACCACCCACCGGGGCTGTATGGGCCCTGTGCACCAGCTGACTCAGGGCCATCAGGTCCCCTGGGCTTTAACCCCGGCAAGGGGGACCCGAGTAATGGGGTGGAATGGATTGGCAGGTGGTGGCTGTAGCGATTCTGTCCCCATCGTGGAGCAGGGCATAGATGATGTGATGATGAAATGGGATGTGGATGTAATGATGCTGGTGGGATGTCCCAGCCTCAGCGGTTGCACTGGTGTGGGTGGGTTGAGAGCTGGAGCACCTGGGGCCCTGGGTCACTCCCAGTGGAGGGAGGTTTTGTACCTGGGGGTTTCACAGGCTGCACACGCGTGCGCAGAAGACTCAATGCGGCTTCTTGATCCAATTATTCACTGGCCTGCAAAGCTCTCCGAGGTCAATGCTGCTTGGCGCATCCCATCCCAGTGGCATTGCTCCAGTTGGGCTGGTGCCTCACAGGTGGTGGTTGGATGAGCTTTTGGTGCTGGGGCAGAGCCGGTCTGTTCCCCACTGCCTGGTGGTTGTTTGGTAAAGTGGGTGCTAGAGCATTTGAGGAGCGTGGAAATCCTCAACCTCTGGAGAGGCTGGTCCTCCCAGGAGTAGAGCTTGATGGCTGGAAAACTGCGTTAAAGATGGCATCCCTGGGGAATGGGCAGGGGTTGGACGGAAGCAGCTCCAATTTTCTGCTGTGCAGCCTCCAGGAGCATGCAGGGAGGGGGATGGTCTCTCCACCCTGTTGGATGGTCTCTGGCCTTGCTGGCTGTGTCTGTCACCCTGCACCCAGGGCTGCAGCAAAGGACTCAGTGCTTTGGTTAGCTGAGACTGGTGGGGGGTTAATGTCCTAGTCTCAGCTGGGATTGTTGTTGGAAAGTCGTCTGTCTACCAAAATCCACCAGAAATAGTGCTGTGGGTGGTGAGTAGAGTTTGGGTTCCATGGTGGCTACACTGAGCCTGCTCTGAACGCTTGTTTTTCCGGTACCTCCTCCTGGCTGACCAGGAGCTGTTCCTCAGTGCAGAAACTAATGGAGGCATAAGGAGTGACCTTGTGTTCAGGATCCCAGCAAGGTCTGGGGGCCCAAATTCTTGCCCAGAGCTCCCCTTGATACAGAGTGGTAAATACATTCAGTGCAAAGTGGAATCCCTCAGTCCCAACAAATGCAGGAGGGTGTGCTGGAATATTTTCCCACACTGCATGGATAACACCACCAGATCCTGGCGCTGCAAACACTCCTCCATCCCCCCCACCACGTGCCTCCTTTGCTGCCTCTCTGAGCATTCACAGAAGGGCACTGTGTGCCCCAGATACAGTGGGGTGAAGCTTCCAAATTCTGCCTTTCCCTTTATCTTATCTGCAAGCCCCTGGATCTCACAGCCGCTTCCTGGCCGGTGACATGAGGAGGACAGGAATGCCTCTTGCTCCTCTCGAGGTCGTTAACGGGAATGTTAAACAAACAGGGCCTAATGTCAGTCCCTGCTGTTCTTCACCAGACACCTCCCCAAACGCGATCTCTCCCCGCTTGCTGCTATCTTCTGTTTAATTTTCCAGGCAGCCGCCAATCTGTGTGACAGCATCTGTCCTGGCAGTCCTGAGGGGTAGTGTGGGATGGGCAGCTGCCTAGGTGCTGCACTCCCACCCCTGTGGCAGGCAGAGCTTTTTCTGGCAGCTGGAGGAGCTTTTGTGCTTCTCTTGGACACTGCATGCTGTGTCCATGGGAGTATTGCAATAAAACCCTGCGAGTTCACCTTGCTCTCTGGAGTGCCTGATGCAGACATGTTGGTTCTATGCTTGAAATTCATCCTTGCTCTCCCAGGAAGTCACTGGGAAGCTGTAGGTCCACTAAGAGTGGGAGAAATCTGGAGCTGGCTGTGTAGATGCCCAAACCAGGCAGTTGAAGTCTGTTGTTATCCCGTGTGTCCTCTTGGCTGGTCTCAAGGGCCTGTTTGCAGCTCCATGGGTAGTGGCTGCTGCTCTTGAGGTAGAGCTTGGGCTTCCTGGACTGCTGAAGGTGGAAAGCATTAAATGTGAAGTTGTGGGCAGAGCCCAAGTGAGGACCTGGCTAAGCTTTGCCAGAGAGGATCATTTTAGGAAGAAACCCTTCCATGTGATGGGGTGAGGCCCTGGCACAGGTTGCCCAGAGAAGCTGGAGTGTTCTCACTCAGGGCCAGGTTGGATGGGGCTTGGAGCAACCTGGTCTAGTGGAAGGTGTCCCTGCCCATGGCAGGGGGTGGAATGAGAATGTCTTCAAGGCCCCTTTTAACCCAAACTGTTCTGTAATTCTGTGATCTTCCCTGTTGGTCCACAGAAGGCTGTGGGTTAGGAAACTCCATGCTGGGGAGGCAGAAGGCTTTTGGCTTTCAGGCAACCTCCTCAGTAGCGAGTCCTTCATCCCTTTTTTCTTAGCTGCTGCACTCCAGGGCTGCCAGAACTTCCTGGGAATGCCACTGGTGAGCGGGCTGTGTTATGTGCTGGATGTCTGTAGTGCTTCATGGACTGCTGCCAGGCATCTCTTGACTTCTGTAATCTCTGCCTGAGTGGACCTAGATACCTCGTGCATGTGTGGATTCCAGCTCTCCGGCTGCAAATAAATAAGGTTAGTGTAAGTTCTGGAGTCAAATGTCTCCTCTGATGCTGCTCTTCGCACTGAAGAACGTGAGGCTGTGGTAGTTACAGTCCCCACTTGCTAATCCTCTTGCACTTGTCCTGGCTGAAGCAGGATGGTGCCTCAGAGCTGTTTTCATGCATCCTAAAAGTACCCTAAGTGTTAGATGCAGCTTTCTGTCAGTGACAGATTGTTGGCTGAGCAGGCACCCTGGAGTCACCACACACACAGAGGTTCTGGGAACTAGTGTGTTCCCAGACATCCTCTTGGTCTTGAGTTGAGCACTAAGTTGCTCTGACAGAAGGAGGGATGTGGGAATCTCCTCTTTATCTCCTTGTGTCCTGGTACCTGTGAACACCCTCTGAAGGAGCTTCCTTTTCCTTTCTTGCTCTTTCAAATCCAAGTTTCTTAGGCACGAGTCTGAACATCGACATCCTGACTCGTCGACATTCCGACTAGTCCACATGATGGGGTAACTTCTTCCTCCTGCCATCTGGGCTAATTAAATGAGACCCAGCTTCCGAAATGAGTCTTCCTCCTTGGTTAATCTGAGGAATTGCTGAACGGACCTTTCCCTACTTTGCCTCAGCATTAAGGGGTTTTTGGTGGTGCCTGTGGAAGTTACGAAGGGCCAAACCCAAAGGTTCCCTTGCTAGATCTCTGCTTTTCCCTCACCAAAGTAGGAAGGGTGCCCTTGGAGATGTCTGGGAGGTAGCTAGGAGTAGTTCAGGCTTTGCTGGTCTTCCTCATAGCTCTGCTTGAGAATCTGGCACTGTGGGAATTCAAGAGTGTCTCTTGCCGGAACTGATGTGGAAGGCTGTGGAGTGAAAAGATCCTTTGAGTTTGCTGGTCTTGGCCACGCCAAATCATGGATTATGGAGCAATGAGCAATGCTGCTGCTGGTTCTGGAGCTCTGCCTGAAATAGAGGCTTCAGCTTGAAGTTTCACTGTGGTATGAGTGTAAAGTGAGGCGGGCAGACCTCACTACAATACTCAGCATCTTCCTGCACCATGTAGGATGGTGGAAACCAAGTTTCTCCTGTGTGCCTAGCCCTGTGAAGGTGGACCTGATGAGGGGAAGGGCAGTGGGACACAGCCCCAGCATTGGAGCTGCTGAACCTGGCCCATACTGAGGGGTGATCCTGAGCCAGCCCAGCACATCTGATGAGAAGGGAGTAGTGGCACCAGGTGACCCTGTCCTTGGCATAACAGAAGTGGGTGCTACAGGCCTGGCAAGGATGCTCTCGCCACTGCCCCATAGGGTCATTGTGTGCTGGGGTGGCTAGAAACCTGAGGGCCAGTGGGTGGTCTTACCCTTGTAGTTTTCCAGCCCTGCTGCACAGCTCAGGAGAGGCTGTGGAAATGTTTGACCTCCCAGTCTGGAATGGTGCCTTCCCTCCTGTTCTGCAGGAGGTGGTGACAGGTTCTTGCATTGCTGTGGGGTCAGTCTTGGTATGTGTCCATGGGTCAGATGCTGTTGGCCTGGGAATGTGTGTCCTTCCCATCTGCTTCCAAGGGCAGGAGGCCAATGTCTCCCTCAACATGTAACTGCCCTGGGTCACCTGTAACCATGGCCTGAAGTGCAGCATGAAGAGCTATGGGTTGGAAGAGAGCAGCCAGAGGGTGTGTTGTGGGTTAGGGTTGCCATTTTTGGTCCATATTTTGGTAGCACTGTCCTTCCCTGCTGCCTAGTGGCCCTGTCTTGCCAAGAGCTGGACTGATGCAATGTTGGCTTAGTCCTGTGGGTGCTTGTCATCCTCCTGGTGTCCCCAAGGGTATCCCTGTGTTGGGGGTGACACTAATGACTGGTGTCCACAGTGGAGAGCTGCTGTGAGCTTTCAGCTCTCCATCACCTGGGTTTTGTGGAGTACTTGCTTGTTGGGCTGTGGAGGTACCTGACCTGCTACATGGGGCTGGGGCATGGCCATTGGTGTGCTGCCCCGAATTGGGTTCTTTTGAGGAGAAATTCCTCTATCTCTGGATGTGTCCTGGGAGGCACAGGACTGAAAAGTGCCCAGGAATCATTGTGTGGTGTGGTGAAGCAGATAGAGATGTACTCACTGCAAGATCTGAGATGGGAACATTTCTTGTCAGGGTCCTGCTTCCAGATCCATGTCTCCTGCCAGCCTCTGCCCTGAGGAGGAGCTCGTTTCAACTCTGTCTCCTGCCAGAATAGGTGCCTGGGTGTGGGCAGAAAGAGCTGATTCATAGCAGGTAAAGTCCATGCTCCAGCTGATGGTGACAATTATTTGCAGGTCCCCAACATCAGAAGGTGGCAGGTGAGGGTCTCTGGAGCCCAGTGCTTAGCGTGGTGGCTGGGCAGGACCAGTGTGGATGTGAGTGTTCTTCAGCACATTGGCTATGTCACTTGTGCTGTTCTCCTCTAGCTTTTGGGCAAGGTGAAATGTGATTATGGCATCCTGAAGTGCTCAGCCAGCATCTCCATGTGCTGGGGAGCTGCCCCGTTGGACAGTAATGTCTTGGGAATTGTGAGGCTGACCTTTCCAAATGTTTCATCAGCTCTGAGCCCCTGTTGTGGTCCAAACTCATCTGGGTGCTGCCCTTTCCATGAGATGCTGCAGAGACACGGGTGACAGGACTTGATAGCAGGAGGAAGTGTCCATGGCAAAGCCACACTAGCAGTGCTTCCTCTGCCAGGGCCAAGGGCTATTCTTGAGTGCTGTCCTGTTGTGCCTGGACTTATCAGCTTCCATTAGCTTCCTGCTGCCCCAGAATTGGGCTGGTGCCTCTCCCTGCTTCCCCCTTGTTGGAGTGTCTCCCTCCCGTGACCACAGGGATGGCTGAACCCGGTTGACATCCCCTGCCTGATGTGAGGGAAGAGCAGTGCTGGGGAGGAGCTGCTTTGGGTGTGAGCGGTGTGAAACACCCCAGCCTTGGGGACAAAATGCTGGTACACTTGGGCTAGCTTGTGGTCAGCCTTCTTCCCTCTGGGCGAGCAGGATGTTGGTCCTTGGATGCCTTTTGTGTAAAAGGCTGTTTTTGGAGGGAAATGCATGAAGCTCTCCTTGCTTCAAGTGCTATGGGAGGTTCAAGGCCCTCTTTTCCCTCTGGGGATGGGTGAACATCTTTCCAGAGAGTGGGAAGCTGAGTGTCTGCCTGGTGCTTCCTGGTTGGAGCAGTTCCTGGCCTGATCCTTTGCTGGGGCTTAGTGTGACCCTGCCTGAGGCCATCGGAGCTCTGCTTGGGCTGGAATGGCAGTAGGCCCCCAGCTCTTGCCACCTCTCTGCTGATTAGTGAAGGGGAATCTGAGGCATGGGGCAGTGAAATAGCCTGTTACAAGCCCCTTCTCTCGGGATTTTTGCCCTGTGGTGTGGAGGCTGCTCTGCTTTCCTGCTGAACTGTCCCTCACACAGACCACACATCTCTCTCTCCCAATTTCCCCTCTCTTGTGGTTCCTGGGACTTTGTGCTGAGGAACAAAGCAGCCCTGGGCTGCAGTGGCAGGACCCTGCAGCCCCGCGGCCCGTGTGGGACACCGAGAGCAGGATGTCCCGTTTTTCAGCCCCGCCGCTGGACTCTGCGCGTTCCTCTCCCCGCAGCCCTGTTGTGCAAGCTTGCCGCCCCATTCCGCTCCCGTGCCTTATAAGTCCTGGCTCCCAGGGCAGCCGCAGACTCGCCGCATTCCAGCGGCCTCGCGTCAAGTGGCCCTGGCTGCATCATGATGGCCAGGACCTGGGCTCTGTGTCCCCCTGTAGCCTCGCTGGTGGCCCCAGATGCCAGGGAGGCGCCCCATGGGATGCTCTCCCATGGGAAAAACTGTAGTACATGTCCCCGAGCTCCTGGCACCTCAGGGTGGCTGCCAGGAGTGGGAAGTGCCTTTGGGATGCTGTGGCAGAGCTAGTCCCTGTCTTCAGCAGGGTGGCACGGGCTAGTGGCATAGGAATAAGGCTCAGTGAACAAATTGGTGTGAACTAGTGGGAAATGGCTTGTTTCTAGGAAAAACTGGCATGCAGCTGGACTGGCTTCCGGGAGAGGGGGAATGTCCTGCAGCACAGTGTGGGGGAGGCATTAGAGCACATTCCTGCTGTGCTTGTCCTCAGGTATCTCTGAACCACTGCTGGTAAAGGCTTGTGTGTTCCATGTGCCAGAAGTATGGATCTGGGACTAGGCCAGTTCTGGGGGGCTGGAGTAGCCCAAGCTGTGCTGTGGGTGATGTAGTTAAAGGGCTAATCTCTCCAAAGGTGAGGGTCAGCCTTGCTGGCTCCAGGTTGGGGGGGTGGGAGGAATTCGGAGCAGTCTTCTAACAAAAAATTGCCAATCACTGCAGCCTCACAGGGGGTTGGGTACCTGTGGCCTTGCATTGGACATTTCCAGCATAGCTTGACTGTTTTTGGGCTGCAGGCACCTCAGAACACCCTTTTGAGAGCTCTTATTCCAAAGCAGCTGTGGACAGGAGTTGTGGATGCTGTGCTGTCTCCTGGCAGTGCTGGGGCTGCAGCAGCACAAGGCAGGAGCTGCTGTTTGGCTCCCTTGCGGCAGGGAGCCTTCGCCTCCCTGCAAAGCTCATAGCTAGGCTGGCACAAAGGTGTGTATGTCTTTGGGGAGATGCAGCTGTTCAAGGACTAACACTGAGAACTCGAGGGCTAAGTGGTTTGTCCTTGTCGCTCCCTCCTCCTGTGTGGGAAGCTATGTTGGGATCCTCCCTCTCTAAGATATGGCCTAGATGGTCTTGTCTCTCCTGACATGAATCCTGTTTTCCATGGCTCTCCTCCATCTCTGCCAGGTGTTTGGACTGGGGGCATCCCCAGAGGGGCAGGGATGGGGAAGGGAGAATATTTTGTGCAGGGCTTGCAGAAGTGTGACCCTACTGGGCTATTCTAGGCAAGAGCTGCTCTGTGTCCTGCTTCTCTCTGTGTTGTATGTCCAGTTTGGATCAGTCATGGGTGGGATGAGGCTGCTCTCGCCTGGCATCTCCCCTTAAGTGGCTGGCAGGAGAGCCTAAGAATGAGCAAAAAAACATGGTGTTCCTGGAGATCTGCTCCTGCTGGATGTCTAGACATGCAGTTTGGCCCAGGGAGTTCCTGATCCAGCCCTGGATGGATATTTTTGAGGGTGTTTTTATTGGTTTGGTTTAGTGTTTTTAGTCCTGTGCCTTTTCTAGATGCACTTTGGGGAAGCTGTGTTTGGTGGCAGGGACTTGAAGTAGGGCAAATATATTTTAGCAGAAGCTACCCTGTTGTGGCATGTTGAATGTAGGGGCTGGATGCCTGGATTTGTCAACTCTGGGTGGTCAAAGCCTGCAGGACTCGGGCTGCCTGGAGAGTCCCAGTTTGGTCAATCTACTGCAAGATGCTTGTCTAGACCCTGTTGCCCTCATCTACAGTTTCTTCTCTGTAGAGCAGGGGAAAGTTGTCCGCAGTGCACAAGAGGCTCAGACTGGTGAGCTGCATCCTGCTTTTCTCCTGTGGGATAACTCAAATCTCCTTATCTTTATTCCTGGTCTTGAAAGTAATATCCCTCTGGCTTAGCTTACTTTGTCCCTTGAAAGTATTGCTCAGGTCTCTCACCAGCCTCACCCTCCCTTCTCTGAATAACTTGGTCTTCCATTTTCCTTACCCTTCTCTAGGTGACTTATGGATGTGTTGAATTGCAGAGATCTTGTAAAACCAACCACCTGGTCTTGTCCCTTCCAACAAGCTCTTCTGAGTAGGGACTTCATTAGTATGTCTTGAGACCCTCTTTGAAGAGGTTGGTTGGTGGCATTTATTATTGCCCAGGCTTTTGAGCAATGGCAGCCCTTGATGGGTGCTGTGGCTTGTCTTTCCAATGCCTTTCCAATGCTGTGGATGGTGACAAACAGGACTTGGAGGCCAAGGGAAGCTTTTGGCCAGCAAGAGACGGTTTCTTGCTCCTGTCCTTGACAGCATCATATGGGGCTGGCACTGAGAGCCTGTTACCCCAACAAAGAGCTTTCCTGGGCACCTTCCTTGCTCTGTTTAGGCTGTTGTGAGGGCTCCAGCTCCGACTCCCCATTCCCTGAGCTACCACGCGTCTTCCATCCTGTCACGCCTGTCGCAAGGACTTATGAAGAGACACATCACAGGACCATTTAGAGACCCAAAAGCGATGCAGATTTCTATCTGCTCAGAAGAAACATCCATCTTGGGGGCTGAGCGTACTCGGATCCTGAAATATTGAAAAGGGATGGTGCTTTCACATGGCTGAGGCACATGTGTGCCACCACACTCTGCAGTCCTCCCCTGCAAGAGATGGCCGTGGGCCTTCTGGGAATGCTCTGCAGGCGCTCTGTGGAGCTGATGCTGAAGTGCAAGCGCTGAGGTCTTTGAGGCAGCCAGGAAGCCAAGAAATAGTGGCATTGTCCCCTCTGTCTGGGCATGGGTTGGCCTTGGAGTGGTGTCTTGAAGCATCACATGAGGGGTGGTATGGTTGGGGAGCCTGTCAGCCTGAGCCTGGCCTTTGAAAGTGTTTCTGGAGCGCTCCACATAGCATCCTGCTTCCCAAGGCAGGGCACAGCAAGAGCGTGTTGTAGAGCCATCCATGTTGAGTGGTCAGGGGATGGGAAAGATGCTCTGGCTCTGCTCTTGAGATGTGCTGGGCTGGAGAAGGGCTCCTCACACTAGTGGGGGACAGTCTCAGCATGCACTAGAGAGCAGGAACACCCCAAGTCTTTCGCAATCACTGTCCATCCTGTGGGGGCTTTACCATGAAAAGGGCGTTTGTCTTCCTTGCCAGGACTGTCCTGAGCGCCGGAGCTCAAGGAGGTGAATTTTCATCTGTAAAAGAGAGAAACTCCCCTGTGTGGAGGAGTGTGGATCTGGCTGCCCCCAAAGAGTTGCAGGAGGCAGGGGCTCCTGTGTTTCTAGGTCTGTCTCCAGCCCAGGAGCAGGGCAAGCACATGCTGCTGAGTTTGGTGGCAAAAGAGGTTTTGGATACAGCCCACTATGGCTGTATCCATAATGGGAAGGGAAAATGGCTGAGCAAAACCAAAAATGTGGGAGCACAGTCCTTCTGCCCTGCACATGGGGGTCACTCCATGCTGGAAGCAGGCCAGGAGATGAGTTCTGGCATGGGGCTCCTGCTCCATTTTAATAATGACAAGCATCTTCATGACCTCTGTTGTGCGTAACTTCCCTTTTCAGCTCTGTGTTGATTTACAAGAAGTCTCTGCAGCTTCATCATGCTGCTTCCTATGGAAATTGTCTGCCAGCCAGTGTGCAGGGAGAAGGTGCTCATGGTAGTCTGACTGTTGAGCAGAGGTCTCCAAGGCCATGAGCCTTCAGCACTTTCTTCTTCCTAGTTATTCAAGTGAACTATTATCTATAATTTTAATGGATTATCTATTGAAATCCTCCCCTGGCACTGTATCTTTTGCTTGGACATGAGTGTGTTTGAACTTGGTTCATGACTTGAACAGCCTGGGAAGAGCAGCAGGCCAAAGGGGTTTGGCCCAGCATAGCTGCTCTTGGCTGGGCACAACAGAACAATGGCTCTGAGAGCAGGTTTGGAAGCAACTTTTGAAGGGTCTGAGGTATGCTGGGGAAGGAGCTGAGGCAGACCCAAAATCTTACTGCAGTAATTATCTAGGGCTGTTGCAGAAATCAAAAGCTACGAGTGGGGCAGTGAGGTGTTTCTCAAAATTGAGGGTTGCCTTTGAATTGGTGACTGAAGTAAAGTGCCGAGGTAGGTTGAGGAGAGGAGATCTAGTACATGATCTGTAGAAAGAGCTGGAGAGAGCTGGAGTTTGTAGTGGTCCCTTCTGGACCTTTGGAATGCGTCCAGCTTAGTTCTTGTGGCAGTGGGTGGTCTTTTCCAGTTTAGCCATCAAGGTCCTGTCAGACTGAGGAGCTGGTGTCCATGCCTTGATCAACCCAGGCCATGATGCCAGGGTTTTAGTAAAGGACTTGATCATTTGAGGCAGAGACTAAAGGGCTGGATGTGTTTTATCACGGACAATGCTCCTCTAATGCAGGGAAGGGTTAGTGGACCTTTGCTCCAAGGTGTGCTGTTCTTGCTGCACTTAATCTTCTGAGCTGTGCTCTGTACTCTTTCTTTGGCACCAAACATCTCTTATCAGTACAGCTGGTTGGCCTCTCCCCTAGGTACGGACACTGTTTGTCAGTGGCCTTCCTGTGGATATCAAACCCAGAGAGCTCTACCTTCTCTTCCGACCATTCAAGGTAAGAAGGTCTTCAAATCTGGTTTTTGGTGGGAAAGATACTGTTTTGTGGATGATCTGGCAGCAAAGGCCTGTCAGGGGAAGTAGCGATGACATGGGAACCTGAAGCCAGCATGGGATCCTATGACTTGTGCTCAGCTGGGAAACCTCCCCAGGAACCTGCCTTTGGAATTGTGTTGTCTCACAGCTTGGTGAAGCCTGCTTGGTCAGCCCTGCTGCCCAGCTGGACCAGCCCTTCCTTGAGGATGTGTCCTCATCCCCCAAACTATCCATCCTTCTCTAATAACCTGTCTCTGGGGAAGGGGGATTTTCTTGTCTGCACTCCTCTAGCAAAGGGTGGGTGCTTTGCTTTCTCTAGGCACTAGCCAGGGCAGGGTGCTCATCTTTGTAGCTGGATGAAGAGCTAGAAAATGCGATTCCTTCCCAAAGGGCCAGGATGGACAGCTAAAATACCTGCTCTGCCCCCAGTCTTCTCCACTGGTGGGAAAGAAATGTTACTGTCCTTGTTCCTGCTGCAGCCCCTGCCTCATGGAGGGCTTGGTGCTACAGGAACTCCTGGAGCTGTCGTGTTGTGTCTTGGTTGTAGTGTGGTCTCTTCAGGAGCCTGACACTGACTTGCTCTCTTTCCTCCTGCAGGGTTATGAAGGGTCACTGATCAAGCTGACTTCAAAGCAGGTACCTCCTTCCAGCCTGTGTATTTTTGACTTTTGCTAGAAGACTGGACATGCCAGGAGGGGAGAGGAGAAAAATCCCATTTTAACTGTGTAAATCACTGTCTGGGGCCAACACCAGGTACACTGCTGGGTTTTACTGACCCAGCATGTGCTGAATGTCTCCGTGTCTTCTCTTGCTGCCCTGGGTGAGATCTGAGGCTTCAGCCTCAAATCTTGTGCAACCATCAGCCTTCCCCACTCCCATGCTGATCAAGGCAAGGGTACCCATTCTGGGGGCTGTCAGGGTGAGCGCTGTCCCCACATGTAGGAATGCCAAAGCATTTGTGGTGGGAGCAGGTGCAGAGAAGGAATCTTGGGCCAATAACCCAAGCTCTGCTTGCAGCCCCACTGCAGCTTTGGATGGTCTCTTCTGCTGGTTGTCTGGGGCGGGGGGGGGGGTGTGGCGGGGAGGAGCTGGAAGAGACTTCCAAACTGAAATCACTGTTATTTCTTTTAGCCAGTGGGTTTTGTGACCTTCGACAGCCGTGCTGGTGCTGAAGCAGCGAAGAATGCCTTGAATGTGAGTACCCAAAGAGCTGAGGGACTCAGGGGGCTGGGTGCCACACACCTTGCTGCATCCAGAGCTGAGGGCAGGGAATGGGCAGGGTCTCCCAACTGTGGCCTCGACTATGGAAACAAAAGGGTCCTGCAGCATTCCACCAGGGAAGCAGGAGAGCTGTTCAAGGCTGACATCAGCCTGGGCAAATGGATGCAAGCTGTCTCCATGTGGTTTTTGACCACTGGAGGACAGCTCCAGGGCCTCTGAGAGTGTGGGTAACTGCTGTGACTCAAGAAAATGTCTTGAGGATGGTTAACATGGAAGGGACACCCAAAATAATCACCATCTTGCAGGAGTGTTGGTGGGATCTGGTTAGCAGGTCTGGTTCCGCTGCACTGTAGACCTTGCCTTGGGCTTTATGACACCTGCTAATGTGTTTGCTCAGGCTGGCGGAAGATGTAGTAGCACTACAGATGGGAGCTCCCACCCAGATGGGGGTTGTTCCAACTCCAGTATAGGTAGGGTTATCCCAGCTCCTGCTGGAAGATCCTTCCTGACCTGTGTTGGTATAGTAGCTATCTCTGTCTGCTATTGTGGTTGGTGAACTGCACATAAGGAGCAGAACTGTGTCCCTTCTGTTGGAAGCAGTGGTCCTGGGCCAGCTAAACAACAAAACAAAAGCACGAGAGCTTGAGTGTTGCGGTGAGGTGACAAAAATCTGGGCATATGACTGCAGTGTGGTGGCCTTGGTTCCTCAGCTGGGCTTTGCTCCACAAATAGCCACAGCCCATTCTTGGACTGGAGCTTTGCCTCTGAGACTCCTGTGCTCTCTCCTGTGACAGGGCATCCGCTTCGATCCTGAGAACCCCCAGACCTTGAGGTTAGAGTTTGCTAAAGCCAACACAAAGATGGCCAAGAGCAAGCTGATGGCCACACCGAACCCCACCAACATCCACCCTGCCTTGGGTGCACATTTCATTGCACGGGACCCCTGTGAGTATGCTGGGAGGAGCTTGGCGGTCATAGCTCCAACCTGGGAGATGCCCAACCCTGGGAATGCTGCCAGGGTAGAAAGGAACCCAGACTCACCTCTGCTCTGCCTGAAATCTGCCTGGGGCAGGGAGGCCAGCACGATGTCGGAGCCATAGGAGAATAACAGGCATCTGCTAAGGCTTCTGGCCAGCACAGAATTGTTGAGACAGGAAAGTTGGATTTGGTAGCTCAACTGATACCATAAATCCTTTAAATTGTCCCTAATTGTGAAGCATAAATGATGAGTTCTGTGCCATCACCCTCTGTGTAGCTTGGTGGGGTGAGTAGTCCTGCTGAGGCTCACAGGGTGACTTGCAACGTGGTTCTGAGCCCCCCATCCCCTGTCCTGCATCCTGTGGCAGCAGCCCTGGGCTGCCTGTGTGGACCAGTCTGTCCAAAGCCCACGTGGGGCTGTAATGCAACACGTTCCTAGTAGGTTTGGGAGGCCCGAGGAGCAGCTGTGCACACAGATTTTATACCTCACCAAGATGGTAGTGCAAAGCTTTAGCCTAGGGTGGGGAGTCTGGAGCCTGTTCCCAAAACAGGCTGTTGGGGCCAGCTACTGAGATGCTGTCCTCTTATCTCCTCCTCCTATCTAGATGACCTGACTGGAGCAGCTCTCATCCCAGCGTCCCCAGAAGCGTGGGCTCCCTACCCACTGTACACCACGGAGCTGACCCCTGCCATTCCCCACGCCGCCTTCACGTACCCGGCGGCCGCTGCTGCGGCCGCTGCTCTTCACGCTCAGGTGAGTCGCTCCCCGCCTCCCGTGCCGGGTCTCGGCCCTCCTCTCTTCCCGCCACAGTGCTCGTTCCCGCAGTCTCCGCTTGGCTGGTTCGATCCCGGCCTCTGCACCTTGGCTCCTGGGCGGAGCCTGCTTCTGGCTGCAGGGCAGGGGGGCCCAGCCCCGAGCCAGCCCAGGGGGAGGGGGTCTGTGTGGCCGAGAGCAGGTAGAGCTGGCTGATGATTTCGAACCATGCAGGTCCAACCTGTGTCCCTGTGAGGGGCAGGGGTTGGAAAAAAGTCAGGGCTCAATTTCTGGCTGGCTCTGTTGCTCCCCATGGCCAAAGAACTACACTGAGGGACTGCTGAGAGGAAACACTCTTTGCCAGCAAGTAGCATAGCTATGAAATGTCATCCCAAGTCACAGTGAAAGCAGTGGGCTTAGCTCTGTGCTAAAGTGAGGGGCTCAGCTGGGATTCCTTGGGCCGAGTGACTCAAACACTTCCAAAGCTGGAGGAAGGTGTCCTGCAGGAGATGAGTGACCAGAACCTTGCCAGAGCGATGAACTGTGGTGGAACAGCATGTTAGCCACACTGGATACAGGCTAGTGAGGAGGATCATTCCATGCACAAGCCTCTGGAAGTGCAAGTGGTGGTGCAACCAGCTGCCTGGTGTCCTAGTGTTTGTTTGCTGACAGCTGGGGATGTAGGGATGCCTGTACTGGTCTGACACTGGGATGCTTTAATGTACAGAGACCACACAAAGTCCTTGAAACCATGGACATGCAAGAGGGAAGCCAAAAAAGAGAAACAGTGCCCTAATTCCAAGTTAAGTCACTTGGCTTGAAGCACTTGTCCAGGAGAAGCTGGAGCCCCTGTCCCTGCCCTGCTCAGTGTTACCAGCCAGCTGTGCTCTGCCTGCTTCAGTCTCTGCTTCTGTAGTGGTGCCATAGGGGACTGGGGCAGTGGGACTGAGCGTTGGGGCTTTACCTCTGCTCTCTGCCCTGCTAAGCAGGGTGTTGACTCCTACTCTTTTCTGCTTAAATGAAGAGGAAGAGGAGCTGTGTCCTCTCACCTTGCTGTCCTGGCTGGCAGTGAGCTATGTTGGCTGTCTTGCTTCCCGCAAGCTTTGTGATGGTAACTGCCTAGCTTCAAGCCAAGCTTGCTTCCCAAATGCCATGTGGAGTGGATGCCAGCTCCTGGCGTCTGTCCTGCCCCTCTCACACCAGCAGACCTCTCCTGCTTTTGTCCTTCTCCAGCCACCTGTCCAGCCCCAGGTGAGCTGGTGTTGAGCTGAAACTCCTATGGGGTAGGGAGAAGTACATTGGGGTTCAGGACAGGACCGGCACTGAAATGTTCTTCCAAGGACCTCCAGAGCCAGGCTGGTCCTTCAGTGGGAACGTTGTGCTTGCTGGTATTTTCCAAAAGTTATTGGTGGTGCCCACAACTACAGGGCTGTGGTGTGCTCCTCAGTGGCCCAGGAGAGAGGTGTCTTCTTGCCCCTTGTGTGTATAGGGTGGTGGTGAAGTTTGAATTGTCCCTGGAAGGGAGGACCAGGAAAAAAATCCCTCTAGCCTGTCTGAGGTGGCTGAGGGAGGTGAAACCTTTATTGCAGTTTCTTCCAGGATGGTCATGGGTGACTGTATGGGGACCCTGAGCGTGAGGGTTAGGCACCAAAACTTTATGGTGCATGGTCAGGGAGAAAACTCTGCTCTTGTAGAATGGAGGGTATTAAGGAGGCCTCCAGCCACATATTTTCTCCTTGGGGGTTTTAGTTCCTGCCTTCCAGCTGGTGAGCTACTGGTTTCCAAAGAGGTTGTCTGGCCTCACCATGAGACCCTGAGGAGCTCCCTGCCCAACAGGGTCCATGGGTGGTGATGGGCCTCCAAGCCTTAGGAAGCCAGCCCTTCCAGGCTGTGGCTAGACCCAGCTCTTTTCCAAAGAGGCCACGGGGCAGTCCCAGCCACTCCTGGCTGTGCTGAGCTGGTGCTGACCCTGCAGGGGCATGTCCTGGCACAGGATATGTTACCAATAAAGTTTAGTGGGGTTAAACATTACTCATGATGGCAGCTCTGGGCTGGAGCCCTGTCCCTTGCAGAGCTGAGGGTGGAGCTCGATGGGAAGGTGACTTTTGCTCAAAAACAGGGCTAAAAACTGTTCCCTTAGTCCTGGTATGCTGAGCCCTCTGCCCTCATTGGGAGGGGCTTGCTCACCCATGTGGTGGGCTCATGGATTATTCCCCAGAACAGCCAAAGTTCTTCCTCCCAAAACTGGTGTTGGCTGGAGGGCATCCATGGGGATGGCCAGAGCTGTAGCAGCTCCATAGTGATCAGCCTTGAGGCAGGCAAGAAGTTGGAGGCTGTAGCTAAGCCAAGATCTTGTCACAAGAGACTTAAACCTGAGGGGCTCATACTCTTGCAGCCCTGAGTTCAGCAAGGGGGAAGAGGAGGTGGCCTGGCCTCCTGAAGAGCTGCCCAAAGGGCTGGCAGGAGGAATCAGGGGCAGGAGGTGGTGAGAGGCTGGCCAGGCCTCAGGAACCCTTGGTAAGCCACTGCCAGCCGAGACTGATGGCTGCTGCTCCTGGCACCCTCGTGATGCTCTGGGCAGGCATCAGGCCACTGTAGCTGTGACTGCACCCTGACCCTGCCCCACTGGGGACTTCTCTGACTTTAAGATTGTCCCATCTGCCTTCCCTCCCTCCCACCTTCTCTCAAATCCCTCCTTTGATGTCCATAGTGAACTCCAGCCATGATGCCAGCGCAGGCTAGCCCCGAAGCTCAGAGCTGTCCCTGGAGATGGGACACCCTAGTGATGCCTTATTGCAGCTAGTGGAGTGGCTGTACTACAGCTCCATTCCTAGAAGTGTTAAGCATGATGGCAGCCACGTCTGGAAAGACTGGTAAGGTAACCATCTCCCCTCCAAGGTGCACCATGGGATTTGCAAGCTTCTGCCCATCTCTGTAGCCCATATCTCCTTGGCAACCCAGTGCATGGGCCTCACGCTACCCACCCACCCGAGCCTGGGGAATGAGATGCCAGGCCTTCTTTCTAACCCACATCTCCAACTTGGCAGCACATGACATGGCGCACACAGCATGGCACCATCTTACATCAGCTCCTCCCAGCTGAGCCAGGCTCGGCCAGGCCCCGCCGGTGGGAGGGGAGCAGCCCGGTTGAGCCAGGGCAGAGACCACCCTGCCACTCGGCCTGAAAGAAACCTGGTTTCTCCCCAACCTTGACCCTTTGAGGGCAACCAGAAATACACCTTGACCTCACTCCTGGCACACGGTGGGGGAGGTGAGTGATGTGGTAGTGATAGCACACGACTAAATTTTAGTGGGCACCTTAGACAACAGCACTTGCCGGTCACTTTGTTCCAGAATCGCATACCAGGACAGACCCTGTCCTTAATCGTGGGTCTAATCTTACCTCTTTCCTCTCCAGTTACTGGAAATGGAGCCCGCTCCTACCTGGAGCTTGGCTTCTCTCTTGCAACCTGAAATCACAGGCAGGACACAGGTCGTGTGAGCCATAATGGAGGGAATCAGCAGCTTGGGAGAAAGGGGAGTGGCATAGGAGACTGGGAGCTTGGGGAGTGGGAAGGGCCTGGGACTGGTTGGCAAGGGGTTGCTTGATGTTTCACTGAAGGAAACGAGTTCTGGTTCAGTTCTCTCTGCAGTGGTTCTGAGCAGACTTTTTTCCTCTCTGTGGAAGTGATGTTGGGGAAAGAAGCCGCCAAAGGTGAGGGCCCAGGTCGGCCTTTTGCCCTTGGAAAACTGTGAGGTGCGAAGATGTGCAGAGCTGACGTTCTGGGAAGGTGGGAAGAGCTTGAGAGAGGCATGGAGACAACAGCTTCTCTTGTTCTGCTTGGTCCTGGTAGACAGGTTCATCCACTGCTGGTGGAATGGAGTTGGGCTGCGTTGTATCTCTGAGGTGAAACCACTGGTTTTGGGGTGCCTCTAAGCCAGACTCTGAGTCAGCAGCAGGGGATGCCAGGGCTATCCGTGCTCCCAGAGCTCTTCTGCAAAGAAATGCTTCCAGCTGTGGCAGCACCTGTGGGTGCAGGACTCTGCTCTGGGCAAGACTTGCCCTGGGAAGCAGGGGATGGATGCAGGATTGGCTTATAAGAACATGGCCACATGGTGCTGCTGGGGACACAGCTGAGCCATCGGGGTACAAGGCATTGGATTGATGGATGGATGCATGCCCGTTAAGATGGTCCTAAACAAGAGGATGGATCAGTGCCTGTCTTCTCTCGTGTGCTCTTCACCCTGGTGTGGGATGATGTGCTGATCCTCCAGCTCTCCCTCACCAGAGCTGCTTAGGGAGATGAACACGTTCGATCCCACTGCATCTGATTTTCCTGGTGGTGGGCTGAGCTGCTCTGGTCCTACACTTCGTCATCCCCCCATGCCAGCCTCCTGAGGGGCACTGCCTGGGTGCGCTGCCTGCTGCTAGGGTGGGGGTGTGTCCAACACACACCAGTGGGTGAGGTGGTGTCTGTGCCACCTGTCCTGTCCTTGACTGCCTGGGTCACATTCCCATGGGCTGTGTTTCTAGCTGGAGCAGAGCAGCTCTTGCTGGCTGCCAGCAGTGGCTGCCCAGGGCTTGCACTGGGTGACCCGCGGCACTGCCTGCAAGGTGCTCATGGTCCACTGGGTGGAGGATCTGAGGATCTCAGTAGCACCAGTGAAGATGCTGCTCTGCACTTCAGCAGCTGACAGCAAGATGCAGCTCTTGGACATGTTGGTTGGATACTACCAGCTCCTGGGAGCAAAAAGGAGTGCTTTGTCCCTGCCTATACTGGGGGTCTTTGATCGCTGGGGACCATTCCAGCTGTAGAGATAGATTGGAGCTCCAAGATTTGCTGGGGCTGGCTACAGACCTAGAGGTAACTAAGGAGGACAGGCAGGTCCTCCACGCCAAAAGTGGTCTGAGGAGGGACCTGTGTACTTGGTCCTTGCTTCCCTTCTTTTTCCTTCTGAGTGAATTGCTCTCCACGAGGATGGTGGGCAATTGGATACCTAAATTCTGAGGGCAATGGGGAGAGACAGGAGGTTTTGAACAAGGAGAGTGAAGCTCTGATGGGGTGTTTCTCTGCCCCATTTATAATTTCATTGTGATTATTAGGCAGCTGCTGGTGTTGTGCTGCAGCAAGGAAGAGGTTCTTGGCCTTTGGGAGGTAGCAGGCAGAGGCACACATTTCTCCTCTCCAGCTGTTTTCTGGGACAGATGTTGAAGGCAGCAGCACGAGGCTGCTGCTGTCAGCCAGCAGTGGCTGCCTTGTCCCTGTGAGCAGATGTTTCAGTGATGTGACCAGACTCCTTTCCAACTGGGAGCTAATGCCTCTCCAGAAACAACTGTGTCTCTTCCAGTAAAAGCCTCTCTTGCTCTGCTTTCCTCACCCAGTGCTGGACATCTCCATTTGTTCTCAGCTTCTCCTGTCACAGATGTAGTATTTTGAGGGGTGTGAAGAGAAAACTGCTTTGGCAGGTGCCTAGAGAGTGTTGTCTTGGCTATCTGCTGCCTCCAATCTGCTGCTTCCAGGGCTTTCTGCTGGCTTAAGGAACATCTCTCCTTAACTCATCTTTGAGTTCCTGCCTCATCCCATCAAGCCCTTAATCTTTCTGTGGGCTGGAAGATCTAGCAGGTTGTTCCCTCACTCTGCCGGCAAGTCAGAGCCTTGGATTGTACCCAGGATTGTCACCTCTGTAGGAGCTCCTGCTGGGCTTTAGGCTGACACCTCTGAATGCAGGGTTGGCCTAGTGGCCCGTGGGGCCACGGTGGGTCAGGCTGGGTGGGTTTGGTGTGTGAGCATTGGAGATCTGCAGGAGGGAAGGCAAGGATGGATGGTCCATTGCAGTGATGGTTTATTAGCGCGAGAGCTACAAACAGTGCATGTGTTAATAGAAAACCAAGATTTCTGTTGAAAGTGGAGACAGTGAGGCTGTGCAGGTAGGGCAGAAGGTGGTTCTGAGGACAGAATGGAGGGCCACCAGGCTGAGTGGTACTGTCTCACATATGGCCTGGCCATGCTGCTTGGCTGAGCCTGCATGGGATGGAGGCAGCTCTCGGGTTTAAGCACTCAGCATTGTGAATGAAGAGGGATTTTCCTATTGCTGCTGGGTAGGAGAAAACTGTTTCCAGCTGTCAAGGGGAGGGGTGTGGAGTTAGAGACACTGGACAGGGAGGATGGCTGGAGAGGAGATGTGGCTCTGCTAAGCAAGCACCTCCTGGTGACAGGGCTTGTGGGGGAGCAAGAAACCCCTGTTCTTGCTCTGGCAGCTGCTGTGGTGGCCCTGTAAGTTGTCAGTGGTGCTGCTGCCCTTTCCAAGCCTTCCTGGGTGGTATCTATGCACAGTGTGGTGGCCGTGGCTGGGCAGCAAAGGTCCCTCCCCCAGGCTAAAGGAGAAGTGAAAACATTCTGTGTGTGGCACTTTGGTCCTGGCACTACATGGGACCCCTCACTGGGGAGGAGGGTCTTGGTAATGTCCATGCCCTTGATTTCCTCTGTCCCAGGCTGGACTGACTGGGGTGCATGTGACTGCTGTGCCATGGAGTGAGGTATAGGGCCAACTGGAAGCTGATTTAGTGGCACCCATTTGCCTTGTGAAGATGTCTGGCAAGAGTCCAGCAGATTGTGGAACCATGGAACGGTTTGAGTTGGAAAGAACCTTAAACCAATCTCATTCCACCCCCATGCCACATAAAAGGACACCCTCCACTAGACCAGGTTGCTCCAAGTCATGTCCAAACTGGCCTTGCTCTGAGCTGATGAGAGGCTTCTGTGAGGACAGAGCTTCTGCAGACTGGCAGGGCTCCTTCCTATAGGAACAATCTCCTGGAGAGGGACTGGAGGCCCTGAGCTCGTGTGGCTGCAGTTCCTGGCATCGCAGCCCTCATGCCTGTGAGGGAGGACTTGGCCACTGCAGGCAGCAGTGCCGAGGTTGTGGCAGTTTGCTACACATCTCTGCACGTCCTTAGGAGAGGAGCATCTAGCCAGGCTTGTTTGGGTGAGGGGACAGCTGTGCCAGGATGAATGGGATACGGGGAACGGCTCACATGGGGCTCCAGGGGGTTTTCTGCTGCTTTTCTCCCCATCTTAGAGCCAAATCCATCATTGTGCTGGTTCACCAGAGCCCTGAATGTACTGAGGCCGTTATTCCCTCCTGGCAGCTAGGGAGGAGGAGTGGGGTTGGCTGCTGTGCTCCAGCAGTAGGACCAAGCTCCAGTCGCTGCTCCAGCTGCTGGATCTATGCTCAGTCAAGTGGCATGAGCCCATCTCCCACTGCTCTCAGGCCCAGAGCTGCTGATGCAGCCCAGCTGGGGACGCACTGGCCCTGCTGACCAAATGGGATCATCTGCATGTTCAGGGCTGGGGGGGCTACATGTTGTCTAAGGGGCTAGAAAGTGTTCAGTTACTGTCCCTTGTTTTCTTGTTAGGGCCCTATCCAGACCCTTCCTTGGCAAGGAGCAGGTCTGAGAAATGGATGTGGTAGCAAGCACCCGCCAGGAAAGCCTCCAGGTCTTGCTGGTTTGCAGCTCTACCAAGTCCTTCCCATGGTTTGGTTTGCCTGGAGCTGCTCCTGGTAGCAGGGTTGGGGCTTGGAAAACTCTGTGGACCTCTACTGTGGGGGATGAGCCGCTTCTTCCCCTACACATGTCCTGTAGAGGTTGTTTGGTTTTAATGTGTGGTCTTTGAGATGCTTTCTTTGGCTGGCTGAGGGTGGAGCTACTCAAGTAGAATTTGGGGCTTACCCTGGAGCCTCCTTTCTCATGCTGGAGACATCTTTGCTCCGTGAACCTTGCATATGGCTTGAAGGAGCTGAAGGTTTGTGCTCGGGTTGAGAAAATCCTGGGTCACGGACCTCTGCCATGGCTTTCTTTTCCAGATGCGCTGGTATCCTCCCTCCGAAGCTACCCAGCAAGGATGGAAGTCTCGTCAGTTTTGTTAGTTCATTAGTAAGTAATTACTCTTGAAGTCAGGTCTTTTGTGTCTTTGTTCTGTTCTTCTTTCGGACCCTGTGGGGGGGAGGGATGGGAGCTTGGGCTCAGCCCCACACATCCACCCAAGGATGTGTTTGGGTTTGCAGGATGGGTGATGGGAGCAGGGAGATACTCCGAGCCCCAAGGGGTGGGGGGGTGCTGTGGGAGACGCTCAGGACACAGGTCCAGCTTCCAGCTATCCCTGTTCACCACGCTCCTCTTCGCAGTGTCTCTCCTCGGCTTGTGTTCCTCCTCCCTGCCTCTCCGCGGAGGGATATGCCAGGGACGATTGCTCCGACTCCTCTGGGTTTGGTTTGCGGCCAGCGGCAACGCGCCCGGCCCCGCCGCGCTGCCCCCGGGGCTGCCAGCACCCCCTTCCCTGCATTGTGAAGCTACCACGGTTCCAGCCATGGGCTGTGCGCTGCCTCCATCCATTCCACCCTCCCTCTCTCCCTCAAGCCATCCCCAGGACCTCCTCCTCCCTGACGGAGCTTCGCCATCTGGCTGCACGAAACCCAGCCGGGGGGCTCAGTCCTGGGCTTCCCAGGGCTCGCCCCGCCCTGGGGGCAGCTCGGCTGAAGGAATCGAAAGGCAAAATGGGTTTTGCATGTTTTCTGGCATGAATTAAAACACTTAACTTGTGTCTGTGTGAGTGTAAGTTTGTTTGTTCTAGCGTTTGTATAACCGTTAGTAACAGGTCTTGGCCCAATGGATTGATCCATCAAGGTTTTCCTCTTGCTTCGGTGAAGACTTGGCTTTGAGAAATACTAACTGTCCTTGTCTCACCCCTTCTCCCACCTCCACCCTCCCCTCCCCAGGACGACCAGAAAAATTTGAAAAACACTTTACTTTTTTCTTTTTCTTTTTTTTTCTCTCCAAAGTACGATGCACTGGGTTTCTGTTCTCATCCATTCTGCTCTGGTTTTAAAGTCGGGTTATTATATTATTTTTTCCTCTGTCAGACTTCTATATATAGAACAGCTGTAAAATATCTAACTTTTTTTTTCCCCCCCATGTCCTTCTGATTGGAGAGCATCCAGTCCTGCCAAATAATCAGCCATCCTTATGGGAATACCGAACAAAAAAAAAAGTATGAGTATTTTTGTACCATGTGTAATAAGGAAATATTTATGCATCATAAAGAATTTCTTGTGTGTTTGTGTGCAATTAATTATTATTATTATTAAAGAGAAATTGTAATCCTGTAATAAGTTAATGTTTAGTTTAAAAGCTTGAAAAAGAAGGGTTGTCTTCTGTACCTAAGATTCAGTCAGGCATAGTAAATAAGAAATTGTGCAATTTTTGTTTCAGCATCTTATTGCTTGGTATTGAAGTGCTTTAAGTATTATCTGACCATGGCTGTCTTGCTTGTATTAAAAGATTTGAGAATAAGTTGCTCTATAATTGCTGATCCTATGAGAATGTGAAACTGGATGATAATATATGAAATGAAACCAAAACAAAAAAAAAAAGACAAAATATATACCCAGAGGCTGCTGTGACTTTTTCTGTGGTCTTGTGTGTTTTCTTGGGGGAAGGGAGTGGGATGCTTCAGGTACAGCTTGGCCCCTCCCTGGTCCCCGTTCCCAGGCTTGAAGGAGGGAGGATGGTTTGGGATGCAGCTGAGGACCGGGGGATGGGATTTTCCCTACCCCCCCTGGAGAAGGACACGTCCTGGCCTGCAGGTGGTGCTGAGCTCTGCTGGAGGCCTCTGAGAGGGCAGCCCTGTGCTTTTTTTTGGGTGTTTTCGTTCCCCCTCCCAGTGTCTGCAGAGGCTGAGGGCCTCTCCTCTGTGCCAGCAATGCAGAAGGAGATCTCCATAGAAGGCAAATGTTCTCTGTGGCTGGAGAATCACCCTGCCCCCACCCAGCTCCTGCTCTGGTGCCTGGGCTGCCCAAACCTTTCTATGGCCTTATCTGTACTGGCTAAAGTAGCTGTGGGAACTGCAGTCCTGGGGCAGGGGGTGGTTGTCCCGGTGGGAATCTCCATGTGGGGACCAGAGGCTCTCCCCACTGTGCCTCAGGAGTCTCCATGGCCCAGCTTGCTGACCCCTGCACTGGGGCACTCCAGAGCCCTCCCACCCAGCTTCCCCCCCACCAGGGATCAGTGTTTTCTTCTCTCCCCAGGGCTTCGAGGGCAGCGCTGAGCGAAAGCAAGGAAAAAAATTAGAAAAAGCAAAAGGCAGGTCTAAAAATAGCCCTGCTGGCCACTGTGCCTGGGAATGGACTTGAGCAAGTGCTGCTGCTCCAGGAAGTGACTTGCTGTGGGTTGCCTACACCAGAGCAGGGCTGCCAGCCCCTTCCCATGGGATTCCCACTGCCTGCCATCCAGGCATTTGCCTGCATCTCGGCTCCTGCCCCAATACCAGATTCAGTGGGTTGGCTCTTCCCTGCTGGGTCTGTCCTCATCTCGCAGCTCTGCTTACCTGAGTGGAAACACTCCAGAGAGCAGCAGGGCCTGTTGATGGGAGGGTGAAAGGCTTTAAATTATAGAGCAGACTTTTTCCTGGAGATTTTTTTTTTTTTTTAAAAAGCCTTTAGCACATGCATTAACATGGCCAGGCCATGAATAATTTACGCCTGGGTCTATTAAGCTTTTACACTGGGACCCGCTTGCCTTGGAGCTAAAGTAGGTCACGTCTGCTCCAAGGGTCCCTGGGCATCCCTTCCCTGGCCGGAGCGAGGCCAGTGCAGGCGTGTGGACACACAGGTGCCCTAGCCTGACCGTGTGTGCACTGCCCCTGCGCTGTGCTGGCTGCTCCCATGGGGGTGATTTGGGTGCTCTGGGAGGTGATTTGGGGACAGGGAATGTCCCCAAAATATCCACATCTCCAGGCACGATGAAGCTCTAGGTGCAGGGAAGCTCTGGGTGCAGGACACAAGCTGTTGGCATCACCAGGGAAAGGGTGCAGGTCATGGCACCTTTGGTCCTTGTGCTGCCTGTCAGCCAGTGGCCAAAGGACAAACCCAGCAGGGAATAGAGAAGAAGACACCGAGGCTGGAAAAAATATAGGGGAAAAAGGCTGCTTTTGTCATGCTTTCATTTTACTTTTTACTGGAAACTCCCCCCCTTTTCCTTGTTTTGAAGGTGGGAAAAAAGATAAATCTTTGAGCTTTTGGACTGTTTTCTCCCGCATGTGCTGTGCTTTGCCATGATGTGTGGTCTGGGCATTGAGGTAAGGAACACTTTGGGAATAGAAAATCCAGCTTTTGTGATGTAAAAGGGCCTCTTGAACAGCTGTGCTGGATAAGCTGCTCCCATTGGAGGTGATTAGACATGTTCACAACCGGTCAGGGGGGCCAGATCCAAAACTCCATCCCTGCTGGAACCAGAGAAGTAGGAAAAGATTCAGGTCATCTCACACCAGCATTCATCTCCGGATATGCTGGTCACAGGAGCTCCTGTCTCCGAGTCAGGAGCCTCCCACCGTGCTGACATCCCACACACCTTTGCTGATGGTTAAGGGTCCTCACATGCAGCTCAGTCGTGCAGGTGATGATCAGTGTCTTCTGCCCATTTCTCCAGAAAATGTGATGACGAACAATACAAATGGATTTTGTAAAGGACCAAACCCCAGCAACTCCCATCTGCTGGTCTCTGCCAGCACTGCTGCCACCATTCCCTCTTCTGTCCTCTCAGGCCAAAGCCTGTCATGGCTGGAGATAATTTTGAACATCACTGATGACAAACATCACTGTTTGTCCACCAGGCAGAGAACGATGGCCTCAACCGTGAAGAAACGTCTCAGAGAGCCCCAGCTCCATCCTGCAGCAGGATTTTGCAGCTACTGCTCCCTGCTGATTTCCATGAACTATAGAATCACAGAATTATTTAGTTTGGAAAAGCCCTCTAAGACTATCAAATTCTTCCATTCCCCAGCACTACCAGGTCCACCACTAAACCACATTCCCAAGCGCCACATCTCTGAGCAGTTCAAGGGATGGTGACTCCACCACTGTGCTGGGCAGCCTCTTCCAATGCCTGACCACCCTTTCAGGGAACAACATTTTCCCCAACACTCAACCTAAACCTCCCCTGGGCACAAACTGGGGCTTTTTCCTCTCATCCTGTCCTTTGTTCCCTGGGGCAAGAGCTCAACCCCCACCTGGTTGGCCCCTCCCATCAGGGAGTTGTGGAGAGTGAGCGGGTCCCCCCAAGCCTCCTTTTCTCCAGGCTGAACCTCTCCAGCTCCCTCAGCCACTCTTGGTGCTCCAGACCCTTCCCCAGCTCCATTCTCTTCCTTAGACATGCTCCAGCCCCTCAGTGTCATAAGTGGCCCAAAGCTGAATGCAGGACTTGAGCTGTGGCAAGAAGCTGCAGCTCATGCAGCGTTGCTGGGACTCCCCTGGCATATATGTGTTGTCCACCCCCGTGAGGGTGAGGAGCAGGTCTGCTGTGGTCAGGGAGCATCAGGCACCTGTGGGCCCCCAGCCCATGGCATATGGCCAGATAAAACGACTGGCCAAGCTGTATAATGATGGATAAACTCGGTAACACCTCTGGAACAGGCAGGTTGGGCTGGCAGGAGAACAAGCAGGCACAGCCAGGCCTGAAATATCACCAGGAGGGCAGGAAGAGGTAGAGAATCTTGGACACTAAGAAGGGAGGGGACAGTGTCCTGGCTGCCTCACAATTCCTTATTGCACAGTGCCCCCTCTCAGGAGTTTTGATTAGATATCACCACACTCTCACAGCTCCAAAACTACCTCTGCTCTCCCCCTGCCAAACACCTGTCTGTTGAATTATTCCCCAACCCAGCAAGAAGGCTGTAGAGACTTGGAAGTGGCATCCCAATCCCCCATGGAGACATAGGTGATAAACAACGGATGGCACAGGAATCATGTAACAAAATGCACCCCAAAAAAGAACCTGTTAGGGAAAGGCGAGAGGTGCCAGGTCCCACCTCCAAAGTGATGGATGTCATCCCAGAGGTGCCTTGGGAGTCAAGGTGCTGTTGCGATGGGATCCTGAGGGTTATTAATTACAGGAGGTACCTCCATCACGATTCAAAGATACATGGGATCGGGTCAGACCCTTAAAGAACAAAAACTGCTATGAACCAGTCAGGCTTTAACGACGTTGTTTGCGTAGTGTGATGGGAAGGGTGCTTCCGGTCTGCGCTGTCACGGCGTGCACAGTTTAGCGGGAAAGCCAGAAGGTGGCATCCGAGACCTGAGCACAGGAAACCAGGACACCTCTAGCAGGAGCTCAACAGCAGTTTGCAGCTCCGGACAGTGGTGGAAACGCATGGATTTTGACATCCATGTTCTTCTTCTTGGGATGGGGAGAGTGGCAACAAGTCAGGCAAAGAATCTCTATATTGAGTTAATAGAGGAAAATATTTTTATTTTTCCAGTCAGCTACAGTGTTATTACCAAAAATACACTGAATTTGTGCTGGGACAGGATGGGGTGGGGTGGTGGTGGTGGTGTTGCTCCGTAGTCCAACCTTGCTGTGGTGGGACTATCACCACTCAGGCCGGTCCTGGCTTGTTCCAGCTGAGCCTGGGAATCCCCTGAGGCTGGAGCTGTCCCTCTTCTGTGTGCCTCTCCCATGCATAGCTCCTGGTATTACTCATTTTACTCAAAAAGAAGAAGAAATGTGATGTCTTCTGTGATGACACAGCCATGACACACTCGGCTCTTTACCAGCACAGGTGGTGGGAGCCACCCTAGCAAGACACTGGCAACCTGTGCAGCTCCTTTGGCCAGTGAGCCTGAGATGGGCAGGAGTACCACTATCACCATGCGGGGGTGTCAGGAGCACCACTGTCACCTTCTCCATCTGTCCCAGTGCCATCTGTCGGGACAGACAACAGATGGCACTGGGAAATTAGCCCGGGACAAGCTGGGATGCCCGGAGGGAGCAGAGGCCACTGCTGCACTTGCAGGTCACAGCCCAGTGTAGGCAGGAGACGGAGAAGAATGAGCTGCAGCAAGCCCTGGGACAAGGGAACACCGTCTCCTGATAAAAACCTGGAATGGTTTCCAAATACATCCAAAATGTTCTGTTCTCAAATCAGGATTTCTCCTCCTGTGATTCTCACAGATTTTCCTCTGGGATGCATATGGGTTGGAGTTTCTAGGTTGTTTGTTCTGCTATGGGAATCCAGAGCTCTCCCATTCCCTCCATTTCCCATGTTTCCTATGCATGGCAGAGCATGCCTCATCTCCTGGGCTTCATCCAGTGGGCTTCATCCCTGGGCTTCATCTGCTGGGCTTCATTGGGGCTGACACATTGTGGCTTTCATTCTCCTCTGGGTGCCAGGAGTGAGTGGGAGCTCCTTAATCTTTTCTGGGTTCCAAGTCTCCATGCTGCTCAGCCAGGACAGGTGTTCTAGCAGGCAAAGGGAGGATGCCAACTTGTGCCAGCATATCAAAGCCAATGGCTGGTGAAACAGGCTGGTCCCACCACCAAAGTCTTCCTGTCTCTTCCCTCGGCCCTTTGTCCTATCACTGTCCTTGGCATCATGCTGAGCTGAGGTCTGGGTTGGTTGCTAAGGGGTCTATGGGTGACAGCATCGTACCTCTCATGGGACAGCCACAAGTGCTTTTCCCTCTCTGGTGGTAAAGACAGCAAGACCTGCCTACCCGCAACTGGAGCCACTCAGGATATGCTAGAGTTTCCCAGGGATCTGTCACTCTTAGGGATCATGAGCAAGGTTTTGGCAGAAGAACCTGATCCTTGCAAAAGTCTGGGAAAGGCTGTCAACTACTCTGTGTCCAGTGTCCCTGGTGTCAGCCTGTGCTGGATCATTCTTCCCTTGGAAAGAAGTGTTATGGTTTCCTAGTTCCAAATATTTGCCACCTCCTCCCTGCCCACGGGTTGGTTTGTCTCCGCCAATGCCCCTCTGCCCCCCCCGCCCTGAGTTCTCTGCACTGGCGGGTAGCCCTGTGTGGCATTTCCCAAGGTGTCTGCTGGCGCAGGTGGATGCCAACCAACCGATCCCAACACCTTTCCTTGGGGACAAGTTCTGCCAAGGCAGACAGTCTGAGCCACAGGAGCCAACGTTGGCCAAAGTCAACAGCCTTCAGTGTGACTTCCGTGTGCTTGGCTCGGCAGGGCCCCACTGATGGGGTGAGAAACACCTGATAACACCTTCCACATCACAAAAGCCTCCTGTAGCTTCTCCTGCTGTCCTGCCAGACCTGCAGCTGCTCCTCTGCTTCCCAAATCTCACCTGGATGCAATGAGGAAATATGGGGAAGAGTTTTGAGCACCAGGAGAGTTGAGTGAGCTGAGGGGCTCAGCCTGGAGAAAAGGAGGCTCAGTGGGGACCTTCTCATTCTCCACAGCTTCCTGACGAGAGGGTGCAGACAGGTGGGATTTGGGCTCTGCTCCCAGAGAACAAGGGACAGGATGAGAGGAAATGGCCTCAAGTCACACCAGGGGAGGGTTAGATTGGATATTAGGCAAAATCTCCTCATTGAAAGGATGGTCAAACACAGGAACAGGATGCCCAGGGAAGTAGTTGGAGTCACCATCCCTGGAAATGTTCAAGAAGTGTGTGGATGTGGCACTTGGGGCTAAGATTTAATGGTGAACATAGCAGTGTTGGGGTAACGATTGGACTTGATGATTTCAGAGGCCCTTCCCAGCTTAAATGATTGCATAATTCTGTGATCTTGTTCCAGCCTTGTCTTTGTGCCCCAAGCACATTAAAAGGCTGACAAGGACCAGACAGGGTAAGATTTGATTAAAGTTTAATTAAATACCCCTATTTTAGATTGCCCCTCTGGTATAACACTTAGATGTGGGCTGAGAATGAGCCAGAAAATATTTTTTTCCATGGAAGTTGCCACTTATAGGTAGTTGCCTCTTTAGGGGCACTTTTTGGGAATTGGAGAGAAATATTTCTCATGTGGATCAGCCTGGTGTGCCACTGTCCTCCTGAAATGCAGTAACTGGATTTCAACAGATGCACCTTAAAATGACCCTTTCTTGGCTTGAACTGAGCACTTTGACATGGACCTACTTCCTTACTATTTACCAAAAAAAGGTTTACCTGGAAATCCAAGGGACCACTGTGCCTGTTGTCTTGGTTTTTTTTTAAAAAAAGCACAGATTCTGAAAAATTTGTTCTTGCCACAGATCCAAATGTTCCAGGGTATTAGCATTTATTGAAGGCTAAAAATCCTTTCTTAGCATTTAACAGTTTCATATTATTATTTTTCATTTCTGGTGGAGAGGGCCTGTGGGTTGGGAGAAACCTTGGTGGGAAATGGGAGGAATTCCAATTGGATACAAGGGAAAAAATTTCACCATGAGACTGGTGGAGTGACTGGATAGAGTATGGAGCAATGGTGAAGGGGTCTCTTCATCCTTGAAAACCTCCAGAATTCCCTCCTCCTCAAGCTTTCCCTGTTTATTGCAATTTAGGGGATGTTACATGGGAGGGGGAATAACTCTGGCTAGGCTGGTGTCTCGGGCCACATTTTTTGCTTAAAAAAATAAGTTTTCTAGCTAGAATGAAAAATAGCAACTGTTTTAGGGATTAAATATATGATATTGAATGCAGACAATGTTTCCCAGAAGGTTTAAACATTGCTGGAGTGTTTGAGCACTTCTTGGTGCTCTCTTCATGCCCATCCATTAAAAAAAAAAAGCATTATATAAAACAAAAAAGGAAGGTAACAACTTCTTTTTAATCTGTTTGCGTTCTTAAAAAAGATTATTATAAACAGACACAAAAATCCCAAGCCAGTAAGTAAACCTTGGGTTTCTAAAGCAAATATGTTGTGGTGAAGAGAAAGCTGATCTCCCAGCAGTGTGTGTTTGTGTATGGGATCAGAGCAAAGCTGCCATGCACAGAAGGTTCTTGAGCTAGAAAGTGGAAGCAAACACTGGTGACATTCACAGAATGTGCTTTGGGGTGAACAATGAAAAAACAAAAGGTTTTCTCATGTTTTTCTCAGTGGAAATAATCAGAACTATGGACTTTTCCTTTCCAGGGAAAGTTTTAGACATGAATATCAGATCTTGCAGTTCCAAGGATGGAGAGAGACTGATCAAAGCCATCAGGGTGAGAGTTGGGCTGAGCTGTTCAGGGTGAAAACATCCCGCAGCCACTACATCAAATACTTTGTGCAGTGGACTGTGGAAAATAGTATTTTTGTAACGACTTCCACTTAAATTCATGTCTCTTTCTCCCAGCATAGCTTTGTGTATATGAGGCAGGACACAAGGCAGCGTTTTGGGACAGCTCCAGAAGAAAAGCCAATAGGTGGAACACTGCTAGGAGTAGCAAGGAACAGCATCTCCAGAGCCCATGATGAAAGACAGATGCAAGGAGAAGAGACATCTCCTCCCGGAGACAGAGGAGCAAGGATGAATGCTACTTTTCCTTTCCCTTTCTCCTTTCCTTGGAGAAGCTGTTCTACAAAACCCTCCCAGAAAGAACAGAGGACTTGACTGGGGGGAACCAGCTCCATGTCAGCCCAGCAAACCGTGTGGGGTCCCAGTCATGCCCAGTAACAGATTTTTAGGATTGACACTCCTCAGAAATGCCACTGGTATCAAGAAAGGATTCGACAGTCTTTGTTTTGTAATTAGAGATGTGCCTTGAGGTGCCCTGACTTGTCCACAGAAATCCCACTGCTTCTCAAAGCAGAGCCTTTGGGTAAACATGGACAAACCCAACCTGCTCAGTGGAAATTCTGGGGCTAGAGGGACACACATGCTCATGTCCAGAGAGTGTTTCTAGGTACATCTTCCTTACCTCCCCCTCCCAAGGATTTTGGACTGATTTACATATATCCCTTTTCTCTGTCACTTGCATCCCACTCTTTTATTCCTTTTCTACAATCTCTGCTACTGTGATATTTCTCGTCACTATTAAAAGATGTGTAAACTCTTTGTGGGAGAAAGTGGTCACCTGTTTTAGATAATTTTGAAAATGTTCCTCTAGGGAAGAGCAAATACAGACTTTACACCAGCACTGACACTTATGTGAATGAGGCCTTTAAGAGCAAAGCTTGGCCTGAATGCCTTGTTTTGTTGATTTGAATCAAAAAGTAGATCATAGAATCATGGAGTCTTGGAATATCCTGAGTTGGAAGGGATCAAGTCCAACTCTTGGCCCTGCACAGGACAACCCAAGAATCTCCCCACGTGTCTGAGAGCATTGCCAATATGCATCTGGTGATAGTCCACAATATGCAGTCTGTGAGCCTGGGGAACTGGGACAGTGCTTGGCTCCCATAGAGGCTGGCGATGAAGTTGCCAGAGGAATTTTAGCAGTCACTTGAGTGAAAAGTGGCTGTAACATCACTACAATTGTGCTTCAAAGAGAAAGGGATCAGACCAGGCACGTGGGGGCACAGCAACACCACGAAGAGAACGATGCTGGTGCATGGATGTGGAAGGGTGGGATTTGCCTGCTCTTGGGGTGGCAATGTCAAAACAAGGAAGGAAGAGTAATGGGAGGCTTCAAAATAGATTATCAAGAAGATCTTGCTGATTGTAAAGCAGTTTTAAACCAGATACCTGAGAGAATGGAGAAGGGCTGTTTGTGGGCACACAGAGTAGGAATTAATCACAAAGCAAAGCAGTGATTCTGTGGGTTATGACCCTGACCCCAAACTCCACCAAAACTCCTGGGTGACTCTTGCAGTCTGCACCCTGCCCTGACATAGCCTGCCAGTCTCCAGGGTGACTCACACAGCTACAGGATTTTCCAGGAAAGCACACACAAAAATAGGTGGATACATTGCCCTGGTGTCAAACATCAACACCTATCCCAGATCCACCACTGCCATTCAGAAAAAGCTTGTTTGCAGAAGACTTTGATTGTGAGCGCTGTATTTCTGGGGGCTAACACACAGTGCAGAGGGACTGTCAGCCACCGGGCTCCTGTCCCACCTCAGCTTGGGGACAGGGTGGTTGTCCTGCAGGGAACAGCCACCTCTCCCAGGGAGGAGAAACATATGCATCTTCATGCTCAAATCTGACACTTGGTCCCTAAGCGTTTGTCTCATGAGGACATTTAAAATGATTTCCTGAGTGGTGTTTTCCTGGGGACAGTTGTGTTAAATATTAATTGATGGGATGATATAAGGTGTCATGCCTTATCAGCAGGTAGAGCTGAGAGCTGGGGTGGACAAGGAAGTCAGGGCTGAGGATGGCTTCTGTGGAAATCACAAATCTGTGTATGCAAATAACTCCATGTTTAGTAAATACCTGACTGATGGAGTCATGGCATTTATAGAAGAGGTGGAGGGAGTGGTGGCATGTACGTGAAGGGATGGATGCAAGTCTTCACCCAGAAGAGAATAATAACGTAAAAATGTACAACCAGCAGCCACAAAGGCTTCTAGGGCCTTCTCCTCCCATTGGATTACTGGATTATTTTTTCAGAATCTAATTGTCCCACTTTGAGCTACACAGGATTACTGAACTTCATCCTAATATAGGTTGGGTGGTAGGTCACTACCTTATGCAGCCCTACCACTCCAGGTCCCTTTGGTTCAGAGGTGAGATCAAGCAGTCACAGGATGGTGGCTTTACAGTTGAAGTACAGTTATCACATTTAGTACTGTAATAATTAATTGATTTATTTTTCCAACTCTGTCAAAGGTGATGGTAGATCTTGGACAGGCACCTTAGAATTTTCTGCATCATTTTGGGAGAAAACACTTTGATGTAGTTGGTCAGAAATAGAATTGCAGTGTTGGGATGTGGGAGAAGCTGCAGAGGGACCCTGTTAAGGGTGACAACACTTCCTAGGCAAACATGAGAATCATTTACAAGGTAACTGACAGGAGGGGAATAGGAACAGCTGCGTCAAATGTGAGTCCCACTTGAGCTGTGCCTGGAGATGGAGAGGTCATGGAGATGGAGAGATTTAGCCCAGGCTACAGAGAAGTCAACCCTTTGGTTGCATTTTGGACCAGGCAGAGGCTTACCCTGACGTGTGAACTTACAGTGGCTATTTGGCCGCTACACTCAGGGTTCCCAGGACAACATCACCCTAAGGCTGCCCCAGCTGTGGGACTGCAGAAGGATCACTGCAGGGAGCCCAGGGTCCTAAGCACTGTCCTCCCCCTCCACTGGGACCAGTGGGTGTGTAACCTGCAATGCTGCTCTTTATTTTGGGGAGTTCATCCTCCAAGACATGCAGATGCATCCCCTGCGTCTCCTCAATGAGTTAGTTCTGAGGTGTTTCATAACTTGCAAACAAGGAAAATACACACTGAGTTTGACTACTCAGTTTCAACTGAGTTACTTTTATGTCAACAAAGCATCCACCTCTTTATCTAGCGAGGCCACCATGGCCATGACATAATCCCACAGCACTGCTCTTGTGTGCCTGGAGGAACGTGAACAACTACCCCACCAATGAAAACCAGACACCCACACACACAGGTGAAAGAGAAATTAATTAGGACTGAGTCCTAAGTGTGGTTTGTCTTTGGTTGGTAGTCAAAAGGGCTTGTCAGGCAGTGCTCAATGCAAACAAAGAGAAATGGACCATAGCAAGGCCTTCAAAACACCTTTCACAGGAGGATCTTGGAGGATTTGTAGTGGCTAGTGAAGCCCTTGTGGTCCTGAAGGAAGAGCAGGCCCAGCAGGCACAGGCAGCAAACTCTGGCAGAGAAAACATGGAATTGTGAAGTGAATCTGATTCAGAAAGGACGTGGGAAAGAGGAGAAAACTGAAGGCAAAGTGCTGGCAGTCATGACAGGGAGGAGCAGAAGAGCTGAAGGAACCAGTTCCCTTGCCCCAGCAAAAAGTCACTTTTTGGTCAAAGGCTGGCAAGGAACCTCCTTCACTCATCCTTGCTGCAGGGCAGGAACTGAGGCCACAGCCATAGGGCTGTGTTGGCATGACTGCACCTTGAGAAGAGACAGAAGAGCAAAGAGAGAACCACCGCACTTTAAACCTGCCACCCTGCCCTCCCAAGGGAACAGCAGCAGCCCAGGCTGGTTCTCAGAGCATCCCCTGGTGAGTACAGCAGCCACTTTCACAGCAGGACAAACCCCGTGGTGGTTGAAACACACTTTTTTCTGGGCTGCCCAACACAGCTGCCATTGGTCTGGTCTATGTGACACCTACAGAGGAAATCCCTGGTTGTAAGGAACTGGCATGGCTTTGGCAATGCAGTCTGCACGTGTGCTCCAGGAAATGTAAGGAGTTCAAATGGAGAGAAATTATCCAGAGCAAACACTGAGCCTGGGAGAAATTTCTCGAGAGAAGGAGGTATAAGGTTAGACAGGAATGGCCAGCTTCCCATGCATTCCTAGCCATGATTCATTCTAGGGAACTCCGCTTATTCAGGATTTTAGCTGAAGATCAGCAATACTGGGGAGGAGATTCTATCAGGAACTCAGGATCTGGTGCTGCAGGAGATGAAGATGACTCCTGTGACAGCTCCCAGTGGAGCCCTCAACACCCTGCAATGCACTTGAGGAGCAAAACTGACATGAGAACTCAAAGGACTTGTGTCATAGCAAGAGCCCTGACTTCCCAGTGGAGCTCCCAGTCCACAGCTCCAGCATTTTTTCAGATTTAGGGAGCCCAGGTGTCAGGCTGCTCCATGCTGGTAGAGCTGCAGGATTTCACAGTGAATCTCATGCAGATAATTTGAGTGGCAAGTCAAGTCTGGAGGAAGATACACCCTAAAAAGGAAAGGCACAAGCAGACACCTTGAGAAAACAAGCATATCCAGGAAGAGACAGCTGTTCCCCACCTTTCCATAAAACGCAAATATTCCTGCTTCCATGGATGTGTCAGGAATTACATTGCTATGTAAACACTAAGTAAGGTGATTTGTCATGGCTTCCCATGAACTCTTTCCCCTGCGCTCAGAGTAACCACAGTGGTGGTGCTGACTCTGACTCCACTGAATTTTCCAGGGAATGGCCCCAAAATGGAAAAAAAATGCATCAGTCTCCATGGGAGTCTCCGAAGGCCTGGGCTGTGAAACATGTTTAGGGAAAAAAAAATCATAGATATATCTATCCATGCAAGGAGGAGGACAAAATAATATTAGAAACACAGGCTACTTTTAGCTGGTTCTGGCAATTTTATATAATAAATCCTGTGTATTTTGTATTTTTCTAAGGAAGTCAAGCTTGGAAAGCTTTCAGCTGCAGAATGTTCTTAGAATTCTCTTCTCTCTTGTGACCAATGACAGGACCCGGGGGAACAGCTGGAGCTGTGTTGGGGGTGGGTTAGGCTAGATATCAGGGAAAGGTTCTTCTCCAGAGGGTGGTTGGGGACTAAACAGGCTCCCCAGGGAATGGTCACAGCCCCAAGGCTGTCAGAGCTCCAGGAGCTTTTGGACAGTGCTCTCAGGCACAGTGTGGGATTGCTGGGGTGTCCTGTGCAGGGCCAGGACTTGGGCTTGATGATCCCTTAAAGCCCAGGATATTCCATGATTCAATGACACTGGAGAGAACAATCTATTTGAGATGTTAATCAATTCCATTTGAGCAGAAAACTGCTTCTCCCCACCACCCAGAACCCCTGAAATCTCCATTTTTTCCCCAATAAGCTATTTCTTCAGCTCAGATAATTACATTCAAATAGTGCCACGATCAGGCAAGCCGACACACCACTTAGTCGAAGTGCAGGGTGCAGTGTTCTTATCAGCGTGGCCTGGAGCCGGGACTGAGGCTGGGACTGGGCCTCGAGCAGCACCTGGGTCTGGAGCTGTGCCCGGAGCAGGGGTGAGATTGGAGCTGGAGCAGGGGCTGAGGCTGAGACTGGGCCTAGAGCCAGGGCTGGAGCAGGCATTGGAGCTGGAGCTGAGGCTGGACCCAGAGCTTGGAGCTGGGGCTGGAGCTGGGGTTGGGACCTGGAGCTGTGTCTGCTGCTGGGGCTGGAGCTGATGCTGGGAGCAGGGGCTGAGGCCTGGAATTGGAGCTGGAGCTGTGGCCTGGAGCTGGGGAACCTGGGCTCAGAGATGGGCCTGGGGCTGGAACTGGGCCTGGGGCTGGAACTGGGCCTGGCGCCGGGGTCGGGGCTGGAACTGGAGCTAGGCCTGGCGCTAGAGTTGGAGCTGCAGCCGTGCCCGGGGTCGACCGGCCGTGACCGCTCGGTGCCGGGGGGGCGGTGCCGGGTCCGGCGGGCGGGCGGGGGCCGGGGCAGGGGCGGCCCCCCGGCGGCGGCCCTTGGACCCGGGGCCGCACCGCGCCGAGCCGAGCCGAGCCGAGCCATGGCGACGCCGGGGCAGAACGTGGCCGTGGTGGTTCACCGAGCCGGGGAGTTGCGCCTGGTACGGTCGGGAGGAGCCAGGGCCGGGCGGGAGCGGCTGGGCGGGGGCGGCTCCCACGGGCCCTGGGGTTGAGCCCGCGGCACTGGGGGTGTCCGGCACCCCCGGTTCCACCCGGTTCTGGGGGAGCTTGAACTGACCCCTGGCTGGCAGTGCGGACGGGCCGCGGCTGCCCCATGGCAGGAGGGGTGACCTGGGGAGAGCGGGGTCCCAAATTCGAGGGTATCCCGTGGCTGGGCCCTCCCATCCGCTCTCTGCGGGGTAACCGCTTCGGGCTCTTCACGGCATTATAGGGAATGACCCAGACGAGGTGGGGGGGGCGGGAAAAAGGCACCAGCCCTCGGTGTGCCTGGGAGGTGCAACATTTTTAGAAGGGGAATAAATTTATACACTTATTCATCCAAGTAGGAAAATGCAACAGTTATTAGAAGCACAGCCTATTTTTAGCTGCTTCTGGCAACTTTGTGTATCCTATCGTGTACATTTTCTGGTTTTCCAACCTTGGGCAGGTTTCAGCTGCAGAATGCCCTTAGGGGACACAGGAGGGGATAATGTTGAGATCTTTGCCAGCTGCGTTTGGGTGGAAAACCTCTTATCCGTGACATCCAGAATCCCCAGAAACTCATTCCCTTCCAGTTAGCCATTTTCACAGCTGAGATAGGCTCTCCCAGGGACACGGGGTGGAGGGTGGTTGTTACTTCTTTGGGCTGGCAGGGCCCAGGTGAGCAACAGGACAGAAGGTTTTGGGAAGCAGGTGCTGGAGGAGCCTCCTGGACAAGGGGGGCTTTTATTTTGTAATTTTTTAGTACTTTAGGCTCATTCTGCCTCTCTGGCTGCTGTCTCTTCCTGGCTACTGATTCATCACTGTGCTGCTGAAGATCCACGTTTGCCAGTTTGGCCAGTGCCAAATGGGGGAAGGAAGATTTCCATGGGCAAACACTGGCAGGCAGGTTTCTGTACACAGAGTCCTGGCAGGAGGGCTCTCGGGAACACAAAGACCTTGGATGCATGCCTTGTTTGGGGGATGATTACCAGGAAAGCAGTTGATTTTTTACCATTCCTGCGCAGCTCAAGCAACACTTGCCAAAGCCTGAGCAGTGCCATGTGGGCGGCTCCTGGTGGCTCCCAGGCGGTTCCCACGCACCTTTGACGCAACTGCACTTTCACTACAATCTACAGGCTACTACATGTTGCCTGTATAACAAAAGAAATCAAAATGGCTAGAGGATTGAGGTGGTCCCTCTAGTTCAAGAACATGTTTCCAAACCCCTGTGATTTAGAAATATGTCTGAGACTTGTGAAGGTGGATACTGGCTCCATCACATCTGAGTTGCTGTGTTGCTGTTTCTCTAAACTGGTTTATACCTGGACGTGTGAGTTTTCCTTGGATATTTGTACTGCTAGAGACCTTAGAGCTGGTTGCCAGTGCCCTCCTGCCTCACTGTCAGCAGCTTGTGTGATCCTCCTGGGCTCTGCTGAAGTTTCTTCATTATGTGGATGGTGATCACTGTATTGACCTACTGATCACAGGAGTAGTCTCGGCAGTGAACTCTGAACTTGTTATCTGTTATTGATACCCAAAGCTGGGTGACGCCGTCTTCCAGTAATTCCCACACCTTTCTTGATTCTTGGACATGTTTCCCATGGGCAGAGTCACTGTGACCCCTGAGCTGTGTGAAAATGTGTTTGCTTTGTTTTTGTTGACTCTTCTCTTGTCCTTAGGTAGTTGCACAGGCTTTTCTTCACTGCCCATTAAGGATTTATTGATTTTATACTTGTACCATGGCCTGACTTTCCATGTCTTCTTTCACAGGAAATATTTGCTGTGTTTACTTTACCAGTCACCATTTCTGAACTTATCAGTGAACAACAGACAACAAGCAGAATTTATGTCTTTGGTGTTCTCCACTTCGGTCACTCCAAATCTGGCTGGAGAATTGGTCACCAAGATGTCAGGGTTTTTTTGGCACAGTTGTTGTGGCTGGGGGAGGAAAAAAAAAAGTGGTTTGGGTTTTTTTTTCACACATACACATTTTCAGCTAGAAGTTGGCTTTGTCTCTAACCATGTACTGTTCTGTTCAGTCTGAGATGGTCTGTACCTCTGATGTGTCACCAGATCCTGTGCTTATTGCATTTTCTGTAGAAGAGGTTACATCTAGATTGACCCCTTTTAGAAATAATGCTCTGGGCTGTGTCCTCAGTGGAACAAAACAAACCCCCCACACAGAAAAATTGCAGATTCAGGTCTGAACATGGAAGATTTCAGTTGGTTGAGTTGTATGAGAACATGTTTCCAGAGTTTGTCTTTTCATGATGTTTAGAATGCTAAAGTACAAAGTAGGAATTGAGGACTATGCTGGGATTTAAATAGTTAAAATGCAGAACAGTGCTCCTCAAAGTTTGGGTAGCAAATGAATTTTTAAGCATTTATTGTTGGCACTGGGGAGCTTTGGGAAAAAAGCTCTGGGGTGCTTTTCTTAGACACATGATCCTCAGGGTGGGTATTGTATAGTCCTGATGTTGTAAAACCCAAAAAATTTATTCCTTTGACTTTTGAGGCAGCTGAGGGAGCTCTGTGAAGGCAAAAGCCCTGCAGACCTTTTGGGTGGAAAGGTGATATTCTAACTGATTTCATAATTCATCCCATAAAGACGTGCCATGGCAATTACAAGAGAAGGTGAATGTATACGTTATCAGTTATAAATAATTATGTATATTTGATGTATACATTATTATGTACGAATATTATGTATAAATTGTGTATTACTGGCACAGGGTGGTGAGGCCCTGGCACAGGTTGCCTAGAGAAGCTGTGGGTGTCCCACCCCTGGAAGTGTTCAAGGATGGGGCTTGGAGCAGCCTGGTCTAGGGAAAGGTATCCCTGCCCATGGCAGGGTGTAGAGTGAGATGAGCTTTAAGGTCCTTTCCAACCCAAACCATTCTGTGATGCTGTTATTCTGCGATTATGTAGTAAAAAAAAAAAAATTGTATTATATAAATAATAATATAAGCACTGCAATATTAAGGCTTTACAGAACAGGTGGTTCAGAATCTTCCCGGTTACAGATGGTGATTTTTTTGTCAGCCAGTGGGATGAAGGATTCAGCTGAAACTTGGGGCTGCTCCAATGCAGGGAAATTTAGTATGTGTCTCTTGCCTGGGCAGGGTAAGGGAATTTTCTGCAAAATAATTTGGAGAGTGGATTTACAAACTGGCACTGTGCTCACTCCTACAGCTGCCTGTGTTACTCCGCTGAGCATGGAAAATGAGGGGAGCTTAGGAGCAGGCTCCCTGTGGCACAGCTGTGTCCCATGGAGCAGACAGAACCAAAACCCTCATCTGCTTGTGGATTGACCTGAGCTAACCTGGGCTGAGTGTCCACAGATATACCCAGGGATATGAAAAAGCAGCTAAATGTTATTTTTTCCTTTTGTCCATAGGAAAACCGTCCGATCCCAGAACCAGGTCACAATGGTAGGTCTACAGATGACTGACTGTCTGCTTTCTTTACTTCTCTCTTTGTTATCTCATTCTCTTTTGCTGCCCCTTGGTATTATAAAATATTTTTGAGGAAGTACAAAATTATCCAAAAAAAGGTTGTGTGGCTGAAACAGATGTTGCTTTTCCAGCTGAAAATAAGAGCTGGAGCAGTCACAGATAAATCCCTTTATCTGGCTTTTTTTGCTTCCTGTTACATCAGTTTGTGTATGTCACAGTAAATGTCTCTTGGGCGTTGATGATCTTATGCAGGACTAAACATTAATAGGATGGGCTGATAGAAATTTGATTCACTAACTCTCCAGGGCTGAAATCATAGCTTAGGGAGAAGGAAAAATTAAATGGACTTGCTATTTTATTCCTGCTCCAGCAATAATAATGTCCCTCTTAAATTGTATTATTTTGTTGACCATATTTTTAACTGACATTAGCTTTTGTCTTACCCTATTTTAATTATTTTATTGTCTTACTTTGTGAATCATTGCACAGTTTTGCATTTAAGCACATGGTTCATGAATACATGCACTCCTCTAATACATGCAGACACAATTCTGGTGTGTTGATTGAATGCCAGCAAATTTGGATGTGTTGATAATGGCTTGGCCTTTGCTCTGGGGCCCAGGGACAGCCCGTGTGCTGCTCTCACGGTGCCGAAGAAGGTCAATTTCTCTACAAGGAACTTTCCCTCCTTTTCTGGCAGAGGTCCTCCTGCGCATGCATTCTGTTGGGATCTGCGGCTCTGACGTTCACTACTGGCAGCATGGTCGAATTGGGGATTTTGTTGTCAAGGATCCCATGGTTTTGGGACATGAAGCTTCTGGGACTGTTGTCAAAGTGGGCTCAGGGGTGACTCATCTGAAACCAGGTATCTGGAATCAAAACTGTTTGTTTTCCTCCTAATCAGTTCCTGAGAATGTGCTGATAACGGCCTGCATTTTTTTCTGTCACATAAATTTATCTGAGGTTCTGAACTCACAGTGTGACCTTCTCCTTCAAAAAGGAGAGCACTGCTATTAGTCACCCAGCTTGGCCACTAGTATATGCTATTCCTTAGGTAGCTTTATCCTGGGATGTCTTGAGCTGGTCTGGCTATATTTTAATGCAGAGCAGAGTGTGTGCTGGTACAAGGTGCTTTTTAAGGAAGCTTGATAAAGCTTCAGATGCCACATCTGTAGCTCTTGCCAGTGACCTGCTGTGAGTGTGTCTTCTGTGTGTGTGTTCTTGAAGGAGCAAATGGCATCCTGGCAGTGCAGAGGTCACTGGAGCAACTGCTCCAGGCTCTGTAGTGGGACCTCCACAGCTCGCTGTGCACATGAATGTCCTAGAAAATGAAGTGAACAGGGAATTTTGAAAAGTTTGCTGATGAGACCGGCTTAGGCAGGGTGGAGAGGATGTGGGGGATAGCCAGCAAGAGTTACAGAGAGAACTGAGGCATGCCAGTAAAGTGCAGGTGAGATCCAATGCAGGCAAACACAAAGTGATGTCCACGACAGAAGAAACAAAATCAGCTTTATATCTAAAATGTTGTGCTGACCATCACTGCTGAAGGGTGAGACGTTTGGTTCTGACACTGTGCATGGGAGCATTGGCTCAGCAGTGGTGAAAATGCAAATCACTGTTAGGAAGGGGACAGAGACTCAGAGGGAGTCAGTGCACATCTGGATCTCTGCATGCAGTTCTGGTCTCCTCCTTTCCAAAAGAATATTAAACATAAGTGAGAAAGTTTCAGAGGAGGACAAGGAGATAATGAGATGTGGGGCAGCATCTTTGACAAATGCCTAAGTCAGGAACTTGAGCTGGGAGCTGGAGAGACAGCTTGTGGAGGGCTGGGAGAACAGATTGCCCGTTCTCTGGTTGCTCCAGCACCAGAGCAAGGCACAGTGAGCTGCAGCATTCACCTGAGATGCAGCAGACCATATAGTTCACATGGTGGAAGGAGGAGAAGTTGTTGAGTCTTACTAAATACAAACAAACCACCTGCAACTTGGAAGGCCTCACAGGTGAGTATAATGGGAGGCTGGTAGAGTGTTCAGCATGTGCTTTTCCTGCCTCTGTCCTGTCAGACACCCATTGTTGGCCAGCTCAGGGGATGCAGTGGCCTAGATGGCTCTTTACTTCCATCCTTCTGCTTATTCCCATGTCTGCCTGAAAGCTTGTTGGTGGAGAGCTTTGCTGTGAGGTTTGGCTCTTATTGGCTTCCTCTGCCAAGTAAATGTGCTGCTTTGTGTTCTTGTGTACTTGCAAGTTGTTCTGTGCTCACACTGTTTTCTCTAGTCCATCCTGCTTGGTGACTGCAATTAAATAATTGCTCTTTGTCCTGCAGCAAATGTCCTTCCAGCACCAAGCTGTCTCTGTTCCCAGATAAATCCTGCCAGGCTCCTAGGTGTTCTGCACCATAAGCTTCCTTCCCTGTGAGGGTGGTGAGGCCCTGCCACAGGTTGCCTGGAAGAAGTTGTGGCTGCCCCATTCCTGGAAGTGTTCAGTGCCGGGTTGGACAGGGCTTGGAACTACCCAGTCTAGTGGAAGTTGTCCCTGCCCACAGCAGGGGTGGAACAAGCTGAGTTTTAACGTCCCTTCCAACACAAATCCCTCCATGATTCTATGGTTCCCAAGGAACAGCGCTTTCCAGCTGGCTGCATGGTGGCCAGCTGAGCTCACCTGCTCCATCCTCAGTATTTCCTCTTCTGATTACTACAGGTACAGCAAAATACCTGGTCATGGTGTGATTGTCTGGGAGCTGCCCTTTCATCTGGTGAGGTTGGGGCAAGGCAGCTGGAGGGAGGTGTGTGTGTGGCTGAGCTTCCATCTGTGCCTGTGCCTCTGAAACACCATCTCTTTTCAAGTACCTGGGAAGATCTTGGGGATGAGGCTGCAGGGGAGGGAGCATTGGGAACCAGCCTGGTGTGTGCAGCAAGACCTTCCGCATGTCCGTCCTTTCTCTATGATACCAGGGTTTCTGTGTTTTTTGGTGCTACTCCTACCTATGTGCCAACCTGTCCCTGACCCACTCCGTCTGCTTTCACTCTGGCAGGTGACCGTGTGGCCATTGAGCCAGGTGTCCCGAGGGAAATGGATGAGTTCTGCAAAACTGGCCGCTACAACCTATCCCCGACCATCTTCTTCTGTGCAACACCCCCTGACGACGGGAACCTCTGCCGCTTCTACAAGCACAATGCAAGCTACTGCTACAAGTTAGTCCCTGCTCCCTCCGCAGAGAAATATACACCTCCTGGGGGGAGATTAGCTGCAGCAATCACCTCTTGGCCCTTTAGAGTACTCTTTATGTGATCCCAACAGGTTTTATTGCTTTTTGTTCCATAAATAACATGCCTAAGCTTGGATGGTCGCCACTTTGCAAAGGGTTTGTCAGGCAGACGTAGTTTATCCTCTTCAGTGCCAGACATAAACATGTCTTGCATGTCTCCTGGAATGTCACCACTGGTTTACCCTTTAATTATTTTCCTTTTCCCATTTGTTCCCTGCTGCTGGTTTCTTTCCCGTGTCTTTTTATATCCTTGCCTTCTTAGGCTGGTGCCTGAAGGTCTTTGTCTGGTTCTTTGAGCTGAGTTTTGCTCCTGCTTTTCAGAAAACACCAGCATGACTGCTGACACTTCTCTCTGTCCCACTTCCAGCAGAGCGGGAACAGAAAGCAGTGGCCCTGCTGAGATGTTTTTTCATGTGACTCTGAGTGTCCCCACTAAGCTGCCAGCATTACACATCTGTTTTCATGTCTAGTTCAGCAAACTTGACTATGTTATTAATTGTGGCAGCACTGACACATTTGCTTAGAAGCAAATCTGTGCTTAAACACTGTGGCAAATAGTAGAATCCCAAAAGGGTTTGGTTTGGGAGGGACCTTAAAGCTCACCCATTCCACCCCCTACCATGGGCACAGACACCTTCCATTAAACCAGGCTCCTCCAAGCCCCATTCAGCCTGTCCTTGAGCACTTCCAGGGATGGGACAGCCACATCTTCTCTGGGCAGCCAATGCCAGGGTCTCTAATACTCTTAAGACCTGGAAAAAACCCGGTGCAATGTTACATGCCCACTTAAGTGGCTTCAACCAGGAGTTAAAAATAGCCCAAGTAGCGCCCCCCTGAGGCTGCGCTACCTGTGGAGCTTGTTCTGTTTCAGTGTGTATGTAGCTGGTAGTTCCATGAGCAGGAGTGTCCTTGAGATTGATCTTTGATGTCTGCAGGGGAAGCGTTCAGGATCACATCAGTCAGAAGGAGGCATTTGACTGCTCTTCTCCTGAGAGTCCTCAGGCAGGAAGCTTTCAAAGCAGATCCCAAGCAGCTGCTGTAGGATGAGGTGCTGTTCTGGATGGGAGTAACATCTCACTGTCCAGACCCACTGTCATTGATTTCCTGTGTATCAAAATAACATTTTCTGACAACATCACAAGTTTTTGCTTGAGAGGAAGCGGCTGGTTTGTAGCTGGCTTCTTCCAAGCTTTTGCTTTTTTTCTCCAATTTGAGAAAATATAACTTTGGCTGTATATTTTATTTTATTTTTAGTTTATTTATTTTATTGCCTTGGGTTGCAAAGCCTGGATGTGGTGCTCCCAATTTCAGATAATCAGTGCTGCGGCTGGCTCATGTAGAGCAGATTCCCTGGCATGCAGTCATTCTGTCAGTGCAGATTTGCTAAGAACAGATGATGGTTGAGGTCGGTGAGCTCTTGTACATTTAGCCAGTTACGTTGTGTCCTGCTGCTGGACAGACTCCATGTTGGGTGCTCTGAGTAACTTGACGGAGGTGGGATCCTGCTGTGAAGCTGCCCTCCCCATTGACAGGGCAGTGCCTTGTCCCAGCAGTAGCAAATGTGATGCCAAACTCTGTGACAACTGAACTCTTGGATTCAGACCTTTAAAGCACCCTGGAAATAAGGCACATGCAGATATATTAAGCTGTCTTCCCACAACCATAATTTCCATTTCTTTGGCTTTACGTTGGCCTGGCTGAAATCTGACCTTGAACTTCCCAGTGCTGTCACAAAGACTCTCCTGGCAGACACAGCTCCCAGAGCTGTGTGAGAGCCCACACTGGTGGCTCACTGGTGGACAGCGTTGTGAGGCTGGGATTTATTTCTTCCATCAGTTCAGAAGGATTTCAATTCCTCTGCTTTTTTCCATTACTTATGTTGGCTGCATTATGGTGCTCTTTCTGTCCAAAATGTGTTTGATACCTACTGCACACATAGTCCCTGACTGCTGGGAGGCTGCGTGCTGGGACCAGTCCATGGGTTAAAACAGTTGGTGCATCAGGGGAAGAGATCCTAGGTGTTACAGGGAGACCTGGATCTGACTGTCTTTCCTGGTGGCATCGCCTTTGGCAGTGAGATGTTTTCTAAAAGCTGATTCAACCCTGGTGAGTGGTCTGGGAGCTCACAGGTGGGTGAGCCATAGGGCAGCTTCAGGGTGGTACATATGCAAGTAGGGCATTTATTCCAAAGGGAATGAGTGGCAAAGGAGTCCTTGGGTTGACTCACCAAGTACTGGAGAGTTGATGTGAGGAAGTTTGTGGGTCCCTGTGTGTGGTGCTTGGGCAAACCTCACTGATAAATGTTTCAGGTACACTTGATGCTGCTTCAGAGGAGGAAAAGAAGCAATGAAACCTCTTGAAGCACGTTTCAGCCCAGCATTTCTCTGACCAAGGGTGACTGTGTTTGCCTCTGTGGTTTATATCTATGTTTGGTCTTCAAGTATCATGGCTTTCCTGATAAACTAAGTAATTATAATTTAGTAATAATGTAATTGATTACTTTTTCTTGTGTCCCATTCTTGCAGGCTTCCAGATAATGTCACCTTTGAAGAAGGAGCGCTTATTGAGCCCCTGTCAGTGGGAATCCATGCCTGCCAAAGAGCGGGAGTCACTCTGGGAAGCAAAGTCTTTGTGTCTGGCTCTGGTACAGTGATCATAGTCAGTCCTTGGGTTTCCTGCCTCCTGGGAGAGGATGGACAGGCTCAGGCTCTGCTTCTGGGCTCTGCTGTAAGGGTGGGTCATGGCAGAGCCCACGGAGGTGCCGAGGGGGACATTGGGGCTGCCAGAGCCTCATTTGGCCAGGAACATGCTGAGCTCTGGGCATGTTCAGAGGCGGGGTGATGCTTCCTGGCAGTGGTACATGTTCTCTTTCTCTCCTTTATACACAGGACCAATTGGCCTAGTTAATGTAATTGTTGCTAAGATGATGGGTGCAGCAGCTGTGGTAGTTACAGGTAAGTCCTTTGAGCCCTTTCAGAATGTGCCTGTTTCCCACCATACAGAATCATAGAATCATTAGGGTTGGAAAAAACCTCTTAGATTGAGTCCAGCCATTAACCCAGCACTGCCAAGCCCAACCATGTCCATAAGTGCCACATCCAAATATTTTTTGAACAATTCCAGAGATGGTGATTCCACCACTTTCCTGGATAGCCTGTTCCAGTACCTGACCACCCTTTCAGGGAGGAAATTTTTCCCTAATATCCAACCTGAACCTCCTTTGGCGCAGATTGAGACCATTTCGTCTCATCCTGTCTCTTGTTCCGTGGGAGCAGAGCCCAACCCCCACCTGGCTATACCCTTCTGTCAGGGAGTTGTGGCGAGTGAGAAGGTCCCCTGTGAACCCCCTTTTCTCCAGGCCAAATCCCCCTCCAGCTCCCTCAGCCTCTCGTAGTGCTCCAGCCCCTTCCCCAGCTCTGTTCCCTTCTCTGCACACGCTCCAGCACTTTGACTAGTTCCAGACTACTCCTTCAAGGTAACTGCTGGGGAAGGCAGCCCAGGCACAATGGAAAGTCTGGCTGTGACTGGAGTAGTAGCAAGTGCCTGTCTGGAGGGAATCCTATCAAACATCTTATTCCCTGGGACAAGACTTTAATCTCTGCCCTAATTAGGATCTCTGAGAAGACGCAGTTACAATCTTTCTGTGAGGTTAGCGGACTAGCCTTGTAGCTTCTGCTGCCCAGCAAAGACAGGTTGTGTGGATGGAGTAGCTACAGTGCTTCAAGGAGAACAATCCAGAATAAAGAGGCTAATGAGTTATCCGTGGATGAAGCCTGGAGACCTTATTCAGACTTTGTGCAGGTCTTTTGAGAAGAGGCAATGTATCTGTATGTCAGTTCTGAGTTCCAGAACTTCCACTTGCTCTTGGTGCCTCTGGTGACTGGCTGTTTACTTGGGTTTTTACCCCCATAATTTTGGGCTCTTAATTTTGTGGTTTGCCTTTGGCTCATAGATCAAGTCTTGAGAATCAGGTTTTGTGTTCCCTATAGTGCTTAAATCTTAGGCCTTGATTATATCTGCTTCTAGTGTTCCCCTAGACCACTAGGGGTCTAGGCAACACAGTGTATTTTAATATCCCTTCAGGGCTTTTCTTGGAGGTTTGATCTTAGTAGGGTATTTCGTCCTCTGGTAGTGCTGGGTGATGGCCTGGACAGTGTTTGCATGCTTTTTGTTGTGTGCAGCCACACTGTGCTTCTCCACTTATCTTTCTCTGGCCTTCTCTTTGCTCCTGCTGGGGGCTTCATTTTCCACCAGTTATCCTCAGTGACTGAAATAGCCTTTTCAGGGTCCTTGCATTTCAGAAATGCACTTTCCTTGCATAACTGTATCCTGGGCGTTTCTAGTCCAGCTGCTGCTTCCAGGAATGTTCTTGTCCAGCTGTGTCTGGAAACCCTCTGTGGTAAGAGATCCCACTTTTCTAGATATCTTCTCCAGGTTTGCACCTTTTAATGATGAAGCTTTTTCTAGGGTCCACTCACAAACTAACTTGCGGAGATTTCCCCTTTAGGCAAGATCTGAAATGAATCTTTATCACCTTTGCAGCTGCCCTTCAGGTTGTTTCTTGAGAGAGCCATTCCATTCCCACCTTTTTTTGCCATGCTAACCTAGCGCAGCTCCCTGCACCTCTCCTCCAAGGTTCAGGCTTTCTCTCTCTAGCTTGCCCAGAAGGATGGAAAGCTGGAGTAATCTCTGCATGCTCTCTGGTTGAAATTTCCACCTGTGATGCTTCCAGCTCCCACTGTGACTCTTTGACCTTTTTGAGTGGTGATGGCCAGGAGGAGCAGTTAGAGGTGCCACTGGACATTGAGCACAGTTTGTTGCAAATTTGCACATTTTTTTTTAATGTCAGAGCCCTAAAGGATCTGGACCTCTCAGAAGGTTAATACTCACCTACCATACTTTGAGCCAGGTGTATTTTTGACCTCTCCATTACTGTGTTTCCATCTTTGGGTCAAGAGATAAAATTCAGGTCCCACCCTCTAGCCTTCACGGAAACATCCTTCAGTAGTAGCTCAGGTCAAAACGCAAGGCGCATTATTGCCTTCTCCTCCCTTAATCCTTTTGCTGCCAAGTCTAGGGCATTTTTAGCTCTGCTGGCCTCACCCTACAGGTGTGTGTGCTTGATGGATGTGATCAGTCCACACCTCAGATTTTGTGAAGTTTTGTCATTTGAGGATGATGTTTGCTGTAGCAGGAAAAACAGCTCTGCCTCCTGAATCACGCACGAGGAACCTTGTGCCCAGCTGGGTTGGTACAGGGGCTGGGGGTGACCCGCTCCCTGGGTGGGGAAAGCTTGGTGCACTGGCAGGGGTTGGTTGGGCTGAGGCAGCTGTCTGAGCCTGTCCCCCATTCCTGCTGCAGTCTGCGTGTATTTTCCCTATAGTACCAGGAGCTGCTGCTGTTGGGGACCTTGGGCAAGCTGATCTGGCTGTGCTGGGCCACAGGAGGTTCCTGGTGCCTTTTTTGTATCAGCAAGCTTGGATACATGGAATTACCCATTCTTATCTTTACATGCTGGCCTAGGTACTGATTCTGACTCGTAGATGTCTTCCACATGAGAGGGATTTGGCTGAGGTACTCAGAGACACCCATGAAGGTGCTGTCCCAAGTCAAATATTTGTGTGTGACATGAGCTGAGGAATGGGTTTGGTTTGGATCGTTGCCACTGGGGATTTTGCTGACCGTCTTAGGGAATTGCTTTTTGTGTCAGCTTTAGGAGCCAGCACCTGTGAGGCGCCTGTCTGCCCACAGAGGCCCTCTTGTACTTTGCTACCAGATTATTTGAATTAATTGACCCGAGTTTTTATCATATGTTTGTCTGTGAGGAGCTTTGTCTGTGTAGCACTTACAGCTTTAAATATTTGTGTTTGTTTTGACTGCTCACAGGTATAGAAATATTTAGAAAAGCTTTTTCACAAGAACTCACCTCCTACAGCTTCTGTCTTTGGCTCACCTGGAGTGTTTGATGTATTTAATGCACTCAGTTGGATGAGAAGATCAGTTTGTTTCATGGGTCCTCATTTACTCTTCCCAATGGTCTATGTCTTTCTCCACTCCACTCCTGAGTGGGTGTGATTAATATTTATGGACAACCTCCCCCTGTTCTTCTGCCTTGCTGTTGCTCTAAAAAGCTGCTTTTCTCCTTAGATACATGTGAAAGGTCAGCTTTCCTCCCCAGCAAGTGAGGGGACAGTTTAAGCATTCATGTTGGGTTGTCTTGCTTTGCTGTCACTAAAGGTGCACTTAGTAATTCCTACTTAAGGGAAATTATTCCCCATGTTCTATCTGAATCCAAAGTTCTGGGTGTTGATGTCTCCAGAAATCCTGGAACAATGTTATGGGAGGGGGTAACTGTGGAGAATTCAACTCCTTTGAGAAAGAAGATCAACACAGAAAATCTGCGAATAATCAAGAGTATTTGTTTTCCTGTTAAGTTGGTTCATAAACCATCATGAGGAGCTTAAGGGTAATTTGATAACTTCTGTGGAAGCAGAGACACAGGGCTGTTCTTATTCTGGCAGCCAAAGCTTTAATTAGCTCCTGTGGCCAGGAAGTGAAAACAAATTTCTGACTAGAGGCAAGATGCAAGCCTTTAATTGTATAATTGACCAGTTTCCCAAGAGCTGTGTGGAGTTCAGCCACTGTAAGGTTTAAAGACCAAATGACTTGATCCTTCACAAGACTCACAAGTGTCTGGAGCTCTGAACAGTGACCTGCAGATCTGTCTCCTTCAGTAAGATCTTCATGGTGATTCAGGTGTACTGAGATCTTATCGCAGCCCTGGCCTGACAGTGTTGCTGTTGCATTGTATGTGCTGCTTGGACCCAGGGCTTGCTTCCCAGCCCAGGGCTTCCTTCCCAGCAAACCAGAGGCCAGCTACAGGAAAGGCGTAGGGTCTTTTGCTGCTTGAGAGTGATTTTTGTGACCACTTTGAAATGCACTACCTGCCCTGTTACTCTGGGACACTACCTGTGGATTATTTCTGACAGAGAGACAGTATAAAATATGTAAAATATATAAAATATGTAAAACACAGAATATAATTTATATAATACTTTACCTATTTATATATATTATACATATATATAATATATCTTTATAATTTAAAATATATTAGTGACTGAGCAGATGCTAAAAATGGCAGAATCCAGCTGTTTCTGCTTTGAGCTGGTGTTGTGAGACCTAACTTCACAGGCATTTAGTCATTGCTGAGAGCACTGTTGAGCCCCTGTGGGTTCCTTGCAATACACTGAGATTTGGGAGACACTAACCATGCTGGGCAGAAGTGTTTCATAGCACTTGAAGTGCCTCAAAAAGCCCCTGGCCATGCTCTTGGTGCATGGGAGGTGTCTGAGTGTAGCTCAGCTGGGGTCGAGCATGACCCCACACATGGCCTGGAGCCTAATGCCCAGAGCTTGGGAGGGACAGATGTGACTCCTGCAGCCACAGGAACAAGCCCATGTTGAGCTGCCCTTTCTCTTCAGCCTTGGCTTTTCCTCTTTTGTCTGCATTTTATTACCCATTTTTACTCCTTCTCAAAACACTGTCCACAGCTCTCCTGGGTGCTCAGCTTGGTGGGTGTGCCCACACTTGGCATCCCAACTCTTCCAGCTGCCTGTGGGGGCTTGTCCATCACCTGCCTTGCCAGTGAGTGCCTGTCCATCCCCTGCCCTGCTAGTGAGTGCCATCATTTTCTCTGTGGGTTGGGCAGGGTAGAGCCTCTGGCCTGGCTTGCTCCCAGGACTGTGGCTGAGTCAGAGCAGCTCGTGTTGGAGAACTGACCTTATCTTACTCCTCTTCCCTCGATATTTACTGGCCTTATCTTACTCCTCTTCCCTCAATACTTTCACCCCACCCCATCTCTGACTTCTCTGAAGACTGTGCCCTGGTGAGAGGGGTGTTTTCCTCTTTGCTGTGTGTGCCTCTAGCAAAGACATTGTTTTCTGAGTCTTCAAGCCCAGGACCTCTGGGACCCACAGAGCGGTGATATTGCTTTGTCCCTGTCCTTTTCTGTCCCCCCACCTCTCTTTCTACTCTTCTCTCTCTGTTTTCTTCTCTCTCTCTCTCTCTCTCTGATATTTACTACCAAATGAAACTCAGACTACAGACTGTCATAGGGTCTCCTTTGCACCTTAATTCACTCACACGTTTTTTTAAAGAACCTTATAATTTTGATAATAAATATTGCCTGCATATAACAGGACACTGTATGAGTGCACATACCTCACTGCCAGCCTGTCTTGCAGTTCAAAGCCTTTAGAGCACTTCTTCTCTAGGAAACCTGCTAAGGGAAAAGAAGGAGGAACATTACCTGTGTACCAGCACTACACACCAGTACCAAACACTGTCATGGCAGACCAATGCCCAAACCACAACTTCAACATAATATTTCTACACCTCTTTATTAATTGCAACCTTTTACAAAAGGAAACTTTCCCTTAAGCACTGAAGTAATGAAGACAATTACCATGTCATACATTATTGCCATCAGCTGCTGGTTTGTTTTAGAACCTGTACTTCATTGCTCTGCTTCTCATTTACACTTCTTGCCACCTTTATTTTTTTTTTCTTTTCTGTTTTTGGTCTATGTAATTTTTTTTTTCTGCTGTGGTCTCCTTTCCTTTGCTTTTTATTTCTTTTTCCGGGGGTCTACTACCCTGTGGGTATTTCTGTTTGTTTGGGTCCTTGTTTTCTTTGGAGTGCTTCTTCAGGGGTTCCTGGTGGGTTTCTTGCTCTCTAGGGAATTTTGGCTGTTACATCTTTTCCAGTGCTAGCATGCACACCCCTATAGACCACTGCTTTAGTGCAGGGAAAAGAGGTGATTTATTCCTGGGAAATGCCACTCTTCTTCTCAGCGGTCCACCTCTGTATCTCCAGATGGTATCTCACAGACCAGAGGTGGTCTGGTCACCAGTGGTGCCTGGAGGAGGATACGTGGATTTTCTTCCAGGGGACGTGGAAGAGGCAGCGTAGCTACCCAGCAGGGCAGGTTGCTCTGTGGTACAAACCACCCTGTGCATCTTCAGGAGATATTTACAGCCTTGACAAAATCCCTCAGGACAGAGTACAGGAGTACACCCATGCCCTCACAGATGCTTATCATTACCAGCTTTGTTGCTCTGTGTTAATAGGGTGTCTCAGGTCCACCCTATTACCAGATCCACTCCCTTTTTTCTTTATGGGCTTGCCTGCTCATTCATCTGTGACAGAAACTGTCTGAGAGATGCTCAGCAGCCTCTAGAGCTGCTACAAGGAGGGTGGAAGAAAAAGACAGATCTGTGACAGCAGGGACGCACTAAGCGTTGACAACTAATGCGTTCTGCAGTTTGCTCAGGTGAAAGCACCTGCTGAGGGTTCCTTGAGAAAGCCCTCGGAGAGCTCATGGTCTGTTCTCATCTGGTACTGTTACACGTGAAATGGCCACATTACTGATTGTCCAAGCCTGTTGTCTCCTGTTGGAAAAAATTCTTGTAGCTGTCCATAGCCAGGTGATTTCTGGGCCATCAAGGAGCAGGGTCAGAGCAACCTTGCCTGTGGATTGTGCCCTTCGAGAGGTGTCCTTGAGGGTGGGAGTAAATAATGTGGAAAGCCAAGGAGGGAAAATACAAGAGTGGTGGGGTTTTGCCTCACTGTAGACTCATCCCTAGGCTAACTCGCTGAGTGTGTGCAATGGGGTTTCTTACAGTCCATTCTCACCAGAGGATGAGGTCCTGTGGGAATTAGTGAAGCTGCTTCATCAAAGAGTCATTGCCAGAGAGACACTGGGCAGTGCAGCCACAGCCAGAGGCAGCATTAGGTAGTACACAGCTGACACTGGAGTAGGTGCCCTGTCCATCCTGGACTCCTGCTGCCTTTTGCCTTTGCCTGCGCTGAGGTTCCTCCGCTTTGCTATGTTGGGTCAGCAACCAGGACAACCAATCTTGGCCACAGTTGTTCCTGATCTGGTTCCTTCCTGCAGCATCTCTCCAGCATGCTTTGGAGTTAAGCTTGGCCCTCTGGTTTGTCTTGACACACTCTCAGTGTTCCTGCAGTACCAAAGAGAAATTGGGCGATCTACGAACTGATGGCCTTAGAAGGCCAAGAAGACACTTGTGCAGTCTAGAGGTGGTGACTGTTCCTTCACTTGGACATTGTTCTGCAACGTATGGGTTTCATTTATGGGTTTGTGCATCAGCCTCTTCTGCAGCTGAGGGTGTTTATATTTGTTTGTCATTATCATCATCTGGAGTCCCTAGCGCAAGAAAGATGTAGGCCTGTTGAAGCAGGTGCAAAGAAGGGACATGAAGATAATAAAGGGGGAGAGCTGGAGCCCCTCTGCTCTGGAGCCAGGCTGGAAGAGCTGGGGGTGTTCACCTGGAGAAGGCTCCAGGGAGACCTTAGAGCCCCTTCCAGTGCCTAAAGGGACTCCATGAGAGCTGGAGAGGGACTTGGAATAAGGGCCTTGAGGGACAGAACAAGGGAGAATGGCTTCCCACTGCCAGAGGGCAGGGTTAGATGGGATATTGGGAAGAAATTCTTCCCTGTGTGTTTGATGAGGCCCTGGCACAGGTTGTCCAGAGCAGCCCCATCTCTGGAAGAGTTCGAGGCTGGACAGAGCAACCTTGTCTAGTGGAAGGTGTCCCTGCCCATGGCAGGGAACGAAATGGGATGAGCTTTAGTCCCTTTCAACTCAAACCATTCCAGGATTTTATGATCACTCTCTGCCTGCCAAGGAGTAAGCCATCACCTCTACTGGTTGTGCACTACCCTGTGCACGCATGCAGGGAGCAGATGCCAGGTTCAGGTTCTTCCTCCCCTTTCATGTAATGCTCCAGTTCTTGACTCACTTTTCTTTCTACAGATTTATCTGCCTCTCGCCTGCAAAAAGCCAAGGAGGTGGGGGCAGATTTCACCATTCAGGTGAAGAATGAGACCCCGCAGGAGGTGGCCTCCAAAGTGGAAAGTGTGCTTGGCAGCATGCCTGAGATAACTGTGGAGTGCACAGGAGTGCAAACCTGTATCCAGGCTGGAATTTATGTGAGTACCTCTTCTTCCCAAGGCAGACCAGTGATGGTGTTGGTCGTTTTTTCTGGGGGGCTGCAGTGAACGAGCTATTTCACTCCCATAGTGCTCAATTTCATCCTGCCTCTCCCTGGCTTCTCTACTGTGCCTCAGGTAGTCCATTGCAGCCACAAAGGGTGGCTTTATTTTTAACTGGCTCTGCACAGGCTTCTGCAACTATGTTCTCCTATAACTGTGTTACAAGTGTAACCTGGTAGTGTGTTTGCTTTCCAGGCCACTCGTTCTGGTGGGACCTTGGTGCTGGTGGGGCTGGGGCCTGAGATGGTGACAGTGCCCATCGTGAATGCTGCTGTGCGGGAGGTGGATATCCGCGGGATATTCCGCTACTGCAACACGTGAGTCTCGGGGCGGGGTGGGGCTGATGTGTCTCCAAGTTAAAATTCTTCAGAGCTTTACTTTCTTGCTAGTGGAGCAAGTACCTTTGCTTAATCTGTAGATCTTCAGAAAGGATTTATGGGATATTGGCAAGGTCCTTCTTACAATGAGAAGTATTATTATGTAGGCAGTTTGGGAACTAGATCAGCTGCTGCCTCCCTTTGTATCCCTATTGCTCTAACTTGGCACATTCATAGTTGGACTTGATGATCTTGGAGGTCTTTTTCAACCTCAGTGATTCTGTGATTCTAAATGGAGTGACAAGGCAATCCATTTGAGAGAGTCTGTGCTAGAGAAGAGGCTGGGAGCTGACTGAGTCTTTTCCTTTTTTCTCCCTGCACTGAGTCTATGAGTTTGAGCTCCACCATGGTCAATGCGGAGGCAAGGAGGCCAGGCGAGAGGAGAGCAAAGCACGGCAGTTTTGGTTTTCATTCAGGGCTTCCAAAGTAGTTGTTTCCTGCGATTTTTGCTTGTTTCTTGTGTCTTTACTTACTCTCCCAGCTCGTCTGTGTAGCAGTGCCTGCCTTCTCAGCATTCAACAGCCCAGAGCAGCTGGCTTGTCCAATCTCCCATACCAGTCACTTGAGATTCCCTCTGCAGAAGATTCTTTGCAGGCAAAACTTCCCTGGGCTGAGGAAATAACTGTGATTATCCACGCTGCTCCATGGTCTTTCCTTAAACTCCAAACTAGTGGCTGCTCTCATCCCATTCTCTCCGCTTCCCTTGCAGTTGGCCTGTGGCCATCGCTCTCCTCGCATCCAAGCGGATCAACATCAAGCCCTTGGTTACACACCGTTTTCCCCTGGAGAAGGCTCTGGAGGCCTTTGAGACCACCAGGAGGGGTGAGGGGGTCAAGGTCATGCTGAAGTGTGACCCCACTGATCAGCGCCCCTGAGCTGTCCCAGTGTCCAGCCCTCATCCCTGCTGCTTGTAATTAGAGAATCACACATAATGAGGGTGAATGGCACCGGGATACACCATTAGAGCATTGACAGGTAACTACAAATGGACAGCCAATAGTTTGAATCAAAATGCTGGGTTAGACATGATGGTTTGCACAGTTGGTCGCTATTCTCTGCAGACCCCACATGCAGGAGAGCCTGGCCAGGTATCTCTGTGTCGGGGAGTGTGTCACCAGCATGTGGCACAGCAAAGGGTGGAGGTGCTGGCACTCTACCTTCCCACCCCACTTTGCCCTGGCTGCAGCATTTCCTGCATGGCAAGGATTCCCTGGATGTAAGATAGCACTATGTGAATATCCCCCCTTCCTGTGGCACCTTCCCTCATGGGTGCTCAGGGACTGCACAGCCTGTGGAACAAAGTCTGGCCATCCTCCCTCCATGGGTAGCACAGGCACATTCGTGTTATTCTCTCCACGCTCTTTGCAAAGCTCAGAACCTGGGGTTTTTGTGAAACTTGGAGGCCAGCTGGGACCACATCTGCTGTGTGACCCCCCCCAGCTGGTCCTCGTGGGACCACTGCAAGCAGGGAAACTGGGAGTGCTGAGAGCCCTGTCCTTATGTGGCTCCTGTGAAGGGGCTGTTGGGGAGCACAGCTGCTTTTGGCATGGAGGGGAGCACAGATGAGACCTGAGGGGACAACATCACTCAAAGGTTTTAGCACTGTGAACAAATCATAATTATTTGGGAATATCAAACCTTCCTGCTGAGTTTGTGAGCCATGAACAAGGTACTAACAAGGTACCAGGTTGCGGAGAAAATCTGATGTTTGATTACAGTCATGTTAATTCTAGTACTGAGAGATCAGTTCTTTCCTTGGGCTGGTACTGAACTTTTCTCAATAAATGCTGGCTACCTGAGACCTTCCAGATGTGTCCCTTAAAGTGTGGAGTGGTGACTTGGAGGGGTTTGTGGGGGACTATCCAGACCTAGGCCTCGCCAGGCTGCAGGGTGAGCTCAGCAGTGACAGGACTGAGAAATCTCAAATGACCCAACTGCTTGCAAATCAAATTTCGTGTTTATTCCAGACATGGCCAAGTTAATCCTGGCAGAGATGGAAGGCCCCAAGTCCATGCTGAATTTTACAGGGATGAGACATAACCCTGGGGAACTTTCTGTAGCCACAAGAAGTGGGCAAAACATGTGCTCAGCTCATTCCCATGCTGGGACAAACTCCGTTGGTATGGCTGGGAATTCACTAGCCATCCCAACTCCTGTTCTGGGGCAATCGTGATTGGCATGGCTGGGGATCCACTGGCCATCCCTACTCCTGTCCTGTGGGGATCCCTGTTTGCATGGCTAGGGGACCAGTGAGCATTGTAAGACTGTTCTTATTGGAAAATGGAAACTTGCTCCCTGTATTCTTGGGGGGCTGTTTAGCATCCCAAGGTCTATTATTCCACTTATTCCCACAGCTCAGCCTGGTTGGGCTCCTTGTCTGATCTGCTCCCTCATTAGGCCTTGCTGGGGGCATTGACACTGTGGGGGGATTGCTGGGGGTGATAGGTCTGGTGGACACAGTCAGTGTAATCCCCCAACCCTGGGGACTGTAATCCCCCAACTCTGACCACATGTACGTCATCAGTGCAGTGGAAATTCACTCCAGTTTAGCCTATTTCCCAGTGGCTGGAGTTAATGCTCTCTGCCAGAAGCAAGGCCAGCACTATGCCACAAGTATTACAAGTCTCCAAGTGACTGAGACCCAACTACAGGAGGCAAGAAAGCGTTTTAATACTTCAATCACCTTTATTTAAGCTCAACTGCAGCCTACAAAAGCAGCAGCAATGCAAAGCCAGGCATTATTTAGACAAGCACAACTGATTTCTGAAGGACAGTGACACTGCTGGAAGAAGCCAGTGCAAACACAACTAAGGCCCTAAGCAAACCCAGGGAAGGCTTGGAGAGTTAAGTTAACAAGCAAGCACTGAAGCGTGTGAGGAAAGCTGTTTCAAAAGGGAAGGTGGGGAGCTCTCTGGCTCCTCACCCCATCTGTTCATCACCCAGGTCTTGGAATAAAGTGCGGTGAATTCAGGTTTTGCAGGCACCAAGTTGTTCCCCAAAGCTGGTCAGAGACATTCCTTGAGTGCCTCAGCAGAGCACAAGCTCTGTCTTGGGGGATTAAGGTGGCAGAGCTGGGCTTAACTCAAACATTGGGTTTTCTGAATTGGGAAATACCAGCCTGACCCTGGGCGTGGGACTGCAGGGTTGTGTGGATGGTAGCAGGATGCCCTGGGCTCAGGGGTTCACACTGGGGCCATGGCCATGTGGCGTGATGATTAGATGGCAAGGCTTTACTGGCCACCAGTCTCAGCTCTGTGGGTCTCAGCATCCCTACTCTCGGCTGTGGATGGCTTTCCACTGGGGATGGTGGTGGGTAAGAGCCTGGGACTATGTCCACCTGAAGCATTGCTGGCAGGTGCTGTGGTGGAACAATGCAAACTGCAGCCAGAGGGTGAAACAGTGTGGGGTAGGGTCAGAAATTCTCATAGTGATGTGCAAAGTAGGTCTGGTCCTTCTTGTTCATCTGCCGGCAAGCCTGTTCCACGCTCTTTGTCATCCCAGGCGGGCCACAGCTGAACACTCCGATCTTCTGCACCTGGGGAAGGAGGGAGCCAAAGGAGTCAGACTCTGCAGCCCTGGTTTTCTCCACAGTCCAGCTCCCCTTGATCCCTTGCCCTCTGACAGCTTTGGGCATGGATGCTGGCTGAGCAGTCTATCTCAGCCTCTGAAGGCTTTGAGGAGGTTGTCACCTCCCCACAGAGCTGCCAGGGCAATGGAGGAAGGATGGAAGCCCCCAGCTCTGGTGAGTAGTTGCAGCTGGGGTCCTGCAATAGCAGGGGAGCTGGTATAGCTTGGTTGGTATGGAGCATTGCTGACTCTTGCAGCTCAGCCTGGCTGCAGAGGGAAAGCAGGATTCATTCCCCTTCTGCCCTGTTCTTGCTGCAGATGCCACTGATGTCTCCAGCACCTTAGGGACAGGTTGGGACCAGTCCTACACACTGCCCAGTGGGTCCACCTCCTCCCATCCCCAGTTGGACACTGACCTCAGGGTGCACCTCCTGCAGCGAATTGAAGAATGGTACAAAGGGAGGGCGCCCAAAGTGGGTGATGGAGTGCAGCCCTGTGAACAGGCTTTTGTTCAGCACCTTCTGGAAGTGCCGCTCACAGATGTACTGAAAGAGAGATCAGTCCACCTCAGATGGCCCAGCATAGCCCTGCACAGCCCATCATGGCATGGCCCGGCCTGGCCTGGCCTGGCATCCTCCCCATTGGGTGTCCAGGCTCACCAGCATGGTTGTGCGCAGATCGAACTTCTCAGCCAGTTGTGTGATATAGATGTGCACGGAGACCAAGTTGTTCTTGTCGGACTCTTCCACCTCCCGGATGATGTCCGTCAGCCACTCAAACTGCCGCTGTGTGCGTGTCACCCAGATGAAGTAGATCTGTGGCAAACGAGGATGAGGCTCAAAGTGGGGCCAGCATCCTTATGCATGTCCATGGGCTCCACAGAGGATTTTACCCCCAAAGAGGCCAGCAGCAGCAGGGGGCATCTCAGAATCATGGAATCACAGAATCAATTAGTTGGAAAAGACCTCTGAGATCATTGAGTCCGACCTCTCAGGACAGCATGTCTTTCAGATGCCTCCTCTTACCTTCTTACACAGCAGCTTGGAGTTTATGGATGACTTGAAGACCAAGTCCTTAAGAATGGATGCGAAGGGTGTTACCCCGATGCCTCCTCCCACCAGCACCGACACCTCAAACTTGTTCCACTCCTGGTGGCCTTCCCCAAATGGCCCATCCAGGTAGAGCTGGAAGGGAGTCAGCTGTTAGCAGAAGGCTCTCCTTGCCCAGGTTTTGGCTGCCCTCAGGGCTGGAGAAGTGCCTCAGGCTTGGCACAACCAGTTGCCGAGATGCTCTCAGGCTCAGATGTCCCCTTGGGTAACATCATGCGCAGGGCTCACCTTGGGCAGTGTGCCGAGGAGGGCCAGGCTCTCTGGAGAGTAGAGCTCCCGCAGGCGGGTGGTCCAGGGCCCCACGGCGCGGATGTGCAGGCTCAACGTGTCATCATGTGGCGCCGAGGTCAGTGTGAAGGGGTGGTACTCAGTGGTGCCCAGGGCCACGCATGCGATGCGCACCCACTGCCCGGACTTGTAGTCAAAGTCCTGTGGCCGCTGGAACTGCAGGTGGGTGACACCTGTGGGGATATGGGAACAGAGGCTCTGTTAAGGTGGAGATATTTAGGAGTTGATGTTCTTGCATCACTGCAGCCCCTGATGCTCTTGCGGGGAGCCTGGGCTGGGCTGGTGCTGTGTGGCCAGGGATGTTGTGGTACCTGAGGGCAGGAGCTCAGCTTTCACCACACTGATCTCCACCTTCTTCCTGCTTAGGCTGAGCAGCTTGTCCGCACTGTAGATAAGAGCTGGGATGATGAAGTAGATGTAGAAACGGGGCTGCTGGATCAATGCGTAACTGCCATGGACGATGACCTGGGCAGGGGGCAAGGCAAGTCATCACCCCAGGGGTGATTTGGTGGCAGCTCAACAGCAATGGGGAGCCAGGACTGGGGCCACCATCTCCCTTGGGACCACCCCTGCAGTTCCATCTCATCAGCTACACTGACTTGACCTACAGGCTTGCAGTGCATCAGCACCATCCCTCCCTTCCTCCCAGCCCAAATCCTTTACCAGGATGTAGAGTAGCATGTAGAGGTGGTGAGTGATCCAAAAGCCCTGAAAGCTGACACGTCGGAAGTGGTGGGTGGCAAACACGTACATCACAGCAAGGACCATGAGAAGCAGCACTCCTGTCATGCCTGTGAGAGGAAGAGTTGGGAAGCCCTGTGGTGGGGAACAGGGCAGCCCCATAGGGGTTCTACCTGGACAGGGCAGAGGGCTGCCCATCCTAGGCACAGGCATGCAGGTTTGTCTGCTAGGTGTTTGCACCTGGAACAGTCTGGAAGAACCACCAGTAATACTTCTGTGGGAGCTGTGACCTGGAGAAGGACAAGAGATTGCACCATGTAGTGACCAGAGTGAAGTCATGGTTTCCATTTTCATTTGTCTCCATGCCCAGGACACTGTCTGGACTCTGATTTCAATTCCACCTACCCATCATTTGTAAAGACACTGGAGAAGAGGCAGGACAGCACACTGAGAGGTGTGACTGAGAAGATGTAGACGTTCACCACGTGACCTGCAGTGTGGAGCACTGTAAGAGACAAAAACACAGTGAAAGAAGCATCCTTTGATGTGGATGGAGATGTGTCAGACTTTGCTGATGTCCCCAGGGACCCAGAGATTCCTCCTCTTCTGTAGTACAAGGCATCTATGTCTCTGCAAGGTCTTTAGGCTTCTGTCTGGTCCTGCCATAGTGTGATGGGCGGGTCTTCTTCTTGTGGGTGGTACATCCCCCAGCAGCCCACCTACCTGAGAAAATCAGGGCTGCCATAGCAATCCAGCGGTGGAAGTCAACGGCGGCATCAAAGGGGATGTAATGGTTGAGGAAGGTCTCCCGCAGGACAGTGATGAGGTTGCGGCACATAGTAAGCAGGATGTAGGAGTACATGAAGGAGATGGAGGCAGCTGATCCCCGGGAGATGATGATCCCCACAAAGGTGGTCTGTGCAATTCCAGTGCTGGGGGATGCAAAGGCATAGTCTGGGGAGAGAAAGCAGAGGGGGTATCACTTGCCCAGTGCTGAGGGCCATGACCCTTCCTGGAACAAGGGGACAGCCACCTGTATGGTTCCTCCAAAAAGAGGACACCAGGGATGGGTTTGCATGGGGAAAGGGCCCTAGAACTGCTGGATGACAAGGAGATCCAGGGAGAAGAATGTCCACTGGGGAATGTGCACCTTGGGACTGTGGCCTCAGCTGGAGAATCCAATATAAGAGGTGTCCATAAACTGGAACAAGTCCAGTGGAGACCACCAGGATGGGTGGGAGCTGGAGGACATCATGCAAGGGAAAGGCTGAGGGAAAGGCAAAGGAAAGGGCTTGTTCAGGCTGGAGGAGACAGGTCAGGGAAGCTGGCTGTCTGCAGCCATTTCATGGGCACACAGATCAAATCTTTTTCAGAGATACACAGTGGAAGGATGTGAGGTAAGAGCATGAGTTTCACTGTAGGAAGTTCAGGTTTGATGTAAAATAAAAACTCTTCACAGGGAGGATGGTCAAAAACTAGCACAGGCCCAGCAAGGTGTTTGAATCACCAGCCTTGGAACTCTTCACACCTTCTCTAGACAAGACCTTCAGCAGCCTCATTCAGCTTTGGAAGTGGGCTTGCTCTGAGCAGGGCACTGGACCAGACCCTTCCAGAGATCCCTTTCAACCTCAGTGATCCTTTGGTCATTCCAGGGGAGGACTAAAACTGTTGCCCGAAGTTGTGCTGGGCAATTCCCCATCATGCCCCAGGCAACCACCAGCTTTGAGGCACCAGCCCACAACTCCTGCAGCAAGACTGGGTGGGCACTCACAGTAGGCTCTCTCTGCGAAGACGCCGGCGGTGATAGCGGAGAAGAGGACAACACAGACAATGTGGCGCCGGTAATTCTCAACAAAGCGCTTGAACTCCTGGATCTTCTGGTGAACTCTGTTCCTTTCGTACTTCTTCCGTTGTGCTTCTGTGTACAGATGCAGCTGGTACTGGTTTGCCCTAGCAAATACAAGAGTGCTGGTGTCACTGCGAGGTTTCCCCAGCAAGAAATGGCTGAGGGCCCAGTTTTGGGCTGTCTCCCAAAGTACCGCGATCACCCCTGCACATCAGTGATGCAGAGCACACCAGAGGGTGATCTCAGGTCAGCCTGCTCTACAAGGCCTTAAAAAACTGTTAACAAATGTGGATACAGTGACTCAGTAATGAAACCATAAGATAAGAACTGTAAAATATAATTTCACAGTAATATTCCACTGTCAAAAATTATCCCACAAAAGGGGTATTTCCTTAATTGGTGCAATTAAGGCAAACTGAGATATTCTGGCTATCAATAACAATGGCTGAACTACTTCCTTGAAGAAATACTTGTTGCTGCCACAGCAGGGAGGACCAAATTCTCTCCTGCAGCTCTTGTAGGCAGCCCAGGCAAACCAGTAGCATCCCAAGGGGCAGAGGAGCACAGACAGGAACTGTCAGACAAGACCCCTCTCTACAAACCACTATCCCAGCCTCTGGAGCTGGCCACTTAATTTGTTTTTTTTGTAGAGACACATCACCCAGAGCCAGGTACGGCACCATCCTGCCAAGGTGGGTCTGTTCCTGTAGCTCCTTGGTCAGTGAGTGCCTCCTTGGAGCAGTGCCATTTGACTGGAGGGCTACCTTGTCTGACATGGAGATGTGAGAAACAGCAAGCAGGCTGAGCCCAAATCCCAGAGGCACACCTGGAGAGGCAACTCACTTTCTTCCTGCTCTCTTCCTCAGTTCTTGCCCTTTTTGCTCCATGTAGTGACTCACAGGGTCCAGATTTGGGTCTTTCTTCTCGTCTGAGATGGTTCTGTGGAAATAGAGCTATGTCTAGCCCAAAGCTCTATTTGCTGGAAGTTCTTGCCAAACTTTTCCCTTTTTCTCCACTTCCCATCTCAGGCTCAGCTGGGAACATGTCCAGCTCTTTCCCGCTTGCATTAACTGTAATTGCACATGGTCTGGATTCACTCCAAAATAGCCCCTCCCTCTGAAAAGCAAGGCGGGACTCCCATCTCCACACAGAGGATGCAACAGGGCTCTGCAGGAGGCAGTTCCTCCCCTCTGGCTGTGCCTGGGGCAGAGGATGGCAGTCCCACTGCAGTGCCCAGTGTGCACCTCCCACCCCTTCCCCAGCACTGAGTTCCAACATCTGGTGGGACCATTTGTTGGAAGGGTTGGGGTGAAGGATAGATGTGAGCCAGGGCCGAAAGAGAAGGAATAGCAACAGTGACACTAAGGAGGGGAGCTTACCCTTTTGGCTCTTTCTTTTTTATGAAGGAGACACAGTTGTGCAGGTTTTGCTTGAACACCTCAGGGACACCTTTGAGGAGCCAAAAGGACAAACAGCCTTTCAGAGTGTGCAAGACAAAGTTTAGGAATCTCCTGTGGGCAGGGAGAAGCTCTGAACTGACCCAAACGTGTCACACATGAAGCAACAGCTGATGCCCTATTACTGCAGTTGGGTTAGGGAGATTGAATGGGCCAGGATTTGAGAGTTCCTTATTGGGTGCTGCCCGTTGCTTCCAGCCTTGCAGGACCTGGGGTGACCCAGTGCTCGTGCCCACTGACCTTTGACACAGAGCTGGGTGAGCCGAAGCTCGCTGTCGTGGTCCCGCAGCATGTAGTGGAAATTTTCCCATGTCAGCTCATCCTTGTCCTGAAACCCCGAGGCCCGGAACATGGACTCAGTCACCTGCTCTGCCTGTTCTCTTGACAGGCAGTTGTTGGAGATCTCAATGAAGGACCTGCAGCAAGCAGGAGAGATGGGAACATCAGCTGATCTCTCAAATAATGCAGGGAGAAATTGACTCTTGGTTGCGAGTGTTGAGCCCATGGCTTCTTGGGGCCTGAGGCACAGAAACTGGGAGCTATTTCTGAAGACATGTCTAATAAACATTGTGAAAACATTAGGAGAGAGGAGGAAGAGTACCTGAGCATCCTCAGAAACTCCTCTTTGGAGAGGAACCCATTCTCATCAATGTCATACATCCTGAACATCACCTTTGACTTCTCCTCTGGGGACCCTGGTGGGGAGGGAGAGAGGCAAAGTAAAAACAATATCCTATTTTCATCAACAAACATGTTTTTGTACATGTTTTTGTACATTGTTTTTAGGGTCTGGACCTGCAGCAGTGAAACCTCACCCTTCCACTTGACTCTCAAGTGCAAGGTGAAATATTGGGTAGATACACATTCTTTCCTGTGCATTATTTTGGAAAGTCAAAATGTGCTTTTGCACAGCAATGAGTTTTCTAGGAGTTGTTTTGATTGAATCTGTCATTCAACACCTCCCCTATGAATCCATCTTTCCAGTGGTCATTTAGGGAGAATCTCAGACATAGTTGCTTTGATCTCTCAAGTACAGGATGCATAGTCCCTTCAGGAGACAGGGTAGACACATCTGTGGTGGTGGAAAACAGCTGCCCTCATGAATCATCTTCAAGAAAACACAATTGCATTGTCATGCCCTATAACCCAAGTTGAAGCTGTCCTGAATAAAGGGAATTTTAAGCAGTAGCAGTGCCTACAGGTTGACCTAGTGGGTGAATCTTGTCCTTCACTCTGCCAGAGCCTAGAAACAGGACCAAGGGCAGCAGGTGGAGGCATTAACCAGCTCCAGCTCCCACCTTTCATGAAGACCACCAAGATGTCCAGGAATTCCCGGAAGGAGATGTAGCCATTGCCATCTTTGTCAGCCAGGGAGAACATGGACTCCACAAACATGGAGTGGGCTTTGAGCCCCAGGGCTTCAGCAAACTCAGTCCTGCTCAGCTCACACGTTAGAGACTCCCTTGCCTTCTGCGAAGATTCAAAGCTGAGCTCCCCGGCATCAGATCTATCGATTTCCAGCACCTGCAGGTTGTGTCCCACAAAAGAAATCCTGTGAGTGATAGCAGAGCAGAAGGCTGGTGTTTTCTTTCTGACCTATTGCACAAAGACTGGTGGCTCCTTGGCACAAAACTCATGGCAGATACCATGGGAAACTCCCATGTCCCTTCTACACAATGTTGACTTTTCACACTCTGTGCCACTGATCACTCTGGAGACCTGTTACAGCACCCAAAACTCTCTGGTACCGTAGACACTTGTGTCACTGCAGCAAATCTCCCTTCGTCTTCTGCAAAGGAAAATGTCCCTCAGTCCTGGAAGTATGGGCAGCTTCCTTGTGCGTGGCTTACCAGCTCTTACAGAGAGCTCCAGTCCCAACATTCATTGCTTAATCAAAAATGTCTTCCCCCCACACATCAGAGTTTGTTACACCTCTACACACCTGAGCAAACAGGTGCCTGAAGAAAGTCTCCAGAATTTGTTTTCTCTGCTCCTGGGTGACTGCCCATTTCATCAGGTTCTGCTCCTTCATCTCAGACAGATGCAGGTCAAAGCCGCTCTCCTTCAAATAGTCTTGTAGCTTCCCTACAAAGATGCTCCTCCCAGCCTCCTCACTGAAGAGCAGCACCTGCAAAGGACCCACCGACTAGCTGTGATCATCAGACACTCAGCTCCATGGTATTTGCTGGACCTGGTGGTTCTCAGGAGGCCACAACCTCCCTTCAAGAACTTACACTGCTCCCAGTGCCTCCAGCTGAGTGACACAGAGGACTATGGAGGATCCAGGGGAAGATGAGCACCATGGTACTCACCAGGTCGTACTCCTTGGGGCTCTTCAGGAGCAGAGCTTTGTTCCCTTTGTTGTTGGAGAGGATCACCTCCACTCTTTGATGGGCTTTCAGGTTGATGCTCCGGAGCACAGACCCTCTGCTATCCAGCACTTTGAGCACTTTGTCACTTTGGAGTTGAATGTAGACAGGAGAGTTTTCTGTCTTGGGCCCATGCCACTCCATGGCTGCTGGGAGAGAGCACAGGACTTAACTGGAAAGGCTCCTACTCATCCCAAAACTCTTTCACTGAGATGCAGTTTGGGAGTGATTTCGTGCACAGTCACATCTTAAAGGAATAATGATTATCTCCCAGCTGCAGAGCTCAAGCACATGGACAAAGGAGGAGTACAGACTATGGAGGGAGGTAGGATTTTTCCAGTGTCCAGAGCAAGGAGATACAGTTCCTGTCCTGGAGCTACTGGTGAAATTACTCTACACAGGTTTCCTTCAGGCAAGGTGTGCTCTGGGGAGGACTGGAATTAGAGGGTCATAGGATGACTCAAGTTGGAAAAGACTCAGGTTGAAAGGGTCTCTTTCCCAACCTCCTGCCCAATGTAGGACCAGCCACAGGTCGGTCTGCTCAAGACTTTTTCTGGTCAGGTCTTGGATAGGATGGGTTACCAAACTCTCTGGGCTCACTGTTCCCCTGTTTGATTATGCTCCTGGAAAAACAGTTCCTCCTTACATACCATCTAGGTATAAGCCCCAGGCCCAGCCCTGCCTTGATCCCTGACTGCAGCAGCATCACCAGATGCCATCACAGGGTTGATAGTGCCACCTCACCTTGTACAGTCTCGCTGGACACCTCCCTGCGCACGCTGGTGCCCTGCTTCCTCTGCAGCTTCTTGAAATCTCTCTTGCGGAATGCAGCAACAACCCAGGCAATGAACAGAGTCACTGGGGACACATGGGAGAAGGAGGCATGAGAGATCACAAAGCTCCTTCCCACTTTTGGCTCCCTCCTGGTGCCCAAGGACCCTGTCAGCTCAAGCACCTCAGAAGTGACCAGGACTCAGCAGCTCCTGCTGGGAGGTTCTTTGTCCATGGGCACTCGGCCCCTTTCTCTGGTGGAGAGGTTGAAGAGGAGAGGGGTTAAGAAACAGAGTGACAAACCCAAGGGCAGACAGCAGAGGACAACAATGATGATCCCGAAGCCTGCGCCGCTGCCTGCAAAGTAGTCCAGCACTATCATGGGTGTGCAGTTGGCCAGGTGTTGAGCTGTCAGCTGCTGGGGCTGGGGGCATGGGTCCCCTGCAAGGATAGCATAGATTGTGAGTGTCCTTGACCTTGTACCCATCTCACCTGCATCACCCCCAGAAATCTCTGCTTTAAGATGCTGATGGGGTTCATGGCTGAGTGACCCAGGGAGCACTGCAAAATTTGGGTGCTTGTGTTAAACTCCAGATCTTGGGGACAGGCCTTTGGGTTTGGGGTAAACCTTTGCCTGCCACTGCAAACCAAGCACAAAACTGGACTCAAGTGCTCTGGAGGTTCAGCACTATCACCTCTCCCGACGGGATGGGCTGAGCAAGAGGTACCCTGGGCCCCAGCAAACTGAGGCTCAGAGCCTCTGCTCATCCAGATGTTCCAAATCTAGGGCGTCCTCCTGGTGTGATTAAAAGGAATGCACACCAGGGAAACAAAAACACTTTGCAAGGGCTGGAATGTAACCCAAATGAAATGCTTACAGTAAATGGACACAGTGCACTCACCATCTCTCCAGATGAACACATGGGGCTGGAGGTCTGTGGATTTGGCATAGGTGATGGCAGTCAGAACGCTATGAAAAGTGGTGTTACGGATCTCCCTGATTTCCTCCTCTGTGAACAGCCTGAGGAAAAGGACGTGGAGACAAGTGGTGGCCCCAGGTGCTACTGAGCAGCAACAGGAGGGAACTGAGAAAGCTGGAGGATACTTTTTCCTCCAGCCCCAGTTTCCATGTGTTACTGGGGTTTGCAGAGCAGCTGCCAGATAGGGAAGAGGCCTTTACCCATTCTTGGTATTTTCAAACCAAAACCTGTCACCATCACGCAGGCGCACAAACTGGTCCAGGATGATGGTAGAGAAGAGGGAGCCATCAGCCTCCAGCATGCCACCCGGGAGCAGCTCCAGCCCAGCCACATTGTTGGCATACAGGGCAGCGACCTTCTGCAGGACCTGGTGAAAAACCACCATCGCACATATGTGAGCACAGGGAATTCTGCCAGGGCATCAGAAAGTCTTGGCAAGCCTTAGGAGGAGTAAGGAATGTGCATTTCCCAGGCATCACACATCTGTGGGCTGGGAGGATGCTGAGCCCCACACAACCTCAAGCTCATGGTTTGAACTTGAACAACTGAGCATCACTCCCAGAGCATCTCAGCTGCAGGAGAAGCAGAGTGCCTGGTAGAACAGGAGTTTAGCACTGGGGCAGGATGGTTTATTCATGCCATGTAATTACACAGTTACCCCAACGCAAGAATGAAAATAACACAGTTATCCCCCTGCAGGCATGAAAATCAGCCAGGGCAGGACATGCACTGATCTCCCTCTTCCTACAATGCTGCAGAATTCAATTCCTGCCTGGAATGTTCCATCATCCTTTGGCCCACACACATTCCTTACCTAGACCAGTTCCCTGTTACCTGTGGCTCCAGGTGTGGGGCAAGGTTTGACCAGTTTTGGAGAGGTTTCAACCCAAATCTCTCCCGGGCCTGGTTATAGGTTGGCAGGCCAAGGTCTCTCCCACGCTGAACCCAGCTGGCCACATAGTCAGTGCGGGAGTACTTCAGGGGCCCGTACCAGTAATCTGTGAGTGGATGTGAAGCCATGGTGATGACAAGGCAGAGCTGGAGGAACCACGCCATGAGCTATACCAAACATGGAGATCATCTCCATGTGTTTGCCAGAATGGTCCCACAGACACGCTTAGTGTGTCCTGTTAGCTTCTCTGCACCTCCATTAATAAGGCTGAAGCTGAAGCATGTGGTTGGGTGTTCCTGGAGGAGGCAATGGGATCTCCTTCCCCTCTTTGCCCCCCCCCCCCCACCTCAAGAGTAGAAGTACCCCACCAAGGCACAGCTGCAGTACAGACCTTGGAGATCTTCCACCACAATATTGTCCTCCTGCTCTGCAATCTGTGAGCCCATCCCCAGCAGGAGGTTGTCCACATCTTCTGCCTGCTGCAGCCCAGAGCTCTGGGAGGACATGGGAAGACCAAGTGATTCCTCTTACATGACCAAGGATGGGAGGTAGCCCCACAACCCTAAACTGGTGCCCCCAGGGGTGCAGACCCTGGATGTAGAGGAACTGGGGACTTCTTCCCGGCTCATTTTCTTTACATCAGCTCAAACTTGAGGTCTGAGCCTGACACGGCTGAAGGCTGGGGATGCTGGATGGGGAGGATTTCTCACCCCTGGCCTGGCTGTCATGCTCTGCACCCAATTTCCCTTTCAGACCCCTGTGGGGTCCTCCATAACACAGAACAAGGGATGAAGCCCCCTTGCCAGCCTGCAACATCCTGTGCTCCCTTCCCCCGTACCTCTCTGCTCCAGTAGCTGTTACAGAGCCGCACTGCTGGGAATGAGCCACTGGAGCCAGACACATTCTGGAACTGGCACTTGGTGTCTCTGGAACAACAGAAGAGGATTAGACCCATAGCCCCCAGTCAGGGCTACCCAAAGACAAGGCTTGGCTGCCCCAGCCCATGGCAGGACATGGAAAAGGGACAGAGACCATCCAAAAAAAGACCATCGGAAAAAGACCATCCCCAGGCACCAACACAGCTCGGGCATCCCCTCTCCTGACACAGGCACTGCAGTCCCACAGTCCTGCCAGGCTGGTCCTACCTCTTGTAAACACCTGGAGGCACCATGGTGGCCAGGAATTGCCCTGCAGCTGCTACAAACTCTGGCGAGAGGCTTGGGTCCAGGTGCTGCTGGTAACCTGTGGGGCAGCAGCCAGGCTGGAGGGAAAAGGGGCCAAGCTCCCTCTCCTTCTCCACCCACCAGCTGCCCTGGTCCCCCCACCCCTGCTTCCAACATTCAGTTGCTTCCCTACCCCTCACCTTGGTACTCTGGGACCTGTGTCCCCAGCAGGGTTGGCAGCCACTCATACAGAACGATGCTCTAGGAAACAGGGAAGCTGAGTCAGGGCCAGAGCCATGCAGGATGGTGGGGGTCCCAGCAGGACTGGGGGGTCCCATCCCTCACCTGGAAAGTGGCGATGACCCTCTTGCGAGTGTGCTGGAAGAGATCCTCATCGGACCAGGCAGGATGCTTCTGGGCCAGTGCTGTGGCCAGGTGGTTGTGGTACCGAAACCAGGCAATGGTCTCAGCCTGCAGGAAGGGGTTCTCGTTCCCCCAGGCACTCCCCAGGTCTGCAAGAGCCACCATGACCATCAGTGGGGGATGTTACCACTGGGTCTAGCTTTGCCCATGGCTGGAGGAGCACATCCAGGTCTGTGGATACAGCCCAGTGTCCCCTTGTCCCTTTGCCTTTCCTTCCTCCCCAGGGAGACCAGCAACCTGAGTGAGCGAGAATCAGCACCAGGCCCTCAGCATGGACCAAAGGTTGGGCAGGTGAGGAATTCAAAGCAAGCTGAGCAGGTTTGTACCAGCAGCAGCCCTTTTCCCCAGAGGAGATTGTCTGGGATCAGAGCTGGTCTCTGACGTTGCCTTGTGGGCATGTGGCCTCCGGAGTTCATGGTGTGCCCTTGCTGGGATGGTTTCACTGGGGCTTGAATCTTCCACCCCCTTGGGAAATGGACTGCTCTCCCACCACCCTCCTGACCCATGTGTCCTGCCTCCCTCCACCCCTTGCCCTTTAGCCTTTCCTGGGGTCCACTCTGGGTTTAGCTCCAGGGACCTCCTGCTCCCCCTGCTCCCAGTCAAGGATGAAAAGCTATTGGACTGCCACCATTACCATAGATCCCTTGGGGACCACCCTGTCCCGTGGATGGATCCAATGCCTTCCACATGGGAACCCTCCCATCTGTCTGCCTTGGGAGGTTCCTGTTGGGCCCTGATGCCAGCTGTCCCCCTGAGAAGCTTCTCAGGGCATCGCTCCAGGAGTGCGATGGGCCATAGATGGAGCTGCCGTCCAGCCAGCCCGTCACCTCGTTGGTCTAGGGCAGGCACAGGGAACAGGCATTAACAGGTGCTGGGATTTCAGCAGAAAGGTGTAAAAAAGAGGCCTGGAAAGCCCCAGTCTGTCTCTTCTGTTCTTGCAAAGAGGTCTGTTTTAACCATGTTTTAACCAGAGCTTTCAAAATGCAAATAAATACACAGACAATGTCTGTACAAACTTTGAGAATTAGTGCCAGGTATAGGAGAAGAACAGGTCCAGGCTTTTTAAAAGTACATTTGGGGGTGTTTTTTCCCCAATTATTTTGACTATGCCCAGAAACAGATATCTGTGAGTCCTTAGGTAGGCTGGAAGGGGACTAAACCCATCTCTGGGGAAACCTGGAACATCAGAGCTGTCCCCTCTGACCTTGCAGCAGGAAGTCCCACTCTCCTGGCACCATGCTGAGTATCTCCCCTGCCGAATGTTTGCTTCAAAACATCCTTTTTTATTCTGAAAACATGCTGAAGTTTCCATTTTTCTAAGCTTTTAAATTTTGCTAAAAACATGACTTGCTAAACTGGTCTCATCAGGGTTTGTCACATACAGGGTTCTGGGGGTTATTTCACATTGGTGATTTTGGCTGGGAAGCTCTCCAGCATGAACAAAATCTAGGGAACACAAAGCAGCACAGTAAAATCCAGAGAAATTGAGGGAAAACCTGGCTTAATTTTCCAAAATTACTGAAATTCAGGGAAGCATAGTGCCAGCTCAGCTTTGTGATACATTATTAAAGATAGGAGTTAGTGCCTAAAACAGTGTATGATAATTAACGGACCTAATTACCTTTTCTTTGACCAGGAAATGCTTTGACCTCGGGCACCCACTACTGTTGCTCAATGTGAAACTTGGAGGTTTACTATGGGTTCATTTCATTGGTTCAAACACTTGAGAGACGTATCTTTTTAGGGAAATAGTGGTGCTCTCATTTTATTTTTATAAACTCTCTTGGCTGCTACAGATCCTGATGGTGGGTGAAGAGGAATTTAGACTAAAGACAAAGAGCAGAAGAAACCACACCTACCTGTTCCCTGGGGTTGTTGGGACTCTGTCCTGTCTCTGCTGCCCAGTGGATGCGCTGGAAGGGCAGGACCACATCTCCAGTGCCAGCAGGGTCAAACACTGGGTCTCCAGATGGGATGTAGATGTTGAGGAACTCAGCAGGGCAGCCGGGTTTCTCCATCTCCAGGATGTCCAAGAGCACATGGAAACCTGACAGAGACCGAAGCACTGTCACCAACTGGGAGGACTGTCCCCAGCAGGACATGAGGGTGGGCAGCTGTGGGTGGGCTGAGGGCATCACCATATGCAGCAAGGGTGATCAAGACCTGGTTGAACAGGGCTTGTAGAAACCTGGCCTAATGGAACAAGGTGACGGTTGAGGTCCGTTCCAACGCAATCATTCTGGAATTTTATGATTTCCCAGAGACAGACATCTCTGGGCCTGGAGACCCAAGACCCCACTAAGCTCCTGAGAGACAGAAAAATCTGCTCTGACTTGCAGCAGTTCAGCCCAGCATGGCTCTCATCAGATCTGTTCCATGTTTTTGCCATGCTAAAACAAAAACATTTGTTTAGCAAGCCACTGCTAAAACAAATGAGGAAGTTCCCAAATGACAAATATCAGCACTTGGTTCAACTGGCAAAGGTCACTGAAAATCCACACAAACTCTCTTGGCTGGAAAGTGCTGTGGTACAGTGGTACCCAAGGTTTTGTAGGTCTGATATCCACATGTGGGTCTATTGTGGAGGGCTGGGTGAGGACCTCTCTGATGAATGGCCCTGGGTGTGTGAGAAACCAACATTTTTCCACCCAAACCACCATTTTTCAAGTCAGTGTCAGGCCCCAGGTCTTACCAAAGAAGACAGCCAGCACTGTTGTGTTCCTGCGGGAGGGCAGCCCCGAGGGTCCTCGTGCGACCGTGTTGCTGAGCTGGCGAGCGTTGGGCACACGGGGCTCCTGCAGTGCCTGGTAGACGCCATCTGCGTAGTTGGCTGGCAGGAGACGCAGCAGCCTGGCTCCTGCAGCATGAAAAAACATGGAATGGGTCCTGTGGGAGGCACAGCCAGAGCAGGATGCATGGACGTGTGTGCAGGTCCCAGAAGAGAGCAAGAGGATGGTATAGGTTCTTAGAGTGGCCAAGAACATGCAACACTGGGATCAGTCCTCTTAAAACCAGGAGGGATCCTCCATCTTCCTCTCTTCCAGTTGTCCTTCTCTTGTCTGTGTGCATCTCTGTTGCCTCCTGGAGGTCTGGGGTGGTGCTCCAGTGGGTGACTGGAGTGATGTTAAGCTGCCCCATGTTGACTATGCCATCCTAAACAAGTGTGGTGTTTGCCAGCACCATAGGGAATAGGACAAAGAGCAGCCAGAGAGGCAGCGAGACAGGTGCAAAAATGAGAAACACCCTTACTTTGCACACACTGCTGGTCCCAAAACTGAAAAGCCAGAGGCAGGAGGTAATTTCTCACTGATTTTGAAAGGCTTGTCACCAGTGTGGTGGGCTCCATTTTCTGGAGCTCCCCAGAGCTGAGGGAAATCCTGAATTCTTGTCTTAGTCTGGGGCTTAGTTTCATATATTCTTTTCCAAAAGTTAAGGTCTGATCTCTCTGCTCTAGAAGAAGAAGACTTGGTCTGCCAGAGCTCTATTTTCCTGGAAGGCATTGATGTTACCACAGGGCTGGTGACACATGTCATGTTGGAGAGCCATTTGGACTCAGAGGAAACTGTGCAACTGCGACTGCACCTTGTACTGTGTCACCACATCAGTGACCAACCTGAGCTGCCAGAAATGAGGATTCAGAATCTCCAATGAAAACTTTGAAGGTCCTGCCTGATCTGCCCTGGTCCCTGGCTCAGGAACACCTAGAGCTGAGCCCATGGACCAGATGTAGGCATGAGGAAGCTGTTCACCGCTGGCAGAGGGAAATTCCAAATGCCTCTCCCAGTACCAAACAGTACATGACATCAGCTCTGCACAGGGCAGAAAATCAATAGGTCCAGCATGCCTGGACCAGCATGCCTGGAGCATCCTGAACTCTTTCATCACTAGCCTTGTGTTGAATCCTGGTTAAACTGCATGCTGATTTTGGCTAAAGATGGCTTTTTGCAGCTCTAGGATCCCTCACCACTACCGACACACCTATTGAAAAGAGCTGGGTCCCTCTTGCCTTGGATATTCTGAGTGATCTCACAAAGGCACAGCTTTGCTCTGGGACTGATCCAACATCAGCATGACCTGCAGATTGTGCCTGGGCAGCAGCTAAATGTGGCAATGCCCAGACATGGGCTGCCTGGCCCCTTCACACTGCTCTAACATGGCTCTCAGGTGCATCTAGGGACCATTGAGGGCCATGGGAGGTGGCATTGTCTGCTCACCTGCTTGGTTCATGCTCAGGTCAGAAAGGTTTCTATCTCAGCCACAAAGCAAGCCAGATGCCCAAAGGGCAGCTCACCTTGCCCCATCCCACCATTCCCATACCAAGGCCTGGCACTCACCCACAGAGCCACAGCTGTGATGCAGCAGATTGTTGTACCAGCCGTCATAGCGCTGGACCTCCCAGGAGATGCTCTCCTGGGCTCCTGGAAGAGACCAGACCCAGTTGATGAGCAGCAAGAAAAAAGCATGGAACAAGCATCTCCACTAGAGAATTATATTTATATTGTGATATTTTCCCATATTCTTCCTTAAACTTTCCAAATATGCAGTTTTTAGACAGGTTTTGCACTCCTTTTGAGGGATATTAGCTAAAATCAGGAATTCATGCTTGTGATCCCGATGTCCCCAGACCAATTTGTGGCCACCACCAGTCTAATCCCAAAAGACATTCCTTTTCTTCTTCTCTCTCACTGAATCAGAAACCTCTCCTTACTTTTGACTCCTACAATGTCCATGAGAGCCAAGGAAAGACCTTGGCACTGGAATTGCACTTTAGTGTCAACATCAGCCTTATTTCCTTCAGGTTAAATTTTATTGCTTTCACTTTTTACTTTCCTAATAGTAGCAAAGACTTCCAGCTCCTGCTTACAAGCTATGTACTCATCTCAGCTGCAGTAGGGCAGTCTATCAACATGCACTTTGCTCCAATTTTTTCTTATCTCCTCACAAACTGCATCATAGAATCATAGAATCATAGAATCATATAATGGTTTGGGTTGGAAGGGACCATAAACATAACCTGGTTCCATTTACCCTGCCATGGGCAGAGACACCTTCCACTAGATCAGGTGGCTCTGACACGATGCTCTATGGGTCAGAGGAAATTTCCCTGAGGGGCATCAACCATCCAGGATCTCCCCTTGGGTTCCCTTCCCCAAAACCACACTTACTCCCCAAGGTCCATGTCCCCACCAGAACCATAACCAAACTCAACATCATTGCTGCAGGTTGCATGAGCCACTGGGTCTTTGGAAGCAGGGACCTGCAAACAGAGAGGAGAGCGAGGGAGCTGGAGGTTGGCTGCTCCCGGACACTGGGAATATGCACAGACCGAAACCTCAGCTCTTTCTTGTGCTTTCTGCTGCTGGGTAAAACCCCGTTGCTGCCATCACACATCAGCACTGTCTCCCAGTCTGGGCTGTGGGAAGTTGGCAGGGGTCATGTGAGACCTTGTCACCTTGGGAAAGTTCTGTCAGGATGTGTCAGCTGACCTGAGAATACCTTCCTGCTAGAGCAGGACCAGTGGCCCTGCCTTGGGGTATCCTAGCTATAGACTCACAGCTTATCATCCAATTATGCTAGCTCTGTTACTGAAAGCCCTTCATTACAGAAAAAGGCACATTTCAGCAGGAAATTTTTCTGGCATTGACCCATTCAAGCAAAATCCAGCTGTGAGCACAATGGAAAAGCCTCAGCACAAGGTCAGACATCCCAAACTGTGCAAGTACTGCAGACAAGACATCTTGATGCCCTCTGAGCTAACCTGATGGCTATCCCTCCTGACCAACTTTTCTCATGATGCTTTACCACCCCCCTGTCCACAAAAGCCCTGGATCCAGGACAGATTTCATCTCTGAGAGCTGAACCTTTAAAATCCCAGGCAACACTTGGCAGAAGAGAGGGATCCCCAGCCCGGAAGAGTGAAGTGATTTACAGTCACTGGCTTTCCATGCATAAAAATGCCAAACCTGAATTTACCTCCAAGAGAGGGTTTTCTGCTAAATATGGCTCTTTGTCGCTGTTTCAGTGTGTATCCAAAGACCAGCACTATTTAAGAAGAGCTGTGCTTCCAAGGGATGCAGCAATGCACAGGTTTCAGCTTTTCCTATACGGCTCTGTCACATTCAAAGTGATGGTTTTAATTTTTTTCATTATTTTAATTAAAACTTAAAGAAAATCTGGGTTTGGAAAGGCTTACACATTATCAATATCTCTGTAGGTTTTATTTTGGATTTACTGGAAATTGCAGTGGGGATTTGTCACCTGTAACTCCCAGTGGAGCAAATTGCAAAACTTGAGTTGCTAAATGCACTGTCTCCTTGGCAAACAAAGTGCTTTGAGACTTCAATAATATCATTTGCAGTCACATTAATCACGTTCATCAATTTAAATACTCATCACCAGGCTGTGAGTAGATCATGTAACCCAATGGTCAGTCCTTCTGCCAGAGATTCCTGTACTTTTGGTCTTTTGCATTAGAAAATAATTTATGTCTCAAGAAGTGACATTTCTATGCTCCTTCACCATCACAACAGCTCTTCCATACCACATCCCTTCCATCCCACAGCCCTGTGCTTAGCATGGTCTGATGGATGTGAGAATTGGGTTGTGCAGCTGGTAGGAACCACCCCATACAAAGAACATGGAAGTTTGGCCAATGGTGACACATGGAGATGGCTGTGACCTCTGGCAGGAGCGGCAGAGCCCTATCACCATCACCACATGGGACTCTCCTGCCTGAGAGCTCACCATGTTGAAACAGCCCCCTCCCTGAGCATCGGCAGCCGGTGGGGTTGACTTGTGCACAGAGGTCCACACAACCTCCTGTGCTGTAGGAAGCGAGACCCCAGAGACACAGCTGGATTTATCTTGTCCTCACTCAAAATGTACAGAGTTGCAACCCCCATCCAGAGTGAGGTCTGAAGGTGCCACAGAAGTGGCTCAGGAGGCATGGAGTGAAGCCAAGGCTCAAAGAACATCACCACAGCCACAGCGCAGATCGTGTCCCCCTTCCCCCGGCTCTTCTCATAGAGTTCCAGCAGAACAAGTGTTTTAAAATTCCTTCTGTCACTGAGCACACCTCCCTTTTCCTCCGATATGGCAATTGCTCTTGTTTCAAGATGTGGGATGAGATGCCAGTTCTCAGGAACCCTTTATCTCTCCATGCCCCAGCAATTAAAATCCACTTACTGCCTTATCAATCCAAGATTCTGGAGGTTTTCCAGCCTGGGATCATGACCAATGTGATATAGTAACAGTGGTGATCTTGCTCCAAAAAGTAGGTTGGACCACAGACTCCTGAGGGTCTTTCCCACCAAAATGGAACTTTTCTTACAGACTGACCTTGAAAGCCCATGGTGCAGCTTGCTGAGGGAAAGTTTGGCAAGTGTGGGTTAGTTCCACAGCCTTGCCAACTTTGAAGGTATATTGGAATGATGAGTCCACCAGACTCTGCTTTTCCAAAGATTCCCTGTGCCACCTTTGAAAAGTCATTGTCTCCCTCTGCATCTAGTGAAATTAGGCTTGTCAGCTTTTTCTTCTCCCATCAGAGAAGATCCCTGTGCCCTGTCAAAGCCTGGAGTTTCACACCCCTCCAAAAATGGTGAACACACATCTTCCCACAAAGCAAGGATCTCCTGTTCCACCTGATCCTAGCAGGTTTGGCTCCCCTAAAGCTAAGGATTCAGCATCCAAAATTTTCCTGGGCTCTTCCCAGAGCCACAGGTCAGCTGGGACTGTGGAACATGCCAGCATCCTGAGAGAGCATCAGCCCCACTGCAGAATGTGGTCACACAGATAAAGGACAGCAGATCCAGGACATTCCAGAAGGCTGATCCCTATGGTCCTTGTGAGTCACAGCTAATTTCTATCTCTTCCCAGTGCTGGTGGGACACAGCTGGGGGCTGCTGCCTTCCCCCAACCACCAGTCAGTCCTGGGATTTCAGAACAGGCTACATTTCCCCAGCCTGGGATCCCATAGTATCCTAGACGTATGCACACTCCATGGACAACCTGCACACAGGGACGAGGAGTGTCTCCAGTTTCCCCCTGGGGCCAGATGCCCCAATGCTCCAGAGCATAGCAGGCACTCTGTCCCCTGGAGGGACATGAGGAGTCTCTGCCTGTGCCTCGGTGTCATGTACCCACGCAGGGACATTCTCTGTCCTGCGCCTGCTCCCTGGCCGGCAGGGATGTGCGTGGCTCCACCGCACCCTACAGGTGAGAACATGCACGTCCCCATCCCACCGTCCTCATTCATCACCCAGAGCCCCCCAGCCCTCAGGACTGGCATTGACATGGGGATACGGCCTGACCCCTTCCATTCCCCAGGCACGGCCCCATCCCAACGTGTCCTCACAGCAGGAGAAAGGAGAAGCAGCACCAGCCCCTTTCCCCCCCACAAGTGACAGCCGAACCTCCCGCAGGTAACACGTGCACGGCCTTGTTGCGGGTGCAGGGGGATCACGCGCGCTCCCGGTTCCGCAGCTTCCATGCAAGTTGGAACACGCACGGCCCCGACCCTGCGGACGCACCCCACCCACTCAGGCAGGGACACGTGTGGCCTCGGTCCCTCAGACACCCTTCCAAGTGTGGACACGCGTGGCCCCGACCCCTCAGACACACCTCCGACGGGGAGCACGAGTGATCCCTCAAGCAGCGACATACATATCCCCAATCCTTCTATCTGCATTTTCTCCACGCAAGCGGGGACAGGAGGACAAGAGTGTCGTCCATCCCCGAATCTCCCCACGCAGGCGGTGAAACGCGTGTCCTCGATTCCTTAGAGCCCCCACGCAGACGGCTACACGCGTGTCCAACCCCCCTCACAGGCAGTGACATACGCGTCCCCAATCCCCCATCGGCACCCCCTGCAGGAGGTGACACGCGTGTCCCCGGTCCCCCGTGACGACTGTCCCCCCGCAGGTGGGACACGCTTACGGCAGCAGCCTCACCTGCGTGCGGCGCGGCGGGAGTGCGGCAGGGCGGGCGGTGCCGCGGGTTACATACGGCCCGCGCCCGCCGCCGCCTATAAGAACGCGGTGCGGGACGGAGCCGCCCGAGCCGACGCCCGAGCCGCCGCCCGCAGCAGCAGCCCGCAGCAGCAGCCCGCAGCAGCAGCCCGCAGCAGCACCCCGCAGCAGCAGCAGCAGCAGCAGGTAGGTGGTGGGAGGGGGCGGCAGCCCCTCGCTCGCCCCGGGCCCTCTCTTTGCGAGCGTCCCCGGCGTTGCCCGTCCCGCTCCGGGGGTCCCGGCTGGCAGGGACCGCGAGGGGAGGATGCTTCCCATGTGGAGTTAACCCTCTGTTTCTCCTTTTCCACCCTCTTACGGGGCCAGTAAAGAGCGACGAGGCTGCTCCCCTCGCCCCTCCTTCCCCATCTGCGAATTGCAGCTCTGATGGCTCAGTTTCCAGGGGACAGGATTTCTCTTTTTTCTTTGGATAATACCAACCTGCAGCCTTGAGCAACCCAACTAGGATTGCTACTGGCTCTGCCACCAGGAGTTTTTGGCTTTACACTTCCAAAAAATTCTTGTACCTTGATTCAACCTGGAGCAGGAAAATGGGGTTTCTGTAAGGAGAAACTTCTGGGGTTTGGGCAAATTTTCTGCCTCCTTTGTCTTTCTCTCCTGGAAGTCCAGAATATTTTTAAACATAAGATATATTTTCTATTTATGCTGAATTCTGCTGATCCTTCCTTGAAGATGTTTCAAGTTTTTCCCCACTCCATACACTGTGACAGGGAAACTGCAAGGGCTCTAAGGTCACAGCAGTGCTTCAGCATGGAGGATGCTTTCCAAGGTGCAACAAATTCAGTTTCTCCTACCATGAGCTGTAGGCACCACTTTTCCACTTGAAAGCCGCAAAAATGCCAAAGAGCTGGTCTTATGTGAAGGGCAACCAAGGGAGAAAGATGGGCAGACAGCGAAAGAATTGTTTCCCTGGAAATTCTCTATAAACCATGTCCCAGTAGTTGCAAAGTGTACAGAAATGCAAACATCCCCTGGTGTTGGTTGAAAGTTAAATTTAGATTTAACAAGGCAGCATTCTCCATGTTATGTTCTGGTTTTTATTTTTTTAAGCTGTGAAGAGTTGTGTTTTGGTGAAAGTAGACTTGTAAATATTTCCTTGCTTCATTTTATCTCATAGGAAATTTGGACAAAGATACCAGGAAACAAATTCAATTTAAGCCATTAAGATTTAATCTGTCCTAGGTTAAACTGTTAATTTTTTTTTTCCCCCAGCATCTCTGACTGTTTTGTGGGCATTTTTGCTGGACTTTGGTAGCATCGGGAATCAGCTATAGCTCCTGCTTGCCAGGTAATCATAACACTTGAAGGCTACTCTTCTCCGGGTTTGGCTTTCCAAGGAAATAACCCAAAGCTGTTATTGCAAATTAGCCCCGAAGAAGATTTGTAAGAGCACATGACAGCTCTGTTAGTCTGGAGCAGAGTAAAGATAGAGTCAGGTCCAGATCCATTGTAAAATTCCATGCTCCATTAAACTCTTCACAGTCATTGTCTGGGTTACTGGACAGGAAATTATTCTCAAATCAAATATTGCTTTATGTATTGAAAAGCAATTCAGCTGTCCAAGCAAACTGGTTTATGATAGTTACTGTGATCCCCACTCACTTATAGGGATTTGGGACCAGCTGAATTGCTCTGGGTTGGATCTTACCTAAAAATGTGATTAATACTGTCTTTGGAAAATGAGAATAAAATCACTTGCTCTGTACAGGGACAGAGTAAAATGATGTTCAGTCATGAGTCAGATTAGCTTTGGCATTGCCTGACTTCAGTAAATTTCCCAGGGTACTTACATGCAGAGAGGCTATTAAATAAGCAAAACAAGAGTACTAAGCATGCAATCAGCTTTGGTAGAAAAGATCTAACCTGAGCACAGGGAGAAGGTGTGTAATTGCTAGAACTGGAGTGTCAGAGGGAGTTTGAACTCACGTGTGGGAATAACACACCATGTCATCCTATATAATTCAGCTTCCTTTATCTTTGAGGTGTGCTCACAGTGTCTGTATGTTCTTTGGACTCTCATCCTGGGACTAGGGGCTGCTTCTGGCCCCTCCAGGCCAACAACAGGACTAATCCTCCCTCCTCCTCCTTCACCATATCAGCAACTTCTGGGGAAAAGCTTTTTGGAGGAGATAGCCACGAATGGGAACAGTGGCCTTTGTTCCACTTGGTGGCCCTTGGCTGGGGATAATTTTGCTACTGTGAAATCCATGTTTTCAGGGGTTGCTTGTAATTTTGAAGGAAAATGTTTCTGCCATGGTTACTGGCTTGGGGACTTCCCCTAAGGGTGCACCACAAAGTGGAAAGTTCTGGCTGCACCTGCTGGAGGGAAAGACCTGGCTCCGTCCGGGCAGGAGCTGCTCAACAGGTTCCTGCTCTGGGGCTGCTCCTCACACTGCAGCAGGACAGGGGCTTGTGGTTCCTTGGGCTGCCACAGTCCCTTGGACTGCTGGAGCCCTGCCCCAGGCCCCTCCTCTCCTCACTGAGGGCTTTTGGGTGGCATGTTCTCCTCTGGGGAGTATTTCACCCACCTGTTTCCTTGCAGTGTCACATTTCCTCATCCCTCTGGAGATTCTTTAGGTGAACCTCCCTCGGCTGGTTGCTCCAGAGCTGAACCACCACAGGCTGGAGGCATCTGGGCAGGGCAGTACAGGGTCCCCACTGTGATCAGTTCTCTCCCGCAGGTTCCTGGAGGTTCAGGATGACTCTCTTTGATGGCGTGTACCCCTTCTACCCGCAGCAGAGGAAGGCTGCCGTGTTCAACATCAACACCATCATAGTCATCGTGGTCTTCCTGACACTGGCTTGCAGCTTCTTACTCATCATCCCTGGCATCCGTGGACGGGCGGTGCGTGACCCTGGGAATGGGCAGCTGCTTCCCATGTTCTGGATGCTGGGACCCTCCCAGGCAGCTCTGGGTGAGGCAGGAGGAGAGCCTGGCAGGAGGGGCTATTCCTCCCTGCCTGATGTCCCATCTCTTTCCCTGCAGAGGTTGTATTGGACTCTCCGTGTTCTCCTCAGCCTCTTCGTGGGAGTGGTGATTGTCGGTAAGTGCTGCACAGCCCTCGGGGATGAGCCAGGGGGCAGGATTAAACCCTGGGGCAGGGTCTGTGTCTGGGAAATGTGAGCTGGGAGTCACAGCTGTGGCTTGGTGGAGGCTGATTGGGGGTCTACCTTACCCCTGCTCTGCAAAGCAGTCACACAGCATCCCAAAACGACTTTTCCATCCATGGTGCAGGGGCTGAGGGCACTCAGAGGTGCCCATAGTTACTTCTGTGAGCTTTGCTGGCTGTAACTCGAACAGCCCAAGCTCCATCAGGCTGCACAGCCCCATGATCCTCCGACTTTGTGTGTGACAGCCTCAAAAGCATGGATGAAATGCAAAGAGCAGATTTATTTTCATTACCTGGCCCTCTGGGGGATCCCCAAAGCAGCGCTGGGCAGAGACAGGGAGGGGACAGGCACTACAGGGCTTGGTCCGTGCCAGAGGATGACCAAACCTGCTGTCTTCACCTGTATTTCAGGGATTCATGCAGATGTAATTCAGTGGTGTACTTTGATCTTTCCTGTAGCAGGGCAGGATCTCAAGCCTGTTCAATAGGTGCTTCCTTCTGACCTGTCTAAATACAAGTGTTCCACTTCTTCAACACACAAAGCTAGACAGTGGTTACTGTGATCTATGGGTTTTTCTACACCCCAGTTACACGTTGGTTGAGTTTGTTTACAACCCTCCTCACCAATTTTCCATTATTTCCCCCCACTGTGTGAGCCCTCTTGTTCTGCCTGGGGCTGCAGCCAGGCATGTTTGGAGGATGTGAGGCGCCTTGCAGTGATGTGGAGGGAGCAGGTTGGAATAAAACACAGGCAGGGCAGAGGTTGCAGCAGTAGGAGGAAACCTCCCAAGGAGCAGTTGGAGGAGATGTTGTTGGAGGAGATGAAGGAGCGGATTTAATTCAGTAAAAACTAGGAAATCTTCTGTAGTAACTGATGGTGAAAACCAGGCAGTGGGATTTCCAACTTGGACAGGGCAACAGGATGGGTAAGAAAAGATGTACTGAGCAGATAGAAGATGCCAGGGGGTGAGAGAAACCAGACCTAACCCTAAATTAAAGAAACCCTCCAGCTGTGAAGGACAAGATGCATTACAGGACTGCTCAGAAAGGGATGATGAGGGGAGAGGGATAATGATAATATAAAAGATTCAGCCCTGATTTGACCAGGCACTACAAGTAAGTGGCCAGGCTGGGACCAGCTGCGGGATACATGGACCACCCCAGCATGCAGTTGCCACCCTGGAGATGTTCAGGTTCTGGGAGATGCCACCAGAGCCACCTGAGACCATGGTGCCAGGCTGGAGGTGACAGACGGGTGGAGGTCAGGGCTGACTCCACAGCTGTATCCAGTCCAGTCCCGGAGAGCCATCCAGCACCACCCCCTGACAAGGCTGCAGCCATGCACTGCTTGGGCACACGGGAGGAACGAATTGTTCTGAAGCCAGAGTCAGAGTTTGTCTGGGAGCAGCAGGGCACACTCACCCCTGCAGCCAAAAAACATTCCTGTGGAGCTGCCACTGGATCAGTGCCCTCACAAGTGGATTCAGCAACTGAACTTTTTCTCAGGAAAGTGTTGCTCAGCTCAAGATCAAATCATTGGCTTTATTTTCTCTGCTGGAAAATGAAGCCCACTGCAAAGTGGAAGTGCTTCAGAAAAGCATACCTTGTTCTAAAAAACATATACCAGAAATGCTTCAAATTTTTCTTTCTCTCCCAGCTGGAATGACTGTCTGAGCTGTGATGGCACTTCCCACCCCTCTCCACCATCTCCATTTGACAATGACTTTTACTATTCTCTAATAGTGCAATTTAGGGAGCTGAATGTGTGAAATAAGACTTACCCCTGTGGCTGACGAACAGGCTCATTTCTGAGCCCTGTCCCTGGGTGCTCTGGTGCTTGCCATGGTGGGGAGGTTGCAGGGATGTCCTGGAGAGGATGTCCAAGGAGAAATCAGGTCATGATGTTCACCCCTGGGGATCTGAGCTCCGCTGCTCCCAGATCCAGGGAGTGGATGCTTAGCAAGGGGAGCACTTGAGCTCTGCAGGGTGTGGAAGCTGGTTGGGGCACGTCCTGGTGGCTGAGTCAGCACTCCTGCCCTCCTAACACTCCCTTCCACTGCCATGGTGGGAATGCTGCCACTCACCCTGATTCTCCCCTTGAGCACAGCAAAGCCTGAAACATGGCCCTGCTTTAACCCCAGCTTTATTTTTTCCTGGTAGTTGTCCAGTTCACAGGGGATTGGGAGACTGGCTGGGTGCAAGCAAACACCTCCTACAAGTCCTTCAGCCCCGTCCAGGTGAACGTGGACATTGGACTGCACATCGGCCTGGCTGGGGTGAACATCACACTCACGGGTGAGTCTGACATCCCCATCTGGAGCTCTGGAGTGACCATGGCCTCAGGAGGCCTCCAGCTGCTGTGTAGGGGCCCTTGGTCTATCTGGAGGCCCCTGGGACCCTGCTGTGCCCATGCTCCTGGCTGGCAGTGCTCATGTGCTGGCACAGCAGGATCTCCGCATGTCCCTCCTGCAGGAAACCCAGTGAGCCAGATCAGTGAGACCATCAACTACAATGAGCACTTTCCCTGGAACTTCGGAGCGGATTATGACCGCAGCTACAGCGAGGGGCTGGACAAGGGGCTGCCCAGCCCCATCCTCTACGTGGCAGAGAAGTTCAGCACACAGAGCCCCTGCGCCGTGCACAGGCAGTACCGCATTGCTGGCCACTATGCCTCGGCCATGCTCTGGTGAGCTCTCCTGTCGTTGTGAGCCCTTCTGTCCTGTTGCAGGCACAGGAGATGCAGGGATGCAAAGGGCTCAGCTGCCTTTCCCTTAGGCCTCTGAGATGGGTGGGATTGCATCCTACGAGAAGGGAAGCTGTGTGCATAGAAGGGTCGCTGCCAGGCACTGTAGACACTTTGGGATGAGCAGAGAGGAAGTCCTGGTTCTCTCTGCTGGACAAATCCACCAGGGCTGGAAACAGGAGAGAGGAACATGGTGCAGGTCCTTGCTGTGATGTGGTGATGATGGCAGAAGTCCAACACCATGGATGGAGTTGAAGCTGCTGTCCTTGGTTGTCCAGAGAGACCCTTGGACACATGAAGAACTCTCCAACCCCACCCGTGAGTGTATTTGGTACCTGGAAGTGGGATCAGGTGAGGAAAAGATGCTGCTGCTGTTAATGTGGAGTTGATCTTGACTCTTTGGCAAGGTCAGAAATACATTACTGCCCACTTGGGCTGGGGGAGAGCTGGTCCCCAGCTGTCAGGAGATGGTCCCTTCCAAAACATGTTGGCCATCAAGGGCCATTGCAGTGCAGTTCTCCCGGCTTGGTGTTTGACAGTAGAGACACAGAAACTAGGGAAGGAGCCTGGTGATGCCATGGAGCAAGAGCTCCTGGTCCACAGCTTCCCCTGTAGCCCAACTCCTCAGCAAGTGCAGAGCTACTGCAAATGACCTTTGCCTGCTCCTGCATTATCTCAGTCTGGGTGCTGCTCTCAGGGTCTGCACTGCCCCTCATGTGGAAGGGCAGGGAACTAGGATGGTCCAGAGACACTGAGTGGGCTGGTGCAGATGCCTTGAGGCTGGTATTGTCTGTGGGCTGAGCAATGCAAAGAAGAAATCTGTGTTTCTACCTTCTGGGTGCAGCAGTGTGAGCCTTGAATATCTGCTTGCTCAGCCTGGGGATTAGGAATTGTTTCTGCCTGCCCACAGAGCTTCTCCACCTCATACGGTGTTCTCTGGAGCCCAGACTCCTCCTCCCACATGGAAATCCTCACATAGAGCATCCTGATCCATGGCACTCACACCCACTCGTCTGTTGGTCTTCTCTTGTGTCCAGGGTAGCCTTTTGCACATGGATCATTTCCAACATTCTCTTCTCTATGCCTGTCCTCATTTATGGAGGATACATGCTTCTGGTCACGGGAGCCTTCATGATCTTCTCACTGCTTTCATTCTCCACTGTGAGGAACAACCCGATGTGCCTGATCCAGATTGGGACCAAGACCCTGCACGTAGCCTATGGGGGATCTTTCTGGCTCATGCTGGCGATTGGTAAGAACATCAGGGTGCCCCGGGTCACATCTGGCTGTACAAGAGTCCCAGTGCTTCCCTCCCAAGTGGGAAGTACAGCTCCCCAGAGCCTCGGCCTTGGCAAAGCAGATCCTGGCAGAGATGAGGAGAGGGATAGGAAAAGAGGGAACGCCATGCTCATCTCAAGGGCAGTGGAGGGATTTATAGTTCCTGAGGTGCAAAGACATTGGGATCACTTGCTTGGGTTTTCAGACCTGTGCCTGGGTTCTAAGATGCTCAGAACAGCTCATACAATAGAAGGCCACCTTCCATAAGCAAAGGCATTGTTCTCTGGCAGAGGACCATCCGAGGAGAGCGGTGGGGTGGGGACAGTGCTGGAGTGACAGGAACCCAATCAGAGAGCATGTTTGTTTCCAGGCCTGCTCTGTTTTGTGGCTGGGATCACCATTGTTGCAATGCACCACCTCAATTTGGACCTGCTGAAAGCTTTCTTTAATCTACGTGAGGACAAAGCAGAGGGGTACCAGGAAATGTCTGAGGTGTTCGTCAACCCTCATTTTGTACACAAGGGCCTGTCTCCTTCTCAGCCTTCTGAAATCAACAGCGTCTAGAGGAAAGTTCTCACTCCTTCCCTGAAGGTGCATCCAAATGGGCAGAACACAAACTCTTCCTGATGACCCCAGAGACCCATTTCCTCATCCAACTGCCTTTGAAATCTGCATTGGGTAGAACCTTGTTGGGATGTATTTTCACAGACTGTATCTCCCTGATGGTGCCCTCTGCAAGGGGCAGGCTGTGCTGGCCAGCTGCCATCGGAGCAGCTCACAGCCCCAGAGACTTGAGCTGCACACTCACCTGGGGATCCCTGTCCCAGGAGGAATGCCCTTCCTGCTCCATGCCCTGCCATGGCACAGTGCAGGGATTCTCCAATGGTCTGTTCCCACTGAAACTGCGAAACAGTTCATGAGTGACATTTCTCGCTGGGACCGCCTGCCACTCCAAACCTGCTCATTTCTTTCCCAGACACGACATTTTGTGGTTTTGGTGTATCCAGGAAAGCCAGATACAGATCCAGTTTCTGCAGGCTGGATGCTGCGGGAGCTGAAATAAAAAAAACTGCTCCAGAAACAGACTGAGTATGTCTTTGTACCACAGAGTTTGCTGTGGGGGATGTGGTGATGTGATTCTTTTCACTTTCAGATTTGGCCTTTATTAGACAAAATTATAACCTAGTGTAGGCCAAAAAGATGCCATAAGAAAGGAAGGAGACTGAAGAATGAAGTTATTCTTGTCCAGCTGGAGCACACTTGGACTGGCTGGGCAGCAGGGGAGGGAGGGGAATCTGTCCCTCCAACCCTGGGTCCACCAGCAGAAGGACACGGAGCTGTAGTGAGTCCAGAGGAGGCCATGGAGATGGTCCAAGGGCTGGAGCCCCTCTGCTCTGGAGCCAGGCTGGGAGAGCTGGGGGTGTTCAGCTGTAGAAGAGAAGGCTCTGGGGAGACCTCAGAGCCTCTTCCAGTGCCTAAAGGAGCTCCAAGAGAGCTGGAGAGGGACTTCAAACAAGGCCCTGGAATGACAGACAAGGGGAATGGCTTCCCATTGCCAGAGGGCAGGGATAGATGGAATATTGGGAAGAAATTGTTCCCTGTGAGAATGGTGAGGCCCTGGCACAGGTTGCCCAGAGAAGATGTGGCTGCACCATCCCTGGAAGCATTACAGGCCACGTTGGACAGAGTAACCTTGTCTAGTGGAAGGTGTCCCTGCCCATGGCAGGGGGTGGAATGAGGTGAGCCTTAAGGTCCCTTCCAACCCAAACTATTCTGGGATTGTATATCTGAATGCTGGAAACCTGAGCACTTTCATTCCAAATTTGACTTTTCTTTCTCAGAAAAGACCCTTGCTGTTAAGTTACCCATTTCTGTCAGATATTTGTGTGTCACTAATGTGGTTTGTTCTGTGCAGGAATTATTTTCAATAAAACTTTACTAAAACCCCTCTCCTTTGAACCACTGTAGATATTTGGGGGTCTGGTTTCCTAAGAAGGGGCCACGGGGCACATCTGAAGGTCATTTCTGGCAAGCCCCCAGCAGCAGCATCCTTCCCATGGGGATGATGCTCCTAAGGAAGGACAAGTCTCGATGGCACATTTCAAGGTCAGCCACTCAGAAATCTTTGTCATGAGGAGCTGTGAGGAGGTAGGAGAGCCTCAAAAGGACTTTTTAACTAGCTGAGTGCTGGGACTAAAGCTGTAGGATTAAACCACCAAAAGTCCCTTAGGAAAAGGACGATCCTTCCCTGAGAATTTCTTGCATCCTGACACATCAGGTCTGAAGGCATTGAAGGGAAGATGGTACAGCCACCCACAACATTTTGCAGCTGGTGTGGGACAGATCCCACGACCTGAAGACACAAGAGGCTGGGGGGTTTCCCAGCCTTTTGTTCATTGCATCTGGCTCTCTCCAGCTTCATCTCCTGCTTTATGGTATGATTCCCACCCAAGAGCATCCTCACCAGAAAGAAAACTTTGTCCTCTTATATCAGACATAAAGAACCATGAACCCAAATAAACAAAACATAAATAAAATTTTATCTGTTTGAAGCACCAAGACACTAGATCTCTGTGTGTCTTGTCTGCTTCCTAGCAAGCACATGATAGCCAGGATTTCTTCAGCAGTTTTTGTATGGGGCCAGCTGAGCTGTAACAGTGACATGATGGGGGATGCAAAGAATGCTTCATGCACTGCAGTGGCAGGTCAGGACAGATGGGACTGGGTGTGCCACGGGGACTGGCCACCTGCAAGAACATTTCCAGGTGGAGGAGTTCTTCCTTTGGCACCACACTGAGGGGCACACAAAGGGCCATTGCTTGGGAGTGATTATTTTGCCTCACTAGGTCGCAGCAGCTACTTCACTTGCCCTTTAAAAGCTGTGGTTGAGCAGCCCCCGGATTGTGCTGCAGCAAGTCCCACCTCCTCCCTCCACTGCAGCTTCCAGCTCAGTTTCCTGTCTGGACTTAGGTCAGACAGGTCTTGTTGCTGGACAACAAGAGGTAAAATAATCACCACTAAATCCCTGGCTCCTTGTCCAGGTGGACTCTGTCCCCACAGTGTCCAGAGAATCTGGCATCCAGCTGGAGTTAATGCCAGCAATGGAACAAACACTGTGAGCATCTCAAGGAGCACAGCCTGAGGCTCTGCAAGGACTGTGGTCCCCTGCCCTGGTGGCACCCATCATGGAATCCGGCAGGCAACCACTGCCCTGCTCCCCAGGCAGGAACACATCAGGGAAAGGTTTATGAGGCCTGACTTTCAATTGACTAAATCAAAGGGGTTTGTTGAACTTTAGATCTAGTCCATCCATAGGTTGAAGCATCTCCTGATAGATGTTATTGGGAACATCCTGGCTGAGATCTCCCAAGCCTAAGGAGTTCAGCTCCAAACCCTATTGGGTCCTCTCGGTTCTCACTGAAGGTTCTTTCCACTGGAATGGGATGGGAGAGCATGCCACGGCTGAGCTTGTACTGAGGGCCTGAGCTCCCCTGAGGGCCTGGCCCATGGTGGTTCCTCTGCAAACCTTTCCACAAGGCTGGCGATTGCTCCCATCAAACCTCCCACATGCCCAGGGGCATGCCAAGAACTAAAGTCTTCCCATATTTCCTCTGCTTGTTTGCTGGGGATATTCCAATACCCTATTTAGGGCGCACTGACTAGACTTCATTGCCCTGCACTGGCTGGCTGTGGTCAGGTGCCCCATTCTAGACTACAAACAGGCTCTGCCTTTTCTTTATCCCCTCCCTGTGGCTGCCATGTCACAGCAACAGTTCTCAGAGGAACACCTCTATCAACAGACAAGTGAAAGACTAGGTCAAACTTATTTTACTGAGACAGAAGGGAAAAGAAGTGAGCACAAAACAGAAAAAAACTTGGTGACTCTAAGAGAGGTGAAGGGGTGCAAAGCTGAAGTGTGTGTCCTCCCTTCCTGTGTGGGCAAGGGTCCTGCTGACTGCCAGCAGTCAGGAGTGGGTGGCTGCCTTGGACATGGAGAATTTCAATGTCTCTTGCCCCTGACATGAATATTTCCACAGCTGAGCAGGAGGAACCCAGACTGGAGGTGCTGCTCACCTCTCCCTAATTGGTTATAGCTCATCTCCAAGGCACTGTTGCACCTCTGTTCCCACCTCCTCCTCTCCTTCCTTCCCCCCATGTCTGGTACCTTCAGCATCCTACTAAATCGTGGTCCTCCTTACCATCCTGCTCTTCATCCCATATCAAGAGGAGGTCCTGGGTACAGAGCACCCTGGGGACAGCAGCTCCATCTGCACTTCCTGAATGCTGATGGGAAGAGCATCCAAGGGCGGGGCGACTTTTTGAGGGTCTGCAGGGTGAGTGGGCTGTTGTGGAGGCTCTACTTCTCCTTTGGTTCATATCTATGAGTCTGCAGTTTCTTGGTTTCTCCCCAGTTTCTTCTGATTTAATCTCTGTATCCTGGGGAACACTCAGGGTTTGTTGGCATGGACTGAGGGGCAGGGCAGTAACCCAGTGCCTGGAACTGGACAGTCAGGAATTGGGAGTGGATTCTCTTCACCACAAAAGTTAAAAAAAAAAAAGCGAAAAAACCCCAAACTGTTGCATTAGAGACATCTTTTCAGATTTGGATATTCTCATCACCTGGCTCTTGTCATGTCTCTTCCCACCTGGGCTCCTGATGGATCTGGTGATTTCAGGAGCAGCATCTCCAGGCCTTACCCTGCCACCCCTGTGCCTCAGAGGTGGGTGGCTGTCACCTGGCAGAGCTCGCCCAGGGAGACCATGAGCATGTCCTGCGCAGAGCAGCTGGGCTCAGCTGGCAGGCAGGACTTGTCCCACACTTCCTCTTCACTGCTCTTGTCTAGGCTAAAGATGAGCTTCAGCTTCTCTGGCTGCACGGAGTTGAGGATGATGATGCCCAGCCCCAGGACCAGGCACAGCAGTCCTGCAAATGCACAGGGACACACAGTGACACAACTGGAGGAGTCCTGCTGGGTCCCAGCTCCATCCAGACCCAGCTGGACACCAGGGACATGTGGCATCACCCAGCAGGTCAGGGAAGGTGTTGATTTGCCTTTCCCCATCTCAATTCTAGCATCACTTTGGGCTCCCCAGTACAAAAAGAGAGGTCAGTGAACTGGGGCAGAGAACTGGGGCTGGAGTCCACCACAGACAGGGAAAGGCTGGAGGACCTGGGCTTGTTTGGCCTGAAAAAGAGGAGTATCCAGGGGGAATTAATTACCATCTGCTACTGGAAAAGGGTTGGTATTCCTGGAGGTGGATGTTGTAACATGGAAAATTTTGGTTTGATCAAAGGAAACAATTGCTACCCAGATGTGGGGCAGGTCCTGAAAGGCAGGGGGAATCTCTATCCAGCAGGTAAATTCAGGCATTCAAATCTCTTGACTGTTCATCTCTTTTTCTCCCCAAACTTGATAATTCTAATCTAAAATCTTCTAACCCAGAATTATCATTTTCTGTGACCAGACATGGAGAAAGAAGGGATGAGGCACTGTTGGGGCATCATCTCTGAAGAGATGGAGAAGAAAAGCCCTGGGAGCAAGCTGAGCACTCACCTGTCGCTAACGTCAGCCAAAAGGATTCACCATAGTCTGTTCTCAAGGAAACTGGGCCGAACTGGATGGGGCACTTCAGGGAGTTCCTCGCAGAGAGGAAGCAGAGCAGCGAGAGGTGGATCAGTGCAGCAGTGAGCAGAAGCATGTAGCCACCATAGAGCAGGGTGGACATGGAGAAGAGCAGGATGGAAATGAGCCATGTGCAAAAGGCCAGCCTGAAAAAGGACCACAAAACAGAGCAAAAAACATCAGGCTTAGAGTATCTACTCAGGGTCTCCTCTCCCCATCCCAATGGAGGGATAAAGCCCTGGGCAACTTGGTCTAGCTGGCCTTGCTTCAGCAGGTAGCTGGACAACCTGATCTAATGAGGTCCCTTACAACCCAAACAATTCTGTAATGTCAAAAATGGTGGAGCTGTGGGACAGATACCACAGCAGTGGAGAGGGATCTCCACACTTGGGAACGTTAAGTCTTGAATTTCCCAAAGTCCCCAAGCGCCTTAGTATGGCTTTGGCATTAACCCTGCCCTGGGTGTGGGACTGGAGTAGAAATCTCTGGAGGCTCCTGTGAGAGACTGAAGTGTTAATGTTTCATAGCTCAAACATTTGGCCATTTGCAGAGGCAGCAGGTTCTTTGCTGGTGCCAGGTTTGAACCCCATGAGGGGGGAAGGAGGGATTCGGGGCATGTGGTGGCAAACCCTCTGATGCGCGTAAGACAGACGACCCACCCCAGAAGGTCTGGGTTTTGAGCCAGATGAGGGAGAAGACTGATAAGAAGCAGGGTAGAGAGTCAGGGTGGCCAACTCTCATGCCAATGTCCTCCCTTACACAACTGCCTCAGCTGGAGAACTCCCCTTCCCTTCCTAGGAAGGTTCCCTTCACACGGGACTTTCCAGTTCCTGTTCACACCTTGGTCTGAGGGTTTTCATCCCTTCTGAAGGAGATCTGGCTCAACGCTGGCTTGAGAGGTGGGGTTATGTCTTAGAAGGGGTCATCAAGGACCCCCAAAGCACCCCCAGACTCTGAGCCCTTCCACAGGAGAAATACACCTGATCCACAGTGTTGCAACAGATCCATAGTGTTACAAAGTGTAAAAGTGTCGTGTACCCCCCCCATGGAAGGTACCTGGTGTTCTCACCTAAACCTGAACCTGAGTTGAACCCTGAGTTTCATAGGACCCCCACCACTGAGAAGAACAGAAGAAAAGGTCAATGGGACACTGTCTGGTTTCACGGGTGGTCATACCTTTTTACTTAATCTGTCTGTCTCTCTCTTTCTCTCTTCCCCCCTTTCCTTCTCTATTTCTTTCTGTCTTTTTCTACCTCATATTTACTGTGACATAAAATCCATACTATTGACTTCAGCATATGGTCTTGTTTGCACATTAATTTGGACAGAGGCATCTCTCTAATAATCGGATCTTAACAGTTCCTCCAAAGTAACTTTTTTCTTGATTCTTGTGATTGTCTGCTACTGGCCACCCCCAGGCAGTTCCCACGTGTTCAGTGGGACAATAGCATCAAGGGACACTTGTTTGGAGAAGTGCACCATGAGCCGTGCCCACACCTGATTCAGCACCTGGAGTGCACCCAGCTGCCTGTCCTACCCTGTGCTTGGGGCTTGGGTTTAGCTCCCGGGGGAAGTGGACCTAACAAATCATTCTGATTCAAAAAAAAAGTAACAAAAAAGAAGTTTTTGTGAACATTTCTGCCTTGAAATACAGGAATGTTTGGGTGGGGATAATTACTTTTCCTGAAAATAAAAAAGAAGATGGGTACAGGGACCTGGAGTCTACATGCATGGGGGAATTGCAAGGCTCACTCTTCCCTGCAGTGCCTTTCCCACCACCTCTGAGACTCATGAGGGTGCTCTGAGATTCCACAATCACAGCACACAAAAGAGCTCTCAGCTTCACACCAAGAGATGAGTTCTGAGCACCGTCTTGATGGTCCCGCCTGCTCCCCTCGGGCAGACCTGTGCCCACTTGGATGTGCAAAAGAAGACCCTTCACAGCAGGTCTTGACTGGGACTCTTTATACTGGGAGAGATCTCGAACTGTGAGCCCCACAGTTGAGTCTGTTTTCCCTCAAATGAAAAATAATTTTTCTCAGACTGCAGTTTTGTACATCAAGGCAGAGGGCACTTAAGAGGAGTCTGGTGACATGGACAAAAGATGCTCCAAGGGCTGGAGTCCCTCTGCTCTGGAGCCAGGCTGGGAGAGCTGGGGGTGTACAGCAAGGAATGGATATTCCAGGGAGACCTCAGAGCCCCTTCCAGTGCCTAAAGGGGCTTCAAGAGAACTGGAGAGGGACTTGGGACAAGGGATGGAGGAACAGGACAAAGGAGAAAGGCTTCAAACTGCCAGAGGGCAGGGGTAAATGGGATATTGAGAAGGAATTGTTCCCTGTGAGGATGGTGAGGCCCTGGCACAGGCTGCTCAGAGCAGATGTGGCTGCCCCATTCCTGGAAATGTTCCAGGTCAGGTTAGGTAGGGCTTGGAGCAGCCTGGGACAGTGGAAGGTGTGTCTTCCCACAGCAGGAGGCTGGAGCAACAGAAGCCTTAAGATCCCTTCCAACCCAAATCACTGTGTGATTCCACAATTCTTTGAATCTATGAAAGGCCAGGAAGCACAAGCACCCCAGATTCTGCAGAAAGCCAAGGCTTTGGCATGGCCTTACAGCAACAAGGGTGGCTCCATCAAGCTCCCTCTGCTGACCCTGGTTCTTTCCAGCTCCCCACCGCGCAGGACAGGGCTGACCCCTTGCGGTAACTCACCACAGAGTGAGGGACGCATAGTGGCCGGCAATGCGATACTGCCTGTGCACGGCGCAGGGGCTCTGTGTGCTGAACTTCTCTGCCACATAGAGGATGGGGCTGGGCAGCCCCTTGTCCAGCCCCTCGCTGTAGCTGCGGTCATAATCCGCTCCGAAGTTCCAGGGAAAGTGCTCATTGTAGTTGATGGTCTCACTGATCTGGTTCACTGGGTTTCCTGCCGGGTGATGAAGACAAAGGACATTTCTCAGCGTTGGAGGCAGCTTCAAGGCTTCCTGGTGTGGAGCTCACAGCCCCAGTATCCAGGTGCACAGGTGCCAAACCTGCACCCAGCCCACTCCTGCGGGGATATGCACTCACCCCTGAGTGTGATGTTCACCCCAGCCAGGCCGATGTGCAGTCCAATGTCCGCGTTCACCTGGACAGGGCTGAAGGACTTGTAGGAGGTGTTTGCTTGCACCCAGCCAGTCTCCCAGTCTCTGGTGAACTGTACAGCTGTGAAGACTTCAGGGGTTAATTACACCCTGGCAGCAAGACAACTGGTGCTGGAAGCATCTGCCAGGATGGTCACCATGGTCTGAGCATTGCCTACCTTATCCCATGGTCAAGGCTGGGCTGTGAGCTCCAAGGGGCAGAAGTCCTGTAGGTTCTTCCCTGATATCAACCCCAACCCATGACCCTGAAAGCCCCACTTGGGTTGGTTTCTCCCCAGCCCTGGTGCAGATCCGAACCCTGGAGTAATTGGGGCTGATGTGTGGGCACTGTCTGGGCACCACTGCTCATCTAAGCACCTGCCAATTTGTCTGAATCCTCTCACAATTAGTGGTGGGCTTTTGGTGACTGCCCTCGATATGCCCACCAGTCTTCAGACTGGAGAGAGATGGGTGCCTGCACCTTCCACCAATTGCTGGAACCAGGTCCCAGACACAAGACATGTGCCTGTCTTCCTCATGAACTCATTCTACAGGCTGGACTTGGCCTTTGACTGATCTATTCACCCACCCCCACCTTTCTCCGCCATGTCTTAGGCATCCATGGGCTTCCCCCCAGGATCCCAGTACTCACTGAGGACCACTGCTCCCACGAAGAGTCCCAACACCAACCGCAGGAACCAGAAGAGTCGCTGCAAAGGGTGAGCAGAGTGGAGGGGCAGGTCTCAGTCAGATTTTGCCATGGGAACCTCAGCACCAAGCATGTAATTTAAAAACATCAGCTGATGAGAAACAGACCTGTCCCTCCCCTGGGGAGCCACCCCATGTGCTTTGTGGGTGGGTGGCATGGGAGACACATGTGGCCGGGGCATCCCTGCCGTGGTGGGGGGGAGGCAGCAGGGAGACCCAGACAGAGCAAGAAGATCAAAACAACCCATTGAAGAAAGCTGTGACATCTCTTTCTCAGGAAGGAGGGTGGAGACATTCTCACTAACAGTCTTCAGCTGGAATTTCCACACTTATGTAAACCTCATGTGTTTGAACGTTTTGACAGCTGGCCATAGCTGGAGACAAAGGGAGTGACTGGGCATTTGTAGAGTGTCCCCTGGGGGACAGAAGCCCCTCAGCCAGCCCTGCTGCAAAACCAGGCACACAATCAGCATCTGACGTGGGTCACAGCAGGATCTGTTGGCGACACAGAGCCCAGTGAGCAGTGCTGGGACATGCCCGGTACACACCTTCTTCTTTTATTGAGGTTTCTGGGAAGGTGGGGTGAGATCTTTGAGCCTCACCCTACTGTTCCACTCCGGTGAATACATTCAGGCTTGTTCACAGAGAAAACCAGCCAAGCTCAGATCTAGCTTCCTCAGAAATCTGGAGTGGTGGAGTTTCGTGTCTCTGGGATGGGTTTTCATGTTGGGATGGGCTGGAGCTCAGCCCCATGGCTCTCTAGAAATCCTAGAGCCCTGGCCATGAACCTGTGGGCAGGTTTGCTCACCAAATCTGTTATTGAGGCTGGGAAGGAGAAGGAAAGTGGGACGCATAGGCAGGAACCAAGGTCTGAACTGCCTCTACCCTTCCACTTACCCCCCTGCCCCGGATCCCTGGCAGGATGATGATGAACATGACCATCATGGAGAGGAAGACAGTGACAATGACAGCCCGGCTGGTGTCAAAGGGGAAGCAGGCATTGGCTCCAGGGTAGAAAGGGTAGGAGCCATTCCACAGTGTCATCCTGCTGCCTGGAAGGACTGGAAATTGGCACCCAGAGAGACAGTGGAGAGAAAATCACATCCACACTTCCACCCCACCCAGCCTTCTCCACAGAACCATCTCCTGCCCCCTTGCCAGAACTCTGCCCAGTTGTCCTGGGCATGGCTGTGTGTGCATCCCAGTGCCTGTGGACACTGCAATCCTACACTGTGCATGCACTGAGGCATCTCCCATGGGAGCTCTCCATCTTCCCACGGTACAGCCCACAGCAAAGCTGGGTCGGAGCCACCATGGTATTTGCTGCAATGCTCAGACTGTCCTCAAAGAAGGACAGTAAGACACACAAACACCGCTGAGCCGCTCACTCCCCTCCTCTGCCTGTTTTTCATCCCTGGAGGTTTTCCTGTGCTCCCACCCTCCCTAGTTCAGCTCTTCATCCAACAGCCTGGCTCCCGCTGTGCTCGGGGCTCTGGGTGAATCACTGCACAAACACAGGCTGAGCCCCATCAGGCTGCTCCTCGCTGACCCCCGACGGAGTTAACTCCTCATCGTCCAAGGAAACGGGAATAACCGGGAGAGGACAGAGAAACTGCCTGCCCGTGGCAGCGGTGTGCCAACCACTCACGAGCCAGCTGTGGGGTGACAGTGGGACGCTGCTTGGGAGACCAAATCTTGATTTTACCACAGCGCTTGATCAACTTTGCCGCTAGGAAAGGGCTGCTCAGCATCCCCCCGGAATAAGGGCAGCAGCAGCACCAGAAACACCCATATCCCCTTCCCCACCCCGAGCCTACCTCCGCTGCGGCCGGCCCCGGGCTGGGAGCTGCGGCGTGCGCCGCGATGTTGCTTGCCCGCGTGCTCGCGCTTCCTCCCAGGGCTGCGGGCGAGGAGCCAGCCTGGCATGGAGCCACGGCTGTGTTTCTCCCAGTGTTTTTTAGAGTGCCCGCCTCCAAAGGTGATTGGATCATCCAAGCTAACCCACAACGGCCAGCCCCTCCGGCACTTCTGCTGAGCCCCAGGGCACGCAGGGCAGCCATAGGCTGGCACACAAAAAGGGTTTGCCTTCTTCTCCTTGACTTTTCCTTCAGAACAGTGAAAAGTCCAGTTCCATACGTCACGAATCCCCTGGAGCTGCCAGGCTCCTCTGGACCCTAGTGGTGGAGAGCAGAGGGCTGCACTGCCTGGTGAAGGCTCCCAGCTGAAATCATCGAGTGCACGCTGTGGCTGCGTGGCTTCCTCGTTGACCCTGCTCCTGACTCCATCCTTGGGGGAGCTTCCCTGGGAAGGTCCTGGCTCAGCTGTAGGTTACTAGGCAAGGTGACACAGTGACTGGCACAGGGGACCAGCAGAAACGCACAGTTCTAAAGGTGCTCCCAGCCCCATTATGCAGAAGATGCTCAGGTTGGTAACCTGGCCATGGCATGGAAATTGAGGAAATTCAAGCTCTTGGGGTTTGCTCTTGTACTTTGGCATTTTGGTTAGCTGAAGAAGGTTGTATTGATGCTGAGAGGGACCAGCGTGGCAGAAATACTCTCCTGACCCGTGTTTGGGGTCTTCCCTCTGAAACTGGCAAAGCCACTGGGTATTTCTTTTTGCATCCTAGTGAATGGGCTGGCTGGGTGCCTACCTCCTTGGCAGAGGGAGGTAAAAACAAGTTTTCACTCAGGCCCAGCAGGAAATAAAGGCATTTTGGGGGCAAAGATTTTGCCATTTCCCCTCAAGTCCCAGACTGGTCCTACCCAATCTGAACACTAAAACCCTCCCCAGGGGTTTTTTAAAAAAAATTAAAGGGTGGCAAGGGTGATGTGGCTGAGGAATGTGTGTACAGAGATGTGCTGTGGGGATGTGGCACCAGCTCAAACTCTGACAGCCTCTGCAAAGTAAAGGGAGACTTCACAGCAAAAGGAGCAGATCCTTAGGGGTGATCACTTGGACACCTGTGGGGCTTTGGTCCTGTTGGAAGGGTGGAAACACCTCTCCCTGCAGTGTGGGAGAGGATAACTGAGGAGGTGGCTGGTAACTGACAGGATAAGATTAATCAAGATGGGGAAGATGCAACCATGTGAAGTGATGTGCGGGGATGAGGGTCTAAACCATCCCCATTGCACTCCCTGGAGCTGGCAAAGGCAGGAGAGGGATGAGCCCTACACGGGCTTGGATAAACCAACATTTGGAGTTTGCCTTCAGAAGAGATTGAGGTATGGTGGTTTGGGGCTGTTCAGACGAGCATCACTAACATGTCCTTTGAGGAGATACCCTATTGCCAAAAATGAAAACAAGGGGAAGGGAGTTCCCCATCTTCTCTAAAGAAGGTGCCTAGCAATACACAGTTGGTGTGCAAGGACATGAAGGGAACTCCCAGAGCTTCTCTGGCTCCCTTATCTCCCCAAAGCAGTGATGGAAATGGGGCGTGATGGTGGCAGTAGGATGCTCTCCTGCCCTGGAGCACTGATGACATCATATCCTGGGAAGTGTGGGAAAACTGCTTGATTAACCCCTCACCCAGCACTCTGCATTTAGGAAGAAGCCATTATTACAACTGGGTGTTCATGGTTTTCCCTCCATTTTGAATTTTAAATTTTCTGTTTATTTCTGCAGGTAGAAAAGGTGTGTATTTCATCACACAGTTTCCAGGGGACATTACACATTTTCCAGGGAGTGTCTTCTCCCACCCTCAGCACCCTGCCCTTGCTGGGGCAGCCCTCTTCCTTGGGCAGCTTCTGCTTCACTCCCTCAGGAAAGATGAATCGCTTGAATAGGGATGAGTCACCTGATCCAGGTCAATGGAGGGAGGTGGGGGAGAGGGGAGCAGCACCCATCACCTCTTGTGCAAGCAGGCATTTAGTGCTGGATCAGCCGACTCTCTTAGGGCTGGATCAGCTGCCTGTTTGATCAGCCGCCTCTCTCAGGACTGCAAAGTGCAGTGGAGGTGTGGGTACATGCCTGGGCAGGGAGGTGATTCTGGGGATGGACCAGGAAGATTTCTGCCTGACCCATTGGATTCAGAGAGACAGATGGGGTGCTTGTGTCCAGGTGTCCCCCTGCCTCATAGCTGTCCCCATCACCCCTCTATCCTCTTCCCTGATAGGGACAATGGTGGGGTTGAGCTGAGGCTCTGATGTGATGAAGCCAATCCTGTGGATCCTTGCCCAGGAATCTTTGCCACAGCTGAATGGCCCATGATGGAGCAGCTTGAAGGGAAGAACAGTAGGAAGGAAGGAGGGAACCCCTCTGATCAGTTCCACCTTGATGAGCAGAGAGCTTGCTGTGGCCTTGGTTTGGCTCTAGATATATTTGCAAGAAAGATCTATTTTTCCAGCTCTATATGGAAGTTACAAATTTTGAGAGAAGGAGAAGGTGTTGCTTCTACTACGCTACACTACACATAGCAGTGGGTTTCATATCTTGTGATGGAGACAGTTCAGGGTCAAGAGAAAGGGCTGCTGGGAGACGGAGGCAGAGCTCAGCAGGAGCCACACATCATCCCAGTGGGAGCTGAAACAGGAAAGGTTTCAGTCACACTTCAAGGGAATCCACATCTCAAAATTGTGTTGAGTGTTCAGCCCTCTGCCCCTTCCAAGAGCCATCGTGCAGGAAAGAGACAAGTCTCTGGACATGGCCTGGACCTTCTGCGGCACATGACAGGAAGAGTATCTTGTTTTGGGTACTTGATCATCTCTACTTCCAGTCCCAAATAGCCCTTTTCAGTTCCTGCCAGTGTTACAGGTTCCATGTGTTCTCAGAGAGCCAGGGCACAGAAACCCAGCTGTCCCATTGCCCTCCCAAATATTTCCATCCCACTCAAGAGACTCTGTGTTTGACCCCATGGGCACTAAAACCTATGTCTGGGTGGGGAAGGGGCTGGGGCTAGGAAGGTCCCACTCTTTCCCCTGCTCTTTCCTGGGGCTGCCCAGCTTGGATGAGGGGCTGCAGGCCCAGCCCTTCTCTGCTGTCCACAGACACTAAGTGCCCCTTCCAAGATGCTCAGCTCTGCAACAGGGGTATGTGGAGGGATCATGCGAGAGTCTAAACTGATAACCTGAAGCCCTGGGAGGTGAGAGGAGAAGGGAAGGATGTCACTTCCCATCTTGCATCTATGTTGCAGGTGTTTCCATCAGAGAGCAAAGGGATTTGCCAGCTCCCACACTGCCTCTCCAGGCTCATCCCAGAGTGTCTCCCTCATCCAACAGAGCTCTTCTGCCCCGGCATGAGTCTCAGGAAGTGCATTAGCTTTGGGATGCATCCCATCAGGGATTTTACTGTCCCAACTTGGGGAACCCTGTCCCCACAGATAACAGCCATTCCTGCCAGTTTGATGTAATCATCATAGAATTGAACTTTTCCCGTCTTTGCTGGGGCTTGTTAATGATGCACTGTGTGGTAATTAGCACGTTCATTCCTGGCTGCAGCTTAGAGAGAAGCTTTCTCTTGTAATCCCTTACGTTAGAGGCCAATTTTAAGCAATAAACATTTTTCCATGGAAACTCCTTTGTCTTATATCTGTCTGCCAGCCTTGGAATCCCTTCACACCATCTGCTGTGGGGTGTGAGCTTCCAGATCTTGGATCAGCAGAGTGAACACTGTGGTGGAAGATCTCCAAGGCAGATTTGGGGTTGGCCAGGTCTCCCATGCACACTCTCTACCACAAGATAGAGTGTCACAAGAGCTGGGTGGCACAAGAGCTTTGATGGATGATGTTCAGCGCTTGTCCCACCCAGTGGTCCTGTCCCACCAAACATCACCCTGGGATGGTGTCTTGCAGTTGGTGACAGTCCTGCTGTGAGTGAGGGGTTGAACTGGTTCAGCAGTCACCCACTAGCATTTACACAAGGCTGAAGGCCCTGTTTCTCCCACCATAGCAGAGCTAGTTCCCTAAAACCTTCCAGGGTATATGTCTCACATCCTTCCAGGGAAAGGACACATGGCAGGGAGCTGGGAAACTGGCCCTTCATGAAAGGATATGGTCTTTTGCGGTCTAGAGCTGCCACACAAATGTTCCCAGGCAAAAGAAACAGAGATCCCCTTGTCCTAAGTCCCAGGTAAGTATTCCCACAAGTCTTCTCTCCCTGCTGGGAGCTCCCTTATCCCTTCCTATGGCACTTGGATCCAGGTCCGGGAGCAGGTTGCTGCCTCCCACACCAGCAGCACAGCCAGGCTGGAGCTGCTTCCTGAGGCCATGCTGGAGGCTGGTATCTCCCTTATCAGTACCCCCACTCTGGACAAGTTTTTGCTGGTTTTGGCTTGAGAGGGGGTACTTGGAACAGGTACAGATTCACTCCTGAAGGCAAAGGTGCTCCTTGGCACATGAGAGGATGGGGGATGTCAACAAGACTGTGGGAACAGTGAGACCAGGAAATGGAAAGAAAGGAGTGTCCTAAGTTCACTCTTTCTATATCCTACCTGGAGTGGGAAGGGGTCTGTATCCACCTCTGTCTACTCCTTCAGGAAGATTTGCCTGAATCACTGCTTGGTTTAGCTTCCCACAGTAGGAATACACCTCAATGTGGTGGTACTGAGCTACACATATTTTATAAAATTCATCAATTCCATGGCAATTCTGCAGCTCTACAATTCCTGGCATAGTCTCAACACTGTACAAGGAGTCCAAAGGTTGGCTGGTGGACATGGCAGGAGCTGGTTTACAACACGTTCCTCTGCAGCACAGTGGGACCACAAGCTGTAACCAGTGCAATTTCCCAGTGTTATGTCAGGTTATCCTTCTTACTGTATTTTATACACCACGAGCCTGAAGAACCAATAAATATATGAATACTTTATTCCTGTTGTAGTCCTTGGCTTCTTAGCCCCATATGGAAGTTAAAAATTAATAGAAACAAATTGAAAATGGCAGTGAGATTGTGTTGGACCATCTCTCACTGCATTCCAGCGCCCTGATGATTTTGGGAGTCCCATGGGGAGGATCCTGTGGCCGGAAGGCTCTCATCCAACCCCATGGCTGGTTTTATCCCTGCTGATCTAGAGCTGTTTCCACTCTATAAAAAAGCTCATTAAAGAATTTGTTGGTCTGTAACCGGTATGATCCCTGTCTCTTGTACCAGGAAGCGGCACTTGATGCACATATGCTGTAAGAACATCTCCTGAGCAGGTTCACATAGAGGACTTTGGGTCAGACACAGCCCTGAGACCTCCCGGACTGGGCAGGTGGGGAACTGTGATTCTGCCAACACAGCAAAGTACCTGTGCCTCTTTCCCTACGTTATTCACAGCAGAACACTCAGGATTTCAAGGCTCCATATTCTGCGGTGTCCACGCTGTAGTTGCTGAAGTACAGCCCACTCCAGTCCAGAGCATGGCCAGGGTGAGCACATCCCTTGGGGGAAGATTTGACTTGGGACCAGCAACACCGGAGTCACTTCATACCCCAGAAGGCTGGGATTTCTCGTGGACTGAGAAACAGGGTGACAACAGTTTCCTCTAAAGACCAGAGCAGTGAGAACAGGCTGGTGTGTCCAGGAAGTTTGGCCGCTTCCCATTTCCAAGTGAAACTGGAGACCTTTTGCTCCAGTGTGAGATGGATAAAAAGGCCCTTATGACAGAATCACAGGATCACTGAGGTTGGAAAAGTTGACTGGGAAGGACCTTCACCATCCATTCGGGTGCCTCAGGGGAAAACCCAGGACCCCAACTCCCTTCCCCCTCCCGGAGTGCACCTCTCCCCGGCTGCGTACTGCAGCTGCTACAGAGGAGCCCAGCTGCCGCAACCTGCCCCGGCTGCTTTTCTGCCGCTGCCTCGGGCTTGTTTCTGTTACACTGTAACCCCGCACCCCTCCCCTGCCGGGATACACTGCGGCTCCTGCCACAGCTGCGGAGTTTCTGCCACCTCTTGCCCGCCACCCCGGGCGAGCCAGGACCTGCCACCCCAGCCGCCGCTCCGAGGTTCTTGCTGCACCCCGCTCCCCCATCCAGCCCGCCCGCTATTCTTCGCTTGAGGGAGAGACGCGACTGAATTCGCGCCACAGCGCCCCCTGCAGCCGCGGGGAAATCATCGCACCTGCCCTGCCTGGCCAGGAGCCAACAGCGCCCCTGCCGGCTGTGACCGTAACTGCACCAACGGGAAGGGTGCCTGGCAGCCCAGAGGAGGCTGTTCTGGGTTTTGGTTTCTGGTTTTGCTTGTTGTTGCTACTGTTGTTGTTGCTTGTTTGCTTCGTTATAAATACTAGTAAAGAACTGTTATTCCTTTCCCCATATCTTTGCGTGAAATCCCTTGATTTCAAAGTTACAATAATTAGGAGGGAAGGAGGATCATATTCTCTATTCCAAGGGAGGTTTTCACCTTCCTTAGCAGATGCCTGTCTTTCAAACCAAGACACAAGCTCTGGACACCCACTTCCTCAGATTGTCCCAGCCTCTGTCCTGTCTGGGTTTACCTTGGTCAGGTCAGGGTTTGATGTCCATATCAGGATAAGAAGAGCTTTCCCTGGGGAAACATGGGGGATGGCAATGGAATTTAGGAGACTATTTCGCTTCCTGATGGCAGCCTGCTTCCCTTTCTGCCTCTTTCCCTTCCTTCCTCACTGCCTGGCTTGTTGGTCTCCTGTGGAAGAGAAGTCTCCAAGCACCTCAGAGGAGAGAGGACCCCAACCTGGGGCCTGATGTCTTTGGGAGGACACAGCAGGAGAGTGTCCTGTGTCAGAATGACAGGGAACACTTCATTAAGCCTGCGACAGCAATGACACCAAGTGGTGGCAGTGGACTTTTACTGACATCCCTCTGAGCCAGCTCCTACTCTGAGTCAGTCCCACAACCGAAGACACAAATGTCAATGGTGAAGGTGACTTGTGTCCATTTTTCTCACTTCACATTCTTTTCCCATCCTTGGTGTCATGCCATGGCCTCAGGTTGTGGAGGAAGCCCAGGAATAGCAACGGTCACAGCTGTCCATGAGTTCTCAGGGCTTTCAAGAATCCATGTTACAGGTCTGAACATTCCAGGGAAGTCATCCCAGTGACCCTGAGGGGTCTCGTTGCATCTCCACTTGTGGTGTGAAGAAACAGCAAGTTCTGCTATGAGCAAGGACTTGAGCCCCAGCAGCAGCATGGAGGGTCATCCTCAAACCAGAGAAGCAACAGGAAAAAAAAACAGAGCTGGGAAAACACTCAAAGTGAAGAATCTGCTCATTTTCTAAGCCTGGGCTCAAAGCTTTGGTCATGGAACCTTACAAAGAGCATGACCTGGTGAGTGACAGGACATTGTGCTAAGCCTGTCCATGCTGTGAGCCTGCAGGTAAGTGTCAGAAAGCTGAATGACAGGGCAGAGCCAGCAAATTGCCAAAAAATGGTGAGCTTCCTCAAAAGCTTTCCTGACCCTCTCAATTTGTAATCTAAATTCAGGAGGGGATGGGGGTTTACGGCTGGAGTAGTTGTTTGCCTGGGAGGGAGAAACACTGGAACAGCCAAGCAGTGGACCCAGTCTTCATACATGGAGGTTTTCAAGCCCTGAGTAACCTGGTCTGAGCCCAGGGCTCACCCTGCTTTGGGTAAATGGCTGGACTAGAGATCTGCTGAGAATTTCCTCCTGTGCTTGTAGGATGGTGTCCAAGGCAGGTGCTGGACACTCAGGGCTCAGGGGAGTCAACGTTGCTCCAGTTTGTGCAGCAGTTCAGAGGAGGAGGATGAAGAGATGCTCCACAGTGGAACATGCACCCCTTCAATGGACCAATGCCATGAAAGGCACGGCCTGCGGAAAACTCATCCATGACAGAGCAGGTACATCTCTCTTGCTTTCAGTTGTTGCTTCCACAAGGCGACTGAGTGTCACCTGCAGCGACAACAGGAAGGAGGAGAGGTGCCTGGCAAAGGGGAGGGGAGGTGCCTTCCCCAGGTGTGAAAATTCTTGGAGGGGTTTGTTTGTTTCCAAAACCTGAATCAAATACTTAAATTAATTGACAATAAATTAACTTATATTCCCCAAAGTGAACCTGTTCTGCCCATGGCAGCAATCACCAAGACACCAGACATGCAGACAAGCAGCTGGATAGGTTCTGGCTGGGTCAGTGGGAGAATGAGGTGTCTCATGGACAGAAAGTTGCTCCTCCTCCAGTGAGCTTGACAGGGTGATCCTATGACACATTGGGTCAGGAACCCCATTAGCCTGTCAGTCCCTCACACTGATGGCTGAGGGGCATCTGGTTTCCTCCAGTGTCAAACACAATCCACAGTGTCATTATTTTTCTTGCTAATAATTAGTTTTAAGCTAACACTTTGCTCCAGCTAATAAAAAGGTGAGCTGGGGGTCACCCACATCCCAGCTCACAAAAGCCAGCCTGGGAAAAAAGTACAAGCTAGAGGAAGGATTTCTGCATGAATGACTGCAGGACAGTGGGAAACCTGTTGAGCAAAGCTGATGGGGTAGGAAACCATTAAGGACTCACAAAGGCAAGAGCTACAGGGGGTGCTACAGGTGGCAGATTCATCAGCAGGTTGTAGAACCTGGGAGGCTCAAGGTGATGCTCTTCCCAGGGGCTGCAGGCAAGGAACAGCTCCAGTGAGGATGAAGAGGCTTCACAGGATCTGAACAATCCTTGAAGGGATAGGAAGCATGGTGGGAAGGTAGGTCTCCTACCATGGCTTTGATCCCTCTACTAGTTACTAGCATCTTCAGATGCTGGATCATCCCTTGGCTTGGTATGACTTGGCTCTGAGGTGCCAGTTTTTCAGAGAAGGGCTCTGCTCCTCTGGGATCAAAAGATCATATTGAATTTATCATCAGAATTGTGGGGAGCAGAGCGTAAAAGTTCATGGTTTCATTTATGACATCACTCTGGGCTCTGCTGTCCAGTTTAGCTCTTCCTGGGAACATCCCCAGGGCCACGGAGATGCTCTGAGGAAAGGCTGAGGCAGTAGCAATTGGGCAGCTGGGAGAAGGCTCAGGGGGAACCTGAGAGCTCCTTCCAGTCGCTAAAGGGGCTCCAAGAGAGCTGGAGAGGGACTTGGGACAAGGGGCTGGAATGACAGGACACAAGGAATGGATTCTCACTGCCAGAGGGCAGGGATAGATGGGATATTGGGAAGGAATTGTTCCCTGTGACAGTAGTGAGGTCCTGGCACAGGTTGGCCAGAGAAGCTGTGGCTGCCCCATCCCTGGAAGTGTCTGGCAGCCATAGGGTGCATCTGTGAGCAGCACTCTCAGAAGGTGCAGAATCAGAATCTGCTCATGGGACTGTTCTATCACCCATTTCAGCCAGCTTCCTCCTCCAGCCACCCTGAACAACAGAGCGTCCCCAGGGCTGCACTTCTGCCCCTGAGTGTTTAACTACATGCACGCGGTGAGGGTGCACCAAGTCATCATCCCAAAGCAGCCTCAAAATCAGACTGAGTGTTTGATGATCAAGGCCAACGAGCCGGCAGTTAACCCCGAAGTGCCACAAGGCCCGGACTCTGACTGAGCCAGAAATCCTACTACTGCCAGGACAAAATTCTCCTGGTAATAGCCCCAGCAAAGAGGGTCATGAAGATGCTCCAGTGGTGAGTGGTGTGATCAGCTCACCCAAGTGTGCTGTTTTGTCATGTCAGCATCTCCTTCAGTGAGCAGAGGCTGCAGGGACTGAATCCAACCCCTCTGAGCTATTGAGAGCTGGGAGCTTCCCTTCACCCTACCCCAAGGTGCTCCCACTCCCTATTCTTCCTGCACAAGCCCTGGGGGTCTGCCTTCCCACCCCCACAGAAAAGTCTGTGCAAAGAGCCAGTTTTATTCACAGGGGACATCAGATGTCAAGAAAACACAAAACATACAGGAACTACACAGGGAGGCTCCACTTTTCACACACACCATCACAATTAACAATATTACAGAAAGAATAAATAAAAGTGATGTTGCTATAGAAACCCACAAGGACAATGCTCTTCTGTTCACCAGGTTCAACAGCCGACCTTGCAGACCTCATCCTCCCCAGCTGCACCTTGTCAGTTTGAGAAGTACTTCTCCAGCACCTTTGTTAAAAGCCCTGTCTCCTACAAAACAAGACACAATGATGAGACACTGGATTGTGCACACAACCACCACCATCACCACCTGCTAGGTACCACAGGGCATATCAGACAAACATCCCATGCTGGAGCATGATGGCACTTCCAGGGGTGGCTTGGGACAGCACATAAGAAGGACAGAGCCAGAAGCCTCCATCTCTGCTCTGATGGCTGAACCACGATTGTCAGATGTTAGAGGGAAACATCACCATCCCAGTGAAGCAACAGACACTGGGCTGAGCTCCACGGGAGAGCCTGATTTAGCAGAGAATGTGAGAAGGCAAAAAGAGACAGAAAACACAGCAGGGAGGAGTCACAGAGGGATTTGTGGGATGGGCACTGCCCACAAGTCCCAGAGTAATGCAGGGCAGCATCTGCCTTCAGGCAGAAGGGCTCTGCCCACATCCCTGGAGCTGTTCCACTCCACACACATGGTTTCTGCATCCTGGAGAATTAATGCCACACACCCAGGGAGATGACAAAGGATGGGAAGGATCCTCTTCTGCCAGCCCAATCCTTGTCACACACAGTGACATGGCAGCACTCTGAAGTCCCAGGATGCTAAAAGCCAAGACCTGTCTGCCACAAGTAGCTGGAAAATTCAGATAGAAGTGACAGATCCTGAGCAGAGCATGGCCAGGGAGTTTCACAGGGCAGAGATAGGAACAAGCCTGTGATGAAGGTGGGAACACAGCACACAGATCAGTTCAGGCTGGGTGCTTACACCTGGTGTCCAACAACAGTCACACCGAGGGGGAAGGCTGTCAGGGTGGCAGGAATTTGGACTTGTTCCATGTCAACCATGAGAGCAAGAAAAAATAAAGTTACACACAACAGTATAACCTGGGCAGCACTCAGAGGCACTGGGGAGAAGCAGTTCTGTAATATACACAGCAGCACAGAGGTGAGGATGCCCTAGGGATGGGTGGAAGAAAAGAGTAGGAGGGCAAGAGTTGGGGAAATGAGGTGCTCAGAGGTGTCCAAGAAGCAAAACCAGAAACAGCACCCAGGAAGGTAACCAAGGAGACCAGGGCACTGGCCAAGAACAGGCTTCAGGCTTTGGGAAGAGAAAGTGAGGGGCAGGAGCCAGCTGCACATCAAGAAGCTCAGTTGTGATGCCACACGTGTGCTGGGCATCCCACCTTCCCCCAGAGAGGCACTGGGCACTGAGGCAGGCACTGGCCAGCATAGCTACAGCCAAATCGCCCTCCAGCAGCAGAGCTTTGGTACACAGTGCCACGTCTGGTCAGTACCTGCCCCTAAGCACTGGGAATGAGCACTGGCAGGGCTGACAGGGCTCTGGCACCCAGCTGGAACCTGTGGCGCAGCACCAGCACTCGGGGCAGCCTCTGCACAGGCACATCTGCAACATGAATAGTGACCTACGCAGGAGAGAGCCCCAGGGTGCACTTTTACCAAACTCACAGCACACATTCACAAACAAGGCAGGGCAGCACATCTACCAGCTCTCCCATCCTCTCAACATGTGCCCTTCTGCTCAAAGTCTCCTCGGGGAGGATGGGGAAGGGTCCAGAATCTCCCTTGTGTCCTTTCCAGCTGCATCCGAGAAGCTAACACTGCAGCAGCACAGCACACTACACAGGGAGTGGGGTGGGCTGGTGCTTTCACTGTGGAAAGCTCTCTACCCGATGGGAACAGCTCTCTAGGAAGCCTCAGTTTACCTTAATCTGCTGAAAGGTGCTTGAACAATCAGTGGCACTCAGGCTCCCAGCCCTGCAACTCTGTTCCACCCGTGCCTTCCCAAAAAAAGCAAAGAGGAGCAAGCCCTGCCTAACCCTGGATGGCAGGCGTAGCTTTACCTGAGCACAGTGTTACTGGATAGCTCCTCAGGCTCCTGGTTCAGTGGGACAGCACAGGTGGGACTGACCTGACAGGATCTCATCTCTTTTAGACTCCCAGTTACTTCCTGTGGTGACTGAAAAGGGTGAGACACCAGGGAACTGTGCAGGAGGAAACAGACAAGCAGAGCCACACAGGCTGAGTAATTCCATCTCTGGACGCAGCAATTCCATCTCTGGACCGAGCATCTCCACATCCTGCTTGAGGATCTGTGTCTGTGCATTGCTCCCAGGGGCAGGTTTTCCACTAGGAGCTGAGTGAGCTCCAAGGTAAAAGCCACAGTGAGAAGGCTGAGGATCTACTGATACACAGTGGGACCAGTGGAGCTCCTGCCTCCTTCCTGCTCCCCCAAACCTGCTCTGCAGGGTTTTGTGTCCTCAGTACTTGGAGGAAGGGTGTGGGGGCAGGGTTTGAGGGATCCCAACCACAGTGACACAGCGCCAAAGCTCTTTGCTTGACAGATGTCCTTCCCCTCACACACTGTGTCCCTCTTGGTCTCTGTCTGCAGAAATGAGAGGAAGAAAGGATTTCCCTGTCCCTGGAAAAGGGGACACTTCATCACAGTGGCCACCATCCTCTTCTGTATCTGGCTGAGGAAGATCCAGATACTTATTAACAACCGCTGGGCTGGAGATCACTACTGCCACAGCTCCATCACAATGTTACTTCCTCATCCTCACACCCTTCCCAAGCACTTGGGACTATTTGTCACTGCCCAGCTAGATACAAGCCTCAAGATACTTCTCCTCTGTCCCTTTATGGTTGGTCTTAAGAAGTGGTTTAAGGAGGGTGAAGGAGGGAATGCACCTCTAGCAGCTGTGCAGGTGGTCCCATCTCCAGCACAGCTCCTCTGCCTCCCTGCTCTAAGCATCTCCCTCCATCTAAATCTATATTCACCTGGTCAGTGAGGTCGTATTTCCCTTGGTTCTCATCCAATAGCCTTTCCTGCAAGAAAATTTTCAGGAGCTCCCGGGTCAGCAGTTCCATCATGTCCTCCAGCAAGGCTCTTAGAGAAGGACCAAAGACCATTGGCACTGCAGGCTCCTCTGGAGACTCCAGGTGTGGGGAGCCTGTGACGCTCTTCTTCCCCATGAAGTGACCTGCAACATCACACATGGTGTGTCTGGGGGGATGTTCTGCACAGGCACAAATCAGTAAGGAGCACCAAGTGACCTAATGCCAAGCCAGCTGAGTCAAGGGAAACCCAGAAATCCCAGGTCCTCACTCTGCTTGGGATTTTTGGGAAACTTCCCTCTCTGTTTCTGCTGACAGAATCTCTGGGGTTACAGGGATGCTGCCCAGGAATGGTGAACCTGCTACCCAGCGATGCCGAACAAGCCAGTCTACTGGGCATGTTGGACCTGCTGCTCGGGGATGCTGGACCTAACACATGAGGATGCAGTTGGAGGTGGCTTTACCCCTGCCCTGGTGTCCCCCTGCCCACTGTGGTCCTGCCAACATCTCCCTCCCACCGTGGGGCCCGGGAGAGCAGGGGGCTCCGCACAGGCAGCCACAGGACGCTCGCGGTGGCAGGAGGTCGCCGTGCCCCGCATATCCCGCGTGTCCCTGTGCCCCCTCCGCCCGGTACCTGTGGCCCAGAGGTTGCCGCGGGGGTTGACCTTGATCTTGGCGGCCTGGCTGCGGTGCTCGGCGAAGTCGAGGTGGACGGCGGGTCCCAGCGCGGCTCCGCACAGCAGCAGCAAGAGGCAGCGCACCGCCATGGCCACCGCGGGACCCGCGCCCGCCGCCGCTGCCTCCCGCTTATACCAGCGGGGGCGGGACCTCGCTACACCCCGCCCGGCCCCGCCCCGGGCTGACACACCCCGAACCTCCGCTTGTGCCCATCGGGTGTCGTCCCAGCACCCGGGCGGCGCGGGAGACGCGACAGACCCACCACTGAGGTGGACAGTAACAGACTCACCACTAAGTCTGATCCCCGTTCCCAAATCTCTCCATCGTGGCCCGTCCATGCTTCCACGTTCTCCATGCCACTTTTTTGCACTGGAGCTCAGCCATAAGCTTCATTTCCAGTTTAAACTCAGACCCATCTCCCAGTACACCTACGTGTGCACCTGATTATCAGGATGGATAATCCGAGGATCCTGTCCTTAAGGACCTGCCAGCTCTGCCCAGCTCCTTCACTTTCCAGAGCAGCCTACCAGACGATCCCACTTAATCTCCCTGCAGAGGGTGAGCACCTGAGCCGTGTATCACTTCTCACCTCTTCCACTCCCTTTGAGATTTTGCAGACCACTCTTTCCTGATGACTACACCCAAACCTCCCATGAATTACCAAGTTCTGCATGAGCTCCTCCTTTTCCATTAATGGGATGGAGCTGTGCCCAGCCATGCCAGGGACACAGATAGTGGGGGCCTGGAACATAGACTGTGTGTACCCAGGGCTCAAGTGAAGTGAAATCCAGGTGAAACTGGAAGCATTTGGTCAGAGGGCTCCAAGACACAGGTTATGCTCTGTTTTTTCTTGTCTGTTGCCTGTAGCTCACAGGGATTCCTCTGGGTTCCACATTTACACAGGGATACTCTCAGGGTCTGGACCACAGCCAGCTGGGGTGAGGTCTGGTGGAGGGTGACCATGGTCAGACACAGTCCTGGCAGGTCCATAGTGACAAGGAGGGCCTGGGGCCAGGTCAAGCCAGTCACTCAGTCAGGCACTGCTGAGCTCCCACAGCACAGACCAGACACAAGCCCAGGACTGAGCTCAAGTGGTTCCTGCATCCGAGGGGATAGAGGGATGATGCAGGTGCGACCCATGAAAGCCAGTTAGTGTCCTAAAGGCCCTGACAGCTTTTGCTGGATGTACAGTTCCATGACTTTGTAAGGAGGCGCTGGTCAGTGGGGGAGGCAGTGCCTAAGACGATCCAGTTCTCCTGGGAAGTGGCAGAGGGAATTAATTAGCAATGCCCTTCTCAGTATGTGCTACTGTTCAGGAGAACAGGGCTGGAGGTGGCATATTCCCCTTCAGCACCAGGGAGTCTGAGCCCAAAACTGCAAACTCAGTTCTAAGCTTACTGAAAGAAAAAAATCCCAAAGTGTTCCTATGTTGCCAGGCATCCTCCCAAACTGTGTGAGTGTCCTTTGGGTGGCCAGGTCAGCATAGGCTCCCTTACTGCCCCGGAGATGTGCCATGGTGATTGACAGGGCCTTTTCCTCCCTCACCCATCAGGAAGATAGTTGCCTCTTCCAGCCTTGTGTCCAGGTGCACAGGAGGTTCTGGACTCAAAAGGGGGCTCTCACTCCACTCTCTCACCATGCTCCTTCCCTGTGTTCAGCAGGAGAATGGCTAAGCAGGCAGTGCTGGGCTTGCCACTTGAGGAGGTGACCCTTTAGGGGGCCATGGTGTGCATGAATACAGTGCTCAACCCAGATGTGGCATTTGCAGCACTGCAGTTCCAACACTCACATTCACATTGTGGAGCCTCATTTTCCCCATCGAGTCAGCAGAGAGAGACCTGAGGCCCCTCGTCCCAATGGTGCTGGTGGCTGAGACCACCATGGACTCCAGTGTCCCCTGCCAGTGACTACATGACAGTGCTACAGCTGGTGCTACAGCTGGACAGACAGAAACACCCCTGGCCCTTCTCTATTTCCTCCAGCCTGTGTCCCTGTCCCAGTGTCCTGCACTGCCATTGCACTGACAAAACACAGCTTGAAATGGATGGACATTATCCCAAGCCTTTTCTTCAAAACAGTTTTAAATTCACTCATGGTGGCCAAAGTAATAGAAATTTTGGGAGTCTGGAGAAGGCATGGGATGCAGGAAGGGGAGGAGGAGGAGGAGGAGGAGGGGGGGGGGGATGTGAGGCCCAGAGAAGGTGCTGGATGTGAAGGAAGATCCTGGTGCTGCCTAGTACTAGCACAGCTGAGTCTGGCTTCTCATCCCTGGGGAAGGGGTGTTTTTTGGCAAGCCGAGCAGCAATCCTCCACTGTGGGGAAGAGCAAGCTGAAAGGTTACCTGTAGGATTAGGGAGGATGAAGCCAGGGATAAAGTGATCCCAATTACAGAAGGCAGAGGAAAGAGGCCTGGGCAATTACGGCACCAACTGAAGCGTGACAGGGTTAAGTGCCACTACTTCAGTGCTCCTCACAGGCAGCCCCAGGGACAAGGGATGAGCAGTGGGAAGCTGCAGTGTTTCAAACAGGATGAAGGCTTTTGCAGTGCTCTAATTAAATGCACAACCAAACGGACCCACATCTTCCTTCTTTGTCAGCTTATGTTACCTCAGCCAAGGTGGAAGCAGAGGAACAGGTATTGTCCATTCCAGTGGCACTGCTAAGCAAGCTTGGGAAAAGCTGGGAAAAGGAAATCAGGGAGTTCCTGCCCTGTTGCAGTGTCACTGTAAACCCTCAGAAACTAAAGAGATGTCGGATTAATTGCTAAGTATTGAGGCTTGACCACGACGTGTGTAGGAGATGTGAGCCCATAACCCTGATTTCAAGCCTGGAAAGAGCAACGGAACAGCTACTCAGGGACATGATGGAGGCTGGAAGGGGGAGCACAATTCAGGGCAGCCAGTGGGACTTTACTGGAAAACAACTGGTGAAAGGACCCTGAGCTCAGCACTCACTAAGCAGCAGCAGCACCAGCGCTGTGGTCCAGGCAGGGCTCTGGAAACAACAATTCCTTTCTCCATAGCAGCCTTTGCAAATACCAGCCACTGACACCAACAGTGACGCCAAGTTTTCTCTGGATTTTCCTGTCTTCACAAAGAAGTGATGTTGCTCCTAATTTTCGGGAAAATAACAGGCATCCAGGATCTACTTGGGAAGGGCACCAGGACCTGAGCTCCAGACCCTGATGGGAATTGTGGTAGATTTTCTGCCTCTGCCTTTGTCCTACTTTGGTGAGTCAGAGCAAGACACCCAACCTGGAGCCCGATGGGACTTTCAGCATTCCAGGTAGGAACTGACACTGCAGTGCTCCTCCACCACTTGCTCTCTCCAGCTCAGCAGAGATTCACTTTCCCAACAGCTACCAGCCTTCAAGGTAATCTTCCCAGCTTGTACGTCAAAAAAAGCTGTAGAAATTCTACTTTATAAATCAATTTTGCTGGCAGAGGTCAGCACAACGACTTCCACAGGTGATGTAGGAGATGGGGCTGTTGGCTCCAGAGGTGACTCCTTGGAAAATGGCAGGCTGCTGATGTTTATATCCTCGAGGCAGAGGAGGGTCTGCACAGAACTACCCCTCCCCTCTCTCTGGGATTTACCCTCCAGGGCTGGGTGAAAGCAGCCCTGCACAGCCCCCCTCCAGGAGCACCCCTTCCCACCCAAACCAGCTCGAAGTTCCAGGGATCTTTAGCTTTCCCAGATGCCTGCAGCTGGAGGGAGAAAGGGTTGTTTTGCTGTGTTTTCCCACAGCAATCCCCACACACCATTTACTCTGGATGGCTACCGACCACAGAACTGACATTTTCACAGCACAATTTGTAACAACCCTGACATTCCAGATGGTAACACTTAACTTGGAACCCGTTGTTTTATAAATAGAGTTAAAATTGGTTTTTCCCCCTGTGCACCATTTTATATTTATGTACATTTAAATTTCATCTTTTTTATTACCCAGTCTCTTCTCTGTTCCCTTCCCCATTTTGTTCTTTACCTTTTAGCAAACAGTTTCCCCTGTAAGGATCTCACCACCTGTTCCAGAGCTGCTTCCTTCCTTCAGGAGCCTTTGCTGCGGGACCTTGCTAAATACCTTTGGGAAATCCATGTGGATGATCTCTGTGGGCTCACCTTGTTCATAAGCCTCTGAATTCTTTCAATAAGTTTCAAGTCTGCTTTTAGGGTGCCCTGTTCCTTATCACCTGTGTCCTGTTGTCTATCAAACTCCTGTCCATGTAGAGATAAGATGAGCAGTAACAGACCTGTGAAACAGCCACTAGTAGCAAATCCTCTAACTACACCTAAAGAAGAAGCAGGATTTCACCAGGTAAAGAAAGGAGACCGCAACTAAGCAAAATAAAGGGAGGCAAAAACTGCACAGCCAAGAGGGCCTTGCTAACAAATTTAATAGACCAACCTGGAAATACCCTGATTCAAGCAAGGTCCGTTTTGTTTTTTCTCTGCTTTGCATCCAGGTCTGGGGCCCTCAGCACAAGAAAGACACAGATCAGCTGGAGCAAGTCCAAACATGGCCACAAAGATACTCTGAGGGCTGGAGGCCCTCTGCTCTGGAGCCAAGATTGGGAAAGCTGGGGGTGTTCACCTGGAGAAGAGAAGGCTCCGGGGAGACCAGAGCCCTTGCCAGTACCCAAAGTGGCTCCAAGAGAGCTGAAGAGGTACTTGGGACAAGGGCCTGGAGGGACAGGATAAGGGGTAATGGCTACCCACTGCCAGAAGGCAGGGTCAGATGGGATATTGGGAAGAGGTTCTTGGCTGAGAGGGTGGTGAGGCCCTGGCACAGGTTGCCCAGAGCAGCTGTGGCTGCCTCATCCCAGGAAGTGTCCAAGGCCAGGTTAGACATGGCTTGGAGCAACCTGGTCCTAGTGGAAGGTGTCCCTACCCGCAGCAGGGGCTAGGACTGGATGGGCTTTAACATCCCTTCCAGCCCCAATCATTCTGAGATTCCATGCTTTGGTACTTTTGGCATTGACTCTGCATCTCCCAGAGAAGTGGCCAGGCTCATCAGTGAGAGACTCCGTGCTGTGGAGTTCAGGCGACACAAGCCCTGCAAATATCCACCTGGGCAAGCAAATGTGTGCTCAAAACTGATGGCTCTAATAAAAAACAAATACAAAGAGCAAAGGCCTTGAATGCCCCTATTTGTTTCCTTCACAGAGCTCCTAGTGCCAATAAAACTCTTAGTACCAGTTAAGTGCTTCAGCCTCTTCTTCACCACTTTTCCACAGCCAGGTCCTGCCACATGCCTGAGGGTCTACTTTGATGCATTTTTCTCTTGTTTACAAAGATTAAATCCCTCTGTTACAACCATTCGTTCACAGGCAATAGCTGTTGTTTATAAAAGATAAAATTTGAAATCTTGCACATCTTGTTTTCAACTCATTTTCATTTAAGCTGTAAATGAGTTGTGGTTTTCCCTGAGGTCTCCCTCTCACTCCACGCCTGCTGGACATATTACAAGTAACTGCTCTGCAAGAAGACTTAGAGAAGAAAATCGTATTTTCTTGCAGGCTCACCTCAGAAGTGTCCCAGCCAGAATTATACAGCAGAAATCTGACATCCCAGTTTGAGTGATCGAGGCTCAGAGAAGTTAATTTCCTCCATATTATTTTTCCTTCAGGTCTGTTTCTATGGGGGAAGGGGACATTGCAAAACAAAGATGATACCAAGACATTCAGTGGAGAGAGATGCAGGAAGGGTTTTTGAATTATTAAACAGAAGGAGCAAAAATAGACAAAAGATGAGGAGCTGGGCAGAAGGAGCACTAGATTGAGAGCATCTGCTCCATCCTGTATCACAGATGTCCTGAATCACAGAGGGTGGATTTCTAGTCCATCCCTATTTAGACTGTTCGTCTCTGTGAAGATGTTTATTTCCCTCAAGGTTAAGGGAACCCTGCTAGATCAGGCATTCACAGGACCTGCTAGAATTGAACAAGCGTATGAATTTCCCCATGAGCTGGAACAGGTTTAACACACAATGTGCTCAACCAGCAGGGCCAGCACATAGAGGCAGGTCCTGCTCCATGGGGAAGCAGGACTGTGTGTGACAGAGCTGGTAGGCTTTTACAGCAACTGTAAAAGGGATAAGCAGGGATGAGCAAATGTGAAGAAGGGCTCTCACAGCTGGGCAGACTGGGAACCAGCAGCAAAGCCACCCAATTATGGCAAAATAGAGCCACTAAGACAGATTTCTAAGGAAAGCCCCTGTGCCCCATCTGAATCCAACATGCTTGGACTGGTGTATCTAGCTCTGCAGAGACCTGTGGCTCCTAACATGGGAGAATCTGGGTGCAGATGACAAAGGGACAGAAGCATTATGAGGCTGGGAAGAGGTAAAACGTGCAGGAGGCTGTTCAACTGGCTCAAAGCACACTGTGGCTGTTGTTTATCTCCTCCCAGTGATGAGAGGGTCATATCAGTCACCCACCACACATCAACTCCCACCCTGAGCTGCTGACCCAGTGGGAATGGCACAGGCTGGGCCCTTCTGGCATCACCCCGGCACACCTTCCTGGAGGACGGAACCAGGACACTCCTTCAGCCACTGAGTCACTGACACTGTGTGGATCACACAAACAGCTGCTTTGCTCTGCCCCTGCTCTGGCACAGGAACCATCCCCAAGGCACATGCTCTAAGCACCGCTCCTCTCTTCCTTCTTTCCTCCTCTGTCTCCTCTCCTGGCCAATTTTTGACACATCCTGGGAGCTGCATGCTGGGTTTGCGTTGTGCATTTCTCCAGCAGACAGTGGTCTTCAAACCATGCATGGACCAGGTTTCATCTTGCAGATGCTCCTTGGAAAAAATACAGTTGACCTGTTCTGATTTTAAGGGCAGGCAAATCACCATGAAATTACCCAATCTCATTAAAGACAGCAGGGAAGTGACCATCTAACAAATCTGAGCCCTGTGAACCCCTGCAAAGCAATAAGCAGCGACAGATCTGGGTGAACCACCATGATGCTCATTGCCGTTTAACCAACAATTGCGCATTCAAGCATCATAAATACACAAAACCAGCCTCTGTCTCATGGAGCTCCAGCTTGCAGCACGTCACCCCTCACAGCTCACCTCCCAGCCGTCATGTTCTTGCTTATGTATTTAGCTTTGATATGAAAAAAATCACCCACTAGAATTCCAGCAGCAATCAGACACCCCAGAGAGGCTTTGCTCCATCAAACAGCTCCTGCCCGTGAAGGAATCTGTGCCCTGAACTGCAGATGTGACTGAACAGTAATTAAGCATGGGAATTGCTACCAGAAAACCTGCCCTGTTTGGCTGTAACCACGACAGAGACAGGAGCAATCAGCCCTGGCAGATTTTTTCCCTCATTTTTTTTCTCCTTTATAAACCAGACCTATCAACACCCACATACTTTACAAGTAAATCCCATTCCTGTGTTGACACAAAGATCTCCATCCATTTCCAAAGCCTCCAGTGTCACTGGCTTTGCTGAAGCTGCCCTGACAGATTCATCTTTAAAAAAAAAGTAACATAAAACTGAAATAAAACACAAACACATCAATTTTTACCATCAACCCCCCTGACTCTGCAGGAGCTCAGCAACACTCCCAAATACCTCAGCATCAGCACTCAACCAGCCAGAGATCCTGCTTGCTCCCTGGCTTTTCTGCTCAGCAAAGCAGAATAAATCTGGCAGGGATGGAGCCAGCAATAACTCTGTGTCATCCTGCCCCCACATCTCCAGTTTCCAGCCTGTGCAGGCTCATCCCCAGCACCCTCTCATCCTACTGTGGCAGGAAAGGTGTTGCTGGAATGCAGGAGGCGAGGCAGAGGTGGCACAGGACATGGTGGGTGCTGGAGCTGTGAGAGGGTTGAGTGCTTGTTTATCTTCACCGTAATTAGAGTAAGCTACTCACTGCATGACTGCAGGTAACTGAACCACATTCTCAGCTGCACAAAGTGGAAAACAGGCAGAACAGGGGCTGAAGAGATGAACCCCCAAATGCCACATGGCAGCCCCTGGTTTAGGGCAATTGTTCCTGTTCCTCAAGCACCTGCAGGCCCTGGAAACTAGCCCCCAAAGGTGGGCTGCAGCAGGCTCCAGTCAGCCCTCACACCAACCACGCTGCATTTTTTAAGCACTTTCTGCTCAACATATTCACATAGCACCATTTGAGGGCAGGGCACCTCCTCCAAGAGCCCGCTTTGGCCCTGTGTCCCTCAGCCCAGGGACTCCCAACACCAGCTGCCAGCTCCTGGACATGTCATCCTGCCAAAGGACTGGGTCTCAGTAGTTTGAGAGCTGATCCTTGCTCTAAAATCCTTTGTGGTTTAGCCTTTTTTTTTTATTTTGTTAAGTTAACTCAGTGACAGGAACTGCTTTCACATGCTCAGAATTTTGGAGGTGTGAAAGGGAGAGGACTCGGAGAGCAGCAGCACTCCCAGCAATTGCTCATGGGGAGGTGTTGCCCTTTGTGTGAGCCTCAGTCTAAAACCCATTTATGCACAAGAACTGTTTAAGTTCAAGGCAAAGGAGAGACAGACTCAAGCTCAGCATGAGCTGCAAAGGCAGAAATGCTGCTCCAACCCTCAGGAAGGTGCTCCACTGTGACGGCAGCTCTCGAAGATTCTGTGTTCTCTCACCGCTGCTTGGGTTTGACTTTTGACTGAACATCCCACCCTTAACTCAAGTATTACAGAGAAACTCTAACCACATTCTTCTCTCAAGGGCTCTAACACGGGGGGAAGGACACACAGATTTTATTACCATTTTTATTATGAAGTTATGATTACTAGGAGCCACAGGCCTAAGACTCAGTGCTCGGAGTTGGACCTGTTTGCAGACTCTTTGCAGTGCCCTACAGGTGATTTTTGCTTTATCCTATATAGGGAACAAGTCATCTGGTAACACCAAAACCAGCAAAATAGTCCCATGGACATAACTAGTGGCACAATTTGCCTCCAGAGATGGGAGAGACCTGACAAACCCTAAGAGGGACATATGCAAGAAATTGCAAACAGCCATAAACACACCGTTGGCTTTTGTCCTTGGCTTTCCTGACTGCTTTTGCTTTGCACAAGCCACGTGTGTGGCTGCAGTGACCATCTGCAACAATCCCTGTTGCTCTGAAATCCTGGAGCAGACATGGAGAAGAGCTGATAAACTGCAGCATCACTGCCTCGCACCTCTTCCATGGGCCCTCTCTGACCACACCTCCACCAGCAGGATCACAAGCCTGAATGAGAAGCTCAGAAAAAACAGCTGCTGGACAAGGTGACAAGTGGGTTTTTTATTCCAGACCTCAGGGCAGTCTGTAGCTTTCAGGTGAGCTGTGAGACATAGCCAGCTGGAGATCTGAAACCCTTTCCCGAAACAATGCAATTTTTATTATTGCATCCTGCTAAATCATCCCTGCCAAAGAGCTGAGGCTATTTCCAACCTCAATCCTTCTGTTACCTAGTGCCACAGTACACGAAGTAATCCTTTGCCATTTCAGTGTGATTTACAGAAACACAGAAAAATTGAACAACCTACAGCTCAAGACAGATTATTCTCCAAAAAGAAATGAGAGAAGCAGCTGCTACTGCTCTGTGAAGAGAAGACAAGTTAGATGGTTGTCTAACTCTAGGAGCGAGTCTGCAACAGCAAAGCCCAGGTATCCCCCAGAACCTGGGCAAGGAGGCTGCTCTCATCAGGGCAGTAACAAATAACATGGCAAGAGGCAAAATCTTGATTCCAGTTCTGAATTGGAAAAAAACCCATCATGACCACAGCTCACCATCTGACAGTTCAGTCAGCACACGGAGGGGGCAGCTGGCCCAGCCAGGCACAGACTGAAGACATGGTCCCAGAGGCACTTGGAGAGGAAGCTCAGCTTCAAAGTACAAGCACTAAACAGTTTGGCTCAAATTTTTAATATAAAAATTCACTAAAAAGGCTAAAATGTGACAAACCATTGGAAATACTGTGACAAACATTCTCCCTTACACAGTAAAAACCAAAACAAACCCAAACTGGCAAGAAGCTCTGAAATGCGTGTTTTCTTCTTTCTCCTGGCGCATTGGACCATCAGCTACTTAAAACGTTCATCTAGAAAAATCCATGACACCTTCACCTTGTAGTTCAGTGCAAAGGACTACTCTCGATGGACCAGCACAAACAAACCCAGTAAAAAGAGGACTGCATACTGGAAGAGAGAGCAGAGGAGACACAAGAGTGCAGACTCACATCTACAGCAGCAAACGTGCAGGGCACAGGGTTCTGCCTGTGTTCTAATGAAGGAATTTTAGCTGGGATGGGAAAAGCAGGCAAGAAATGGAAGAGCTCTTACCTTAAACTTTGGATAATCGTTCATTAAGATAGTCACTATTCCAATATAGGGCACAAATCTACAAGAATAAAGGTTTTCTTAAAACAAACACTATTCCAGAGTGCAGAGGGAGAGTCACTTCTTCCTCCTGGGCGGGAAGGCTGTGGCCATGGGGATGAGTGACAACCAATACCACAGTGTGTTTCAGCCTCTGCCTGGTTCAGATCTCACTTGTCTGCTAAGGTTTAGCCTCCCAGGATAAATCTGATGACAATTCTGATCAAGCTTGAGCCCACACTACCCTTACATCCATGGCCATCCAACATCAACATCTCGGGATGCAACTCACAACTTGATGCCTTTGCTTAAACCAAACTAAGAACTGAACTCTCCACAGTCTCAGGCAGGTTACAAAACCCAGCATGGACAGCTCAACACGAGGGGGGATTTACCAGATGGCTTTGGGGGATGGCAGAGTGAAAAGCCACCTATTTTTCAGCTTCACTTACCCTCTCGCTCGTCCTACTACGTCCTTCTTCTCCAGCCAGTGCTGCCCTTGTTTGTAGAGCCCTCTGTCATCCACGGCGTTGTTGTCTCCCTTTGTCAGAAATTTGATGTCTCCGTTTTGCCTGGTAAAGACAAGACAGACACGTAAGGCAGGACAGGAACCTGTTAAAAACTGTTCTACAACAAGCATGGAGAGACCAACACAAGGGCACTAGAAGCAACCATGTCCTACAATTCAATTAGCATAAAAGATGGAAACTCTGTCAAAGGCAGTGGAAAGCGGATGGTTTGGAAAAAACTGCCATGGGAAGAACGAATTCCGGCCCCAGCCAACCAGAACAGAACAGCAGGATGAGCCATTTCTAGCACAGGCGCAGCTATTGCCTCTTGGCTTTTGATCTATCTTGCGGTGATGCTTCTCTTGCTTCAACAAATGTTGGGTTCTGCTCCTTACTACCACCCAGAAGGAGAGGTTGGGGTTGAAGTACATAGCTCTACTCAGTAGTGGGCAGAAGCAAGCTGAAACTTAGAACTGATTAGGAAAAGGAGACAGAAAAAAAAAATAGTACCATGATGACACTGCATGAACTCACGATGTGACTACCTCTGGAATGCTCTGGGCAGTGCTGAGCCCCCCAGATCCTTTTCTGCAATGGAGAGAAGAACTGGCAAAGGTTGAGAAATGGTTAACAAGGTCTGGAACCACTTCCATACAAGAAACTACAGTTCAGGACTCTTCAGTCTGGAAAAGACAGAACTAATGGGAGATAAGACATAGTCCACCACAAATAACAGCAACAATCAAATAGCTTTTCACAGTCTCTTCCAATGCAAAAGGCAGAGGGCACCAAAAAGAGCTCAGAAGTAAGGGTTAAAACCAGGCTGAGAAGGTGCTATGCAGAAATAGCCACATCGCAAGCTAAACCACATCTCTCTGCAAAGGTATCTTGGTTGGCAAAAAATTATATTGGTTCAAAAACTGACCAGATACTCCATGTAAAAGAGGAAATGAGGCTAGTAATAAAGAATGGGGACTTTGTGATTGAAATTGTAACCTGCAGAAAGCAGGGAAAATATCACTACATTAAAGACTCTAATCTTTAATTCATCCTGAGATGACTTAATTAGTTTGCCAGAAACAGGATCCTGGAGCAGATGAATCTTTGCTTTGACCATGAAAAAGCTTTATAGATCCTTTCCCAGCCATTCCTGTTCAGATGCTGAACAGCAACTTGTGCCATTACTCAGGGATTGCCTGCTGTCACCTTCCTGTGGCATCTGCAAGCAGGTGCTGAGCAGGAGTGTCGCTGTTGAACAGCTAGCAGAGTAATGAAGGCACCAGTTCTCAGTGGCAAGAAGGAATGACCTTTATTGTTTTGATTTCATCACATATATAGAGTTCTCAAAAGTCACCCAGATTGGTCAGTCAGAAGCCTTCCCCCAGGCCTGATTGGCCAGGCCTGCACTGTCCAAGTTCTGGGACACTGTTCCAACAACATCCAAACTTTATCTTTATTTATAAAACACAAGAAAATTTCTCATGGGAAAAAGCTGTGCTAGCCACACAGGAGCATCCTCAGCGCTTGAATCTCAGCTCTCACAGAAATGACAGATGGAATGCAGAACAGGAAAGCATGTGCCTCTTTGGAGCTCAGGCTGTTTTCATCATGCCTGAACACCAACAGGTTCCTTGACAGGAGAAGCTCGTAAAGGAAAAAAGGGAAAAAACCACGGCTCTTTCTCCAAAGCACATCTGGTTTGTTGTATGGGAACAAGAAACACTCCAGGAGCTTAGAGACACTGTCTGGGAAAAGATACAGATCCCCAAAGGTAGAGATAATGTAGTTTAGCTCTGAAGAGTGATGGCATAGGAGTGCAGCATCTCACTGAGCAGAGTCAAGGCTCTGTCACAATGTGGCGCAAGAAGCCCATGGTGCACTTCTCTGCTGTCTGAAGTGAGTGAAGTCTGGTCTGGCTGCCCTGCTGCAAAACCACTAAGTAAATTTTGACTGCAGACTCTGTTTGTAATAAAGAACGAACTCAATTTTGTGCTGACACAAGAAGAAAAGGCCAGCAAGTAACAGACATTTTCTCACTGACAACACTACTGATGTGAACTGAGGCCTGAGTTGCCCCAAAATCACAGAGAACACTGTTTCCGTTTTCCTGCATTTTGACACTCGTGCCAGCTTCTGCAAAGACTTTTCACTTCCAAACTGGCACTAGAAAATTATTCTTTAAGTAGTGAAAGAAGCAACTGATACCCAAATCCTGCCTTCAGCTCCCAGGTTCAGTTTGCAGTACGGGCTTTTCAGTTTATCTCTCCCAACATAAAGATGAAGTTTGTGTCTGCTTGTTTCAGTTAAATGAAACCTAAAATACTGCAGAATGGTTTCACCTTACAGAGTCCAGGATAGGCACTACAGCCCCATTATATTTAAACAAAAAATAGTGCTGGATACCCTAATATCTAGAGATAGAACCAGGCAAAAAAGAAGGGTTGGCAACATCTGGAGAGAAAATGCTGCACAGAACAGGGGAGGAGTGAGAAGAAAAACTGCATTTCATTTGGAAGAGTTCCCACAACTACGGGAAAAAAAGTGCTCATGCAACATTAAGTATCAAGTTCAGCCCATGAACGGAACTTATTTTGAAATTAGTGGTATCAAAGAAATGCACTTTGAAAACTGACATTGTTCAAAGTTCTGGGTACAGAATAAATATGAACAGCAAGAATGTGCTGTGCCTACTGGGAGAGGCACTGTTCCCTCAGGGACAGGATTCCAGCTGTGTATTTATGTGCACAAGGTTGGTCAGCCTTGAGGCGGACCAGACAACTGATCTGGATGTTCCAACAGCTTCGGGAAATGGACCCTATCCATTCCATTGACCTCTTGACTAGCGCAATTCTCAAGTACCACCTGGTACAGCTCCAGCTCACTCCAGAAAACATTTACTCAACAGAAACAGATGCTGGGACCCCATCCAGCTGTTGCCTTCTCAGAGCTACCTTGAAGAATCAGGGATTCAGTTCAAGATTTAGTTTTCACTCAAACAACTCACACGGTTGGCTCGTATCCCCACGACCGGCCTGCAGAGGCCACAGTTCCATCCAGCAAAACAGGAAAGCTCATGATGGCAGTGGAAACCTTACTTGGAAAACTAAGCCCCATTCAGCCATGAAACCAGTGCCTGCTCCATTCCTTCAGACACACAACCTGCCTAATGCTGAGAGTGAACAGTACACGAACACTCCGAGGGTAACAACACAACTTTCTAGAGAGCCAAAAGGCCCTGAGTCTGCATGACAGCAAAGACCAGCACCATACAGACAAGCTCTCAAAGGACACATGCTACACACAAAATACCCTTCTGTCACAGCTCTGGCCCCACAAACAAGAGCCACTTCACACACAAATGCATCCATACTATAGCACACAGCACAGCAGCTCAGGATGGAGAGGGACTTCAAACAAGGGCATGGAGCGACAGCACAATGCGGAATGGCTTCCCACTGCCAGGTTAGATGGGATACTGGGATGAAATTGTTCCCTGTGAGGTGGGGTAGGCCCTGGCATAGGTTGCCCAGAGAAGTTGTGGCTGCCCCATCCCTGGAAGTGTCCAAGGCCAGGTTGGACACTGGGGTTTGGAGCAACCTGGTCTAGTGGAAGTTGTCCCTGCCCATGGCAGATGGTGGAATGAGACTGGTTTAAGGTCCCTTCCCACTCTAACAATTTCATGATTCTACAGTTTGGAGAGTCCAGGACACTGGCATGGACTCCCAGCTTGTGCCTTCTGCTGGATGATCTTTACAAGTAAACCAAGGAGGGTAGATTTTGTCTGTCTGAAACTTTTGTCTTACTTCCTACAGCACCTGGATATCTATGATTAACATCCCACCCACTCATTTACCCAAGGGATGAAGAATAATACCAGTTAGGGAAATACCAGCAGTAGAACCCTCCAGACTCTTGACATACTTCTCATGGATTTTCAGGACGCGATGGACTATAGGAATTTCCCTTCCTTCTATCCTAAAGACGACTATTTCTCCCACTCTGATTGGATCTTCAATTCGGTTCGTGAGGAACAGGAGATCTCCTCTGTGGAAAGCAGGCTCCATACTCCCACTGAAAGAGAGGAGAGTAACAACTGAACATTATTTAAACACTCAGAACTGAGTTTCAGAGTTTATTAGTCGTTAGTCCTTTAAGAAAAATCTCACAAGAACCTCAAAGAGAAGCTGCAGACACCCCATTCCTGGAAGTGTGCAAGACCAGGCTGCAACCTTGATGAAGAACTTCCAAGAAAACCACCTTGGAGACTAGGCAACTGTGTAACCTCTACTGCAATCAGGTTTTCAATCAACATATTGCCAGCTGTTTGGATTCGTTGGACAAAAAGCACTGCCAGTACCTAGTGTTACAAACAGATCCAAAGGGAAAAGCTTTCTTAATAAGCAAAAAGCTGATCAACACTATACTTTGACTTCTGAGCTCACCATGGGCAGGGAAATACTGGCAAGCTTTTTTTATTTCATTTATTTTTTGCAGATAAACAGACTATCCGCAGCAACAAAGCATTGAAAACATCAGGCTCCTGCATTTCCATCTGGAACAGACACAGAGACTTGCAAGAATTTGTTACTGTGATTCATCACTTGGCTTAATGATCTCATTTCAGGTACCATGACTCAAGTTATTTTTCTTCTGTCTCGTAAATGGCAATTGTTACCAACTACTTATCCTTCCTAAATCCACATAAATAATGCAAAACAGAACTATGAACTTTAAGTACCATGTGCATTCGTGTTTTATCTCCATAGAGCATATCAGCTGCTGTGCAGAACAGCAGATCACATCACTGAAGAGGGGGCATGACCTCATGGCCCCTGTCTTACTTACTGGGAGGAACAGCAGGAAACATCTGCCCTGTGCTTCACATCAGGAGAGAGTTCTGGTAAGTGGCACTTTGTCATGGCATTACAGCGTTTCTACATCATGAACATTGACACAAACACACAGAAAACGCCAATGTGGCTACAGAGCAGGCCCTGTGCAATATCCATGCCAGCATCCAATGGCAGCCCAGGAAATTCGTCCCAGGCAGCAGGAGGGTGAGAGTAACACTGGTGGTATCCATTGCAGGGCACTGCAACACAGCCAAAACATCCAGTGACACCCTTAAGCTCAGGACCAGCTCTGTAATGGACAGTCATTGAATCATTGAATCAGATGGTTTCCAACGGACTTTAAAGGTCATCCCGTTCCACCCCCTGCCATGGGCAGGAACACCAGGGTGCTCCAAGCCCTGTCGAGCCCAGCCTGGAACACTTCCAGGAATGGGGCAGCCACAGTTTATTTGGGCAACCTGTGCCCTGGCCTCGTCGCCCTCACAGGAAAGGATTTATTCACACTGACCCATCTAACCCTCCTCTCGGGCAGTACGAAGTCCCGTCACTACCCGCCCGGGTATAAAGTCCCTCTCCCTCTTTTTTACCAGCCCTCTTAAGCCCAACCCACCCGGCTGACAGAGGAAGGTAAGATGCTGTTTCTACCCACTCCCTCTTCCCTCGCCATTCCCTCGCGTGGATTCCTAAAGAGCCTCTTGCCCGCTGGGGCTGTGTCACGAGCCTCCATCTGACCCATCCCTGAGGGGATCCCCCTCATGGGCCCGGCGATTCCTCAGCCTCCCCTGAGGGTTTAAGCCGCCGCACCCCAGGACAGACCTTAGCACTACCACGATGGGGCTCTCGCTGCCCGTCACCACCATCAGCCCCTTCCAGATCATGAGGGCGGAGGACACGATCATGCCGAAGTTCAACACCTGGTAGTACAGCTGGGGGGAAAGGGGGTCGGTCAGGCCCTGCCGCCCGCGCACGGCAGGGCAGACAGGCCCCGTCCGCCCGCCCGATTTCCCGCCGCGGCCCCCACGGCACCTGCCGCTTGTTCATGCGCCGGACATCATCCAGAAAGTCCAGCGACAGCATCGCCGCCGCCACCGCCGCCACCGCCCTCACGGCCCCGCTTCCGCTTCCGCCCGCGCCGCTGCTGCGTCACCGCCGCTTCCGTCCCGCAAGCGGAGCTGGGGAGGGTCCGGCGGCACTCGGCTGTGGAGCTGCAGAGGGAGCGGGGCCGCGGCTCACCCACACCCGCACCCGAGGGAGCAACCCACACACCCGACACCCGCATCCAACACCCCATCCAACCTATACCCCACATCCAACAAAGCACCCCTCCAACCAACACCCCACAACCAACAAAACACCCATCCAACTGAAACACCGCATCCAAGCGATGCCCCACCTAACCAAAAGCCATCCAGCCAATGCCCATCAATGCATGTTCCAATCACTGCGCCATCCAGTGAACATCCCATTCAGCCAACACCCATCGACCCAAACCCCTATCCAACCAACACCCAACTGACACCCATCCACCTGACACCCCTTACACCTCACACCCCCTTCAACCAACATCTCTAATCTACACCCCCATCTAACAACTCACCCAACCAACCACCTGTCCCACCAACACACCACATCCAACCAACATCCCACATCCAACCTCTACTCATTCAACCAACACACTATCCAATATGCAGACAGCCCCAACGGGCCATATCCAAGCACAGTGAGACCAGACGGTGATAAGCCCAAGCAAGAAGATAAATAGTTCTTAAATTACTTAAACATCATCGGAGTAAACAATAACGAGCGGAGTTCTGGCTCAACAAAATGGAAAAAAAATTATGACATAGAAGGTAATTATATTACACAAAGCGTGGCTGTGACAGGGAATGAGGGAGGAAAGAGAGAGTCAATGTGACTACATGGAAAGAAACTATCTCCTAAAGGATGGGTAACCCAAACCACAGCAGGAAAGCAGTTACAAAGCCAGCCCCCACCATGCTGCAGGATGGTGGCTCCGACTGGCTCCAATGCCTCTGTGAGTTGTGTTCTGCTCCTCTCTCCTCAAAATGAGCTGTCAGGGAGCCCAGGCACTGATACATCCAGCCACTGATGGGATGGGGGATGTTATTCCCATCTGGTGATGGTACCAATCTGAGCTCCCCACTGGGATGAGCCATTGAGCACCAGGCCTGGCAGCACCCACCCTGGAATGGCTTCCAGCAGCACAACTTCACAGACACATGGCCAACACATCCCCAAGGGGATCAAGAGCTTCTAAACACTGTACTCACCAGGGAGGACTCAGGCTACAAAATCCTCTTTCAAGGATAATTCAGGTCCAAGACATTTCATTAAACTGTGTTTTGGAAAAGAAAGTTGTTATTTGGGCAACTAAGAATAATCAGCACAACGTACAGCTCAAACCCGTCCCATATAATGCAGATCCTGGATCGGCCAGCATGGTCCTGACAAGTGCGTTTGGCTGAGCCAGTGTGTTATGAGTTAAAACGAGTAACAAAAAGGCGGCATGGGGAGAGAAAAAAGAAGGAGAAAGAAAAGGAGATTGGGAAAGCGCGGCTGGGGCTCTGGGCAGACACTGAGGCAGTGCACACTCTAAGGAGGAGAGCTCGTCTGAAGGAAACTGCAGCTGCAAAGTGCTCCAGGATCCTCAGGAGCTGGCCAAGCTCCAGCGAGGATTCCGGCCCTGCTTTCCCTTTTCACCTCCCTGAGCTGGCAGAGAGTTAGTGCTTAGGATACAATGGCAGGGTCGATTTTGTTTATCTCTGTTTTAAATTTCCCTTACAAACAGGAGTTAACGGAAAGCAATGTCCATCCCAAGAAATCAACAGAATATTTCAAAGATTCGCCCCATCCCCACCCTGTATTTTGAGTAGAAACGCCCCAACAAAAAACCCCAACCAACCAAAAGGACTTTTTTATGTTTTTAAGTCTTAAGAGACTTTGAATGATTGTTCTGCGAGGTGCTGTTGGAGCCTTCTGCACCACACATCTGACTGTGCTCACGAAGAGCTGAGTCACTTCTGCACTCTTTGCATTTGTTTTCCTCTTCCACGGTAGTGTTCAACTCGCCACTGTAGTTCTCATGTCCATTCTCACCCATCTCTGTTTGTAACTTCTGCCTTTCATCTTCCTCCTCTTCCTCCTCCTCTTCTTCCTCATCCTCCTCATCTTTGACTTTATGAACAATGAAGAGGTGTCTGTTCAGAGAGATGTGGGAGGTGTAGCACAGGCCACAGAACAAGCACTGGAAAGTGGAGCTGTCAGTCTTGTGCTGAGGTATGTGCTCCTGGAACTCAGTCCGGATGTCCGTTGTGAAGCCGCACTTAGCGCATTTCCAAGGCATTTTCAGTTTTTTGGCTGGTGGAGCATCCAAACCTGCAGTGCTCTCCGCCTGACCCAACTCATCCGGTGCCATCCTCTTTGGAGATTTTGCCTTAAAAAAAAAAAGATTAAAATATGATCATTTGAACCCACAGAAGAGCAAGTGCTAAAATCCGCATGTGTGTCTGAAGATGCCTGAGGGTGAAGTCATGCATAGGGGGCATTCCCTTCCCTACCCATATCCAAACACCTCATCCTGTGCACAAGACTTCAACTGCTGACCTGTGATGTGAGATGGGAATGCTGGGAGAGGCTGGCTGGGCAGAAATGTGATGGGGAAATAGGTTAGAATCATGGGATCATGAAATGGTTTGGGCTGGAAGGGACTTTAGAGCTCATCCAATTCCATCCCCTCCCATGGGCAGGAACACTTTCCACTAGACCAGGTTGCTCCAAGCCCCATCCAACCTGACTTTGGACACTTCCAGGGATGGAGCAGCAATGACCTCTCCAGGTAAAAATTTGGTTTGGTGTAGGACCAATTTAGACTTATGTGTGGGATGGAGGATCTCACAGAAGAGGGACAGCTGAGAGACACAGGGGTGGTCATTAGCCCAGACAATGCTTCTCAGATTTAATTCTGAACGTTTTCCCCTCCACTCAGACTTTGTCCTAGTGGCATCTCTCAGTAACTCATCCTCTCTATCTTAGAATCCTGCAGCTTCTCCTCCCATGAGGATGGCTCACTTAAATATGTCCCAGCAGTGATATGCAAAATGTGTACCTTTAAAATAAATGGAGCAAAGAAGCCCAAGCAGCCAACCGTTCACTCCAAACAAATCCAAAACAAAATCAGTAGAACAGTTACATTTGCTATACAAAATTACACATTCCTACCTAAGAAAAATGCAGTTCTCATAGGTAATGGATTTAGCAAGTATTTTAAAACAGAAAATAAATCTTTTTTAACTAGCAGAAAAAATAAGGGAGAAATAAGAAAACTGTGCCATACTCATAGATGGGGTACCAGGGGAAAACAAGGGTAATAACAAACTTAAATTACAAAGTAGGCTGAAAAAAACACCAGCAAAACACAGAAAGAAAATCTTGAGAAACTCCAGGTATGCTGTCCTGGTGCCGATTAGCTGCACTTGCAATGCTCACCCTGACCCAACCAGAGGGAATCAGGCTGGATGGAATTGAGTGAGGGAAGGAAATCTGCCCTATGGATTGGTGGGTTTGACTGGCACAAGGCTGCAGCTCGATGTAACACCCTGAATGAACAGCTACTGAACAGGTACATTTAATTGTAGATTTAATTTTCCATGAAAATAGGTATCAGTTACTTCTGCTCTGTCTCTCTCTGGAGCTTTCGCTTTGGCCATCTGGGATAAGTCTGGGTTTTTGATGCCGTGCATGAGGCTGATGTGGTTCTCCAGCATGAATGGCTGAGGAAATGTCTGATTTTCATCTGTGCAGTACCTTGGAAATAAAAAAGGAAGACAATTTATTAGAGGACAGGCTCTTTGTACTGTACCAAACCAAGAGGTGTCATTGGAGACAGATTCTAGTGAGTAATGTACCATTAGACTACCAGAATACACAGCAAAGCATCATTTTAATAATAAAACTTTACCCTGAGAGAAATCTGGAACAGTTTGGAGTTTGCCACAGTCCTCATGAATGAGAGTAGGACACGTCTTCTTTACAGTGGTAAATAAACATAGGAACTAGTGGGTATCAGGCACCCTATGACAACTGCCGAAGAGGATAACTGATCAGGACGGAAAACACATGGTAGAACAATAAAAATGGACTCTGAGATGAGGCACCTATACAGAGGGAGCTGGTGACTCATGTGACACTGAGGAGACCTGTGGCACAACCCAGTCCTGCACCCAGCATTGCCAAGTACCAGGGAGAACCAGCATCACATCCACCAGAGTGTACCACAACACAGTTAAAAACCTTACCAAGCTGCTGAAATTCCAACTTTTATACCAACAACGTAGGCAGAAGCACTCATGAACATGTAACTCTTCATGTTCGAACCTGGCAGGACTCCAGAGCTGCCACAGAACTGGCTGACATCTCAAAAAGAGGCCGTGAAGGATATGTGCCATCTGTACCTCCGCTCCTGGATGACTGAGGTCTGCTGGAGTAAGTGCCAGGCCTTGCAGACATATAAACCAGCCCCCCTGAAGTGCACAGAGGGGGGTTAGCAATTGAGAAAGCCAGAATTGAGTATCTGTGCTGTTCTGGTGCTTGCCAGCACAACATGGCAAAAGTCCATCAGCTACACATGGACCTGAGCACGGACTAATGACACCAGAGTCCTCTGAGGGGTCCTAATTGCATCTGAGACAGGCAGCATGGGATGAAGGGCAACAGAGAGGAGCTGAAGTGTCTCTGGGCAGTGAAGACGTCTTTTAAAAATAGAGAAGATTCCTACTGATCTTCCAGTAACTAGAGAGGAATTAACAGTCAGCAATGATGTGAAAATGCAGACGTGCTCGTTGAATACTTCAGGGTTTTAACAAGAATCGCTTAGAAGATAAATCAGTATTTAATGATGATGGAATTTTTCTCCCTTGTGGAGGAAAGCTGAGAGATTATTAAGTGGTATTTATCAAAAATAAACATGTTGAAAATCAAGGGTTTCACACAGTTTGTACTTAAGACTTGGAAAAGAAGAATGAGATCTTATAGCAATAACTAAGTGAATTATGAAAGAAAATACACAAAACATCACAGTATTTTGCAATTTATCCTAATTTAGAATTCTTTTTATGTGAGCAGGGAAAGATGCTTTCCTAATCTGAATTACTCCAGTGACAAGCATGGCAGCATGGTGTTCAAGCAAGTCCTTCATCACTGGTTTCTCCCTACAAATTTATCCAAAGGCAGAGATCTAAGGCGGGCAGGACAAGAAAGGGGAAATCACAGCTGGGAATGTTAGAAGCCAGAGGGAGATCACCTAAAAGCAAGCATGCTGGAGTCACAAAAATAGTCAGTAATCAGATCCATGACAGATTTTATTCATGTTTCACATGGAAACCCAAGAGAAGAGGGTGACGTGAAGTTAAGACATCAAAACCCCTGAAGAGAATAACAGATGCAAGTGATACAAAATGCCAGGGCGGGAAGAAGGAAAAGGGACACCAGAACCAGAAGAAACAAGGAGCAGAGGACATATGATGCCTTACAGAGCACTGAAGAGATCCAAGGAGGAATTCAGAGACTGCAGGGTAAGATTTTTAGAGCAATGCTCTGGACATGCTCAGAGGGATCTAATGGAAGACAGGAGAAGAGACCTCGTATCCAAACAAAGAGCAGTTCTTGGAGATGCTGGGACAGTATTTCAAGGAAGAGGTGTCATCTGCAGAGTGCTGTGATTTCAGTAAGTCTGCCACTACAATGATTAAAGAGAAAACAACCACTGCCCAATTAAGACTTCATCAACAGATTTTGAGAAGGAACAACTACAAGCTGGAGCATTAACTGCAACCACAATTTCCTCGGATTTCTAGCTGTGTTTTCTCTGCTGGCATGATTGTGGCCCCTTGGGAGAACCAGGGGATCCACAGCTGTGTGTTGTTCTGAAAAGTAACAAGGTAATGCACATCCCAGGCTGTCAGGAATTTGCATACAAATCCTTCTTCCCAGTACACCTTATGCTCATTTTAATCCTGAAACATTCCACTTTAAAAACAACTGATCCAGAGAGAACAGATCTATACAAATCACGTGAGTGTAACACCAAAGACCATCACCCACAAACTTAAAGCCGAACGAAACACACTTGGAGCCAATATTTCATCTCCTCCAGAGGTTCCAAGTCACAGCAGTTACAAGAAATGGAAAGTTTAGAAGTCCTGGATGAAAAAATGTCTCAGGAATGTATTTGCAGTGGTAATGCCTATGCGGTATCCATTTACTAAAAGCTATTATGGCTCACTAGATAGTCCAAAGAAATACAGTACTTGAGGAATGTACTTGTAGCCTTCAGATGAGCTTTTAGCAACTTGAGTGCAGTGAAGTGACATCACACGTCAGAAACATTTGCATTAAACCACAATTTTAGATAAATTAGAAAGATCCCCCAACCAACATCACTGCAAACTTCCTTTCCAACCCAAATGTGCTTTAATCCTGTTTCAAAAGGGTGTCTTGGAATGCAACAGGAAGGAATTCTGAACGGTCGCTCTGCATACAACTTTCTCTGCAGCAGTTACAGAGGCAGATTCATAAGCACTGGGCTTTGTCCTGAACTGGGACTGTATCCACAGTTAAAATATGTTCACCAGCAATGATTTTCATCTACCACTGGTTTACATAACTTGTCTGAAGTCTCAAAATCCATTTTCCAACTTTGAGGTGTAACTTCCCAAGCAAATCCAGCAAGATCAATTCTCCATTGCCCTGCAGCCTGTGCAGTCAGTTCTGCCCTTGCCAAGTGGCGTCAAGATCTGGTTCGTTAGGTTTTTACACACCGTTCGCACCCGAGAAGGCACAGGAGCGATGGATGACCACACCAACCACAAAGCAGTGAAAGACTGGCCCAATATTTTATTGGCTGTTTCACAACAATGCACAATGGAAATCTCATTTTGCACCTGCAGATCTCAAATCACACCTTCCCTTAACTTTCCAAAGGACATTCACTGTGCAGTCAAAAGCAAGGACTTATTTTAGCCACTAAATCTCATGTTTAACATATTCTTCTCCTCAATTTCCCCCAGTAACTTACAGCCTGGAATAGACTGGAGTAGCAGATATGAGTTACTACAACTTCCAAACTCGAAGGATTAGACTGCTGCCGAAAACCAGTTTGCAAAGTGGCACTGGGTACATACCAGCAAGTGTAGACTTTCTTTGCTGTGTCGTGGTTATTGCGGATGTGTCTGCGCAGGCTGTTGGAGGCATTGAACGACCGTTCACACTGGCGACAGGGGTATCTTTTAATGGACTGGCAGGAAAAGAGAAACAGTTTTGAACAGCAGTAACATGGAAGGCACTGACTGGATTCTAATTCCCATGCTCCTCACCTCAACATTACCTCTCAGATGCAAAAAAATCCCTTCCATAATATGTAATTCCACTGACAGAGACAGATCACTGAGGTTTTGAGATCCCACTTAGACTCAGCCCAACAGATGGCTAATACCAGCACAGATCTTATAAAAAACAGAACTACTTAAAGAACATGCTTGATTTTATTGATTTTTTTTAGGAATATTATACAATTAGACATTTTTACAATGTCGAATTGTATATATGCTTCTCCTGTGGCTTCACTTCGCTACCAGACCCCCTGCAGAATAGGACCCCAGTGAAGTACAAGCCCACTTACCCTTCTCTCTCCTTGGAATTCAGCACAAGAAAAGGGAAAGATGTTAAAAAGCATCACACAGGCCCTCCTGTTATCTATGTATGATATCCATATCCCCATAAGAAAGTCTGCCCTGTAACCAACCTCCTCCAAAATCTTCCTACAGCCCTTTGTATAACCTGCATGGACATTCCAGTTAAAATCTTGTTAGACTTGATAAATGAATACATATATGTATTAAACTGAAATATTTGGCCAATTTCCTTATTCTGCAGAATTCAAATGGGAAAATCCAGCATTCTCACCCTGCCCTCATCTACTCTTGAAGTGAGGACTTCATCAAGTGGGACAATCCAGCCATCCCCAAATTAACTTAGAAGGATACAAACACCATGATCCAGATTCCCATTCATGGCTAGGTGATTCAGGATATCAAACAGGAAGTCCTAATGGCAAAGTACTGAGAAATCTGTCTGTACCCAGCATCTAGGCCCATGCTCTGCCAGTGACAAGCATTAGCTTGACAGAAATAGCTCAAGGAAACACAAGACTTGAGCTGGATGAAACCTACCAAAAATTGAGATTTGCAGTTCTTGTAATGACAAGAGCCTGCAGAGGAGCATGGAATGCAAGAGACTGGTGCTCTTCCCCAGTTCCCTAGCTCAAGTATTTCATCCAAGTCCTTACCCTTCCGTGATTTCTCTTCATGTGGGACACATAGGTTTCCCGATCAGGCATCCACTGTGAACATTCCTTGCAAGTCCACCCAGTTCTTCTCAGTCTGGACTTGGATTCGGGTTTGTGTCCTTCCACCCTAATGTCCTTCCTCATCAGAGGAGAGTGGGAAGTCCCATTGGCTACCAAAAGCTCCTTTGGTGAGGTATGAACCTGGTTCCTTGAAGCCTTCTCAGACTTCTGCCGAAAGTTTGAGAGCTCTTCAGGATTTTGGGGGACTCCATGAACACCCTGAATAACAGTAATAACATAACATTTACATGTAATTCACATTTCACACCTTTATTTATAAATAAATACTATTTTTTATTTAAATACATGATTTAAATCCCCACTGGCCAAACAATGTGTTGTTGTCTTGCTCCTGTGTGTTTTCCCATTTCTCCTAGAAACTGCTGCAGTGCTTTCCCCAACAAGAGATTTTCCCAAGAAACATGAAGCTTCTATTTCTGTTTCCTGCATGACAACAGCCACTCCTTGGGGCTGCCTGTTTAGCATTTTGGATGAGCCCTGGGAACTCTGGTTAAACAGGGAAGATGTAATGGAAGAGAAATTTTAATTGTCATTATTTCAAGAGCCTAAGCTCTAAAAACACAGAGCTTTGGTAAACTCTGAATGAAATGTTTGCTGGTATCCTGAGGGCTCCAAAGCCGCTTCATCTTTGCTCAAGGGATGGAAAGAGAGAATGTTTAAGTTTCTCCAAGTCTACTTCCTTCAATTCTACTCCATCTATTGATGTTTACATTTTTGACGGTTCAAAACTTTGCTTGTGACATATAATACCAAGCATAAAGCCAGGAACCAGCCTTATAAGGAATATGGCTCCAGGCACTTTGGTTATTCAACAGGCCAAAATCCAAAGTCCCCCAAAAAGTTATTTTAACAAAGAAAATTGAACATAAGGAAAATAATCTAAAAATGAAAAGCTGTGGGAAAGCAAAACCAAGTAAAACAGCAATGTACCAAAGAAACCTCAAGACACTCCCCTAGGAACAACAACAGTTCATCCACACACAAGGCTAATTTAGAGGTTTAATTGTGCACAGTAATTAATAACAGGTAAAGTTTCAACACACAAATGCCCCAGGCCTTCGGAAGCCTTTCTGTGGGTTAGACACCAAACAAAACTCCAAATACAAGGTCTCAGATGAGAAATCTGTGTGCTTTGCACCTGACTCAGCTGGTGACCCAGAAGCCACGGCACTGCCACCTCCTCAAGAACACAGACACATCAGTTCTTTCTCCCCATCTGGAAATCTTTGGAGTGTTTCAGTGCCCATCACTCCACTGTTACACCACTTGGATAAAACACAAGAAGAGCTTGGAAAAATGAAGTGACTTCTCTGCAGAACCAATACCAGGAAGCAGGGCTAACTCCTGCTCTGCAAAGCTTTAAAGCTGAGGAAGATGAGGAGGCACATGGATTCTCTATTTTGCACATAGGCACATACTAGACAGCACCTCCTAAAAACTCTACCGCATGAAGGTGACCGCAGAGGAGACGGGGGAGTGCAATTACTACCCTGCCACAGCCAAGTACCTCAGAGGTTAAGAGACAAAGTTTTGTGGTGAATATCTTGGGGTGCTGGTACACAAACTGCTGCAGGCAGGTTCCTGGGGTGGGATCTGACAATGAACCCACAACGTGTGTATCTCAGCTCCAGCTTTTTAGCACTGGGGTTGAACACCTCTTTGAAGGTCCCAACCTTAATCTCAACTCTATTTTCCTAGCTAGAATGCACTGAGATTAGCAATCACCGACTTCGCAGGAGGGCTTCGTATTGTAAGTCATTACTGCATGCAAAGCACTTCCAGATTTGCAAGTTAAAGACATGGGGGAGAGAGCAAATAAGTAGTTTTTAATGGTTTTGCTTTCAGGAATGAGCTAACAAATCTTCCAGCTTTTTCAGTGTAAGTATAAACAAAATAAAGTCACTGGTTTTAAAAAAAAAAGTCCTTTTATTTCCTAATCAAAGAGAAAGAAGGCTTTGCAAGTACTTTCTTCAGAATGCCACTGAGACATCTTCCAAGAAGATTTCCATGGAGTGTTGTTAGACACTGAATATAAAAATATCCTGTGTAAGAAAACAGAAAAATGTGGCACTTTTACATTTATGGGATAATTGGACCTGTAAGGCTGGTACTTCCAGGGCAATCACTTCTGCCTCTCTCAGTCCCCTCTTGCAGTCTGGCATGGTTCAGAGAAGCAGGGAATCAGGCTGTTAAATATTGTAACCTCCCTCTGAGGAAGTTGCAAAGGGGCCAAGGCTCTCTAGGTGAGCATCCAAAAGAGGCAGATTCAGCCTTCACCATATAAATTAGGTAACACTGTGGGCAGAGAATAATTGGTCCTGTCTCCCAACCAAAGATAAAGCTGCCACACAAATTTAATTAACTTTCTTTAAGAGGCTGTAGACTCCACAGCCCTGGAAGTGTTCAAAGTCAGGTTGGACAGGGCCTGGAGCAGCCTGGGATAGAGGAAGGTGCCCCTGCAGGGGGTGGAATGAGATGGGCTTTAAGGTCCCTTCCAACCCAAACCAGTCTGTGATTCTCTGGTTCTGTGAAAACAGAAGACTTAAAAATCAAAGAGATGTACCTGTAAAAAGTTTTTGTTATACAGTTAAAACACATCTAAATGAGAGGAACTACCTGCATTAAGACCAACTAACACAAACCACTCCACTGACATTTCCAGGTCCTCTAAATCACTGTAGTCTATTTTTTTTCACTAAAATATTCCTCAAGAACCTTCCACTTTTTGAGACACTTGCCTCACACGGCTGATGTAAATTCTGTGAACTCAAAAAATAGGAACTTGCACCAGTAAGGGAGGGAGTTACCTACCTTAACGTGCTGCATTAGCTGCTGCTTCTGCATATACACCAGCTGACACTGTGGGCACTTAAACACGCCCACTAACAACTTGCTGGCGTTCTGCTGGAAGTGCTCTTGGAGCAGCTTCTTCTTGTTAAAGACCATCTCGCAAGAGCATTTGTAGATCACCCTAAAACAATTAAAGAAAGTAAATTCAGTCTCTCTGCCTCAAGAAGACAATGGAAAAAGTCATCTCAGCAGCTCCAGAAAGGGATGGACTTCTGAAGAGGGTTGTGCTCTCCATGTTTTGTCAATACACACCCACGTGGGCAACTGAACCAGTAACTCAACTGGGAAGAACAACAAAATGCCTCAAGCACATACCACAGCTTGCTAAAAATAAGTTTACTTCTAAGCATATGCATAACTCTGTGTGTGTGAGCACTGACAGATGGGAGCAAACACAAAGCATACCAGCCAGCTACACACTTCTCTCAATCCCACCTTTCCATAGGTCCTCTCTGAAAGCACAGATTTTTGGCACTAGCTCAAGCCTTGGAGGGAAAAGCTATAGGAGGCTTCTCTGTAATGATTTTTGGGAGCAACACTGCCCGGGGTAACTCTCCTCTTCCCTTTGAGTACCAGATGCAGCAGCTGCCCTGGAGCCATCTACCAAGAGGTGCCACTGTGGGTACTGCTGGACAAAGAGGTGACAATGAAGCTCATTTTATGGATGTTTAGCTCTTCCCTGCAGAAAGTCCTCTCCTCCTACCCAGGAGACTGTGTTTGTTCCAAGGAGAGCGTGCTCTGGTTTGCAACAGACCCCCACTGGCAGACAAAGCAGCAGATCATCTTACACATGGACAGAAACCAAAACCAGAAAAAAACTGTGAGAGAAGGGGAAGCCTGGAGCCACCAAGCAAAGCAGAAGAAGAGATTAAACCAAAACACTTACTGAGTAGTTTTGTGAGGCTCTGCTGGATGCTGGCTGGCTATGTGAGCCATGGTGCTGTCAGCCGACTTGAAGGCCTTCGGGCAAAAAGAACACTTGTGGAAGACTTCGCAGTGTTTCTCATGGATGTGCACTTTGAGCATGGCAAGAGTCATGAAGACAACTCCACAATGGGTGCACCTGGGGGACACATGACAAAGCACTGAGTTACAGCCACAGCATCACTTCCATCACACCCGCAGAATGGCACAGATGAAAGGACCAGGCTGTGGTGGGTCCTCGATTCAATCAGTTCAATCTCTTCCATATTAATATGGAAGAGTCAAGGAGAAATACGATACAGGAATTCTGGGCAGAACTCACAGATAAACGTTAGCAACAAGCAAACAAGATCTATAAAAGACACCTTCAGAGACTAAAACAACTCAAAAAGAATAAACATTCAACAGAATGCCAGCCCTGTACCTGTGAGAGCCAATTTCAGCACAGGCACAAGTGATGGACCAAAGTAAAAGCACCTGATGAGATCTCCCTGTGGCACTAAGCAGCACAAATACCAGTTAGTCCCCACTACAAAATAAAGAGAAAGAATATCCAGCCAGAAAACTTCAGCAATTGCTACTCCACTGAGCTCTGGAAAATCACAACAGCAACAGCAAAGAGAATGAAAACAGCAACAGAAACACCCAAGGAACTGATAAAGCTCATTAAAATCAGTAAGATACAGGTGCTGCCGGTGCTTGTCTGGGAGGGCTGCCTGGATGCTCAGGAGAGAGAGAGAGAGAGAGAGAGAGAGAGAGAGAGAGAGAGACAGACAGACAGACAGACAGACAGAGACAGACATACATACATACATTGCACATGGAGCTAAAGGATTCTTCTCAGCAGCTGAAAACAGGGCCAAGAGGAGAGCAGGGCCACCCCACTGGCCTCAGCCTGCCTCTCCTCCAGACACACACCTGTGACAGGTCTTGCCTGATATTCCCACAAGATGGCAACAACCAGCAGTCTTACTTCATTAACTTGAACACTCCTCCCCAGATTCACCTGGTGTGCTCTCAGAGACGCCATGCTCCAATTTACAAGGGCACGGGAGGATGCAGCCACCTGCCCTCACCTGCCTTGCGCATAGCAGCCGCAGGGTTTGCATCCCATAGGTGCACCTCTGCTGATCTGGGACCAGAGCAGCCTCACCCAAGGAGCCCCTCCCAAGGATATTCCATCAAAATGACACCAGTGGAACTGTGCTTAAGCCAGCACTGCATGTATGGATGTTAGAGGCGGGGAGCCCAGCCTGGCAATGCAAGGGCCAGCCTTTTCTGCTTGTAGGATATGAGAAACACACAAGGGACAACCTCCTCACCTTATAAACAGGTTTTCCCTTCATTCTGAGGGCTGTTTCTGCCCCAGCACTGTTTGGGGCCACATGTTTGGCGCTGCCATGGCACTGCCGGTGCAGATGGACCCCAGCTATCGCATGCTGGAACAGCTCCAAGCCCTTACCAAAAACAAACAAGCTGCTGGAATATCCTTCCCTCCAGGCCAGCCTCCCAACAGCATTTAGGAAACAAGCCCAGGCTTTGAAGTTACACTTCAAAAGATCATTAGGCAGAAGCCAGCCTAAAGGAGCCAAACCATCTCCCCCACAGTTTTATGAAAACACAGAATTGCTGTGTTCTTACATTTTGAGAGAGAAGCAGTGGCAGAAGCTGGTTTCACCTTTGGGGAAGCATGAAAATGTTTTGCTGGGGTAGCTTTGCCCTCAAGCCTGATCTTCAACCACATGAGACGGACGAGAGAGACTTTCTAGTATAGTAACACCAATAGCCACATTATTATGGAAGAATAAATTCCCCAAGTATAAATATAAGAACAAATACTAATCCTGGCAGTAAGGAATGGCTGGTACATCCAGGAATATCCAACCGGCTTCCTCCACAAACACTCCCTGAACTAACAAGAGATGGTTCTACCTGATGCTTGATTTTGGGAAGTACTTCATTAAGGATGAAGAATGAAACAGGGTCAAATGATCACAGGTTAATTTAATTTACAGTAAATAGAAGTCTAAACTACAGCCACTTTGTAATTAAGAATCCCAGCGCCAGAAGGACAGTTTGATAAACTAATTAGCTGCACAAAGTGGATACAGGATGTCAACAGGCATGCCATGTAAATCCTACAAATTGCAAATTCTGCTATCATCCCCAGCACTCTTGTATCCCTCAAGGCAAGGAGGGGTGGCTAAAGGTCTTGGAAAGCATCCTGTGAGAGGAGATAACAGCTACAAGATGCTGTCTTAACCCTATGAACACTTCCTATGCCATCACCTTCCTCAATTCTCCAAATGGCACCAAGCAGAAAAATGAGTCCCAAATTGGTGGGGACAGCTGTAAGGGGCTTGGAAAAGGTGGGGAAGGTGACACTTGGAGCCAAGAAGAAAGGACCATTAAAACCAGACTTGCTGAGTTTTATTTTTAACTGTAGAAGACCATTCTCATTTTCAGTGCAATCACTAACCATGTCTCAACTCCAAATAAAACCATATCCCACGTTTAAATGAAAGCATTGGGGTATTAGCAGAAAAGGAGACAGAATAAGGATTTATCACAAAACCAAAACCAAAACCAAACCTATGCTCCAGAAATTCATGAAAAACAGGGATATAAAGAGAAGCAGCAAAAGTCGAGCTGATCCTTGAAGGGATTTAGAGAATTCCTCAGCTTTTCAGCTCTGCAAGTAAGAAATGTGAAAGAGAAGAAAAAAGTTACTCCATGACTACAGGGCAGATACCACAGATTATCTAGATATGGTTCTGCAACCAAAATTTATCTCTTCTGTTTTCAACATCAGGGACATCAGCCCTGCAATAGAGACAGGCAGGACAAAAAAAGGATGGCATAGCCAGACATTCACTTGTCTAGTGGACTCAGCTTTCACAGACGAGCTTCAGCAGACGTGAATTAGAGGAGAAGTTAAAGAAATTCAGCTTTTAGAGAAGCTGTGTAAAGTTTAAAAACCTGTAAGTATAATTTGAGGGTTTGCCTTGGTTTAGATCTTCATTAATGTCCCTGGCACAGAGAGCAGGTATCTGCTAATGACATCTGTAGACAGATGGAAGGTCTCGTTGCTGGATCCCCAAGTGCCACTGAAGTCCCAAGAACTGCACCAAACCCAAGTTAGTTTTCTGACATCTATTCCATTCCCATTTTTCCACCTCAGGGAAAACATTTTCTCCTCCAGCTTTCCTCCTTCCCAGATTAACTCATTTTCAAACAGCCACAGTGTCACAGCCATTTAATTTGTGATGAAATTAATTCTTAGTTGTGGGCTGGGTCTCTTCAAATCAGATCCCACATTAAAAAACCTTATTTGTATATAATTAAACTCAGAATCATCTTTTTATGTGCCTCTTGTCTTCACAGTTGAAAGAAAAAGCCCTTGAAAACCTCAGTGTGATTCAGACCAAACCACGCAGCAGAGCTTCCTGAATTTGCAGACATTTTAAAAGAACATCTCCAAGAGCAGAAATTGCCCTGTTTGTTTGAAATCTCAGAGTATTTAATGGCAACCAAGAGAAAAAAGAGAACTTTACAGAAACTCAAAAGATCACCCAATCTCATCCCTCAAGCACCATGTGTTAAGAGCTGTGCTGCAGCTCATATGATCTAAACATGCCGAGGAGGGAAGGCCTGTAGGGAAAAGTAATGTCTTACTCTAGTAAGTAGTTTAGTTAAGGAAAAGATATTGTACCACATCCAGAACCTTGGGAGCCTTCTTCCACCTGTCTCAGCTCATGAGAAGTGTCTGGAGAGTTGCAGGGGCATAGAAAGAAATAATCTATGCCCTTCTCATAAAGGCACACATCCTTAGCCCTTTACTATGGACATAAACATAAATTCAAGCCTTAAGGAGATTTAGAGGATTAAGATCTTCAATCTTTTTGCTAGAAGTATCAATCCTGAGACACCCAGCTGCAACATGAATTCAATACAAGAGCTTGTCAGCTCAAAGATGCCACAAAATGATGTCTGTTCTCAGAAACCTCCCTTAAATCCAGTTAGTAATTTCCCATTTCAAATGTGTTTTGTCATGCAGAAAACCACACCAGGCTGTGGCTACATCCGCTTTCATTTCTGCTGTAAGGAAGACACATTTCACAGTAACAAAATCTTTTGGGTTGAAAGGGACTGCAAAACTCATCCCGTTCCACTCCCTGCCATGGGCAGGAACACCTTCCACTAGACAGGTTGCTCCAAGACCTGTTCAACCTGGCCTTGAACACTTACAGGGATGGGAGTTCTGATTTCAGGTGGGATAGAGTTAATTTCTTCCCAGTATCTGTTACAGTGCTGTGTTTTGGATTCAGAATGAGAATAATGTTTATAACATACTGATGTTTTGGTTTTTGCTAAACTGTGTTTATCCTAAGTCAAGGACTTGTTTTTTTGGTGTGTGTGTCTTCTGCTCTGCCAGTGAGAAGGCACAGAAAACAAACTGGGAAGAAGCACAGCTAGGACACAGACATCCACAACCTCACAAGCACAACCAAATTTCAGAGGTGTAAATCCCAGCTTCCTAGGGAGCCTGTGGAGCTGCACACACCTGAAGCCAACTTTGCGGGAGTAGTGCAGACAGTTCTCCTTGACGTGGGTCTGGAAGTACGCAGAGCGGCACACAGCCCCGCACTCCGGGCAGCAGTATGGGGACTTGTGAGCATGGATCCTCTGGTGGGCACAGTAACTGCACTGGTTGGGCAGCATCATCTGGCACACTTGACATGTCTGATGGAAGAGAGGTTACATTAGTTAGTTATTCTCTACTTAGGTTTTTTTTCCTCCAAATTCAGCCTGGAAAACTTCCAGGTTTAAAAGAAGCACAGGCACATTCCTCTAGCAGCAGCATCAACACTACGAAGCTCTTTAACTAGTCGCCTTATCATCTTTTCCCAACATCTTCCACAGTTAACCATACCAAACAAAAGTTCCATATTTAAACCATATCCTCTATGGTTTATTTCCTTTTTTCCCAATAAAACAGGAAAGCAAACTCTTTCACCTCTTAGCTCTGATAATGTTCTGAATGCTCAGCACTTTCATTTCCTAACTTGAGAAGGAGAGCACTTTTCTCAGCAAGCCCCCATCCCACACCAAAACATTGCAAAAAAGCAGTAAAATTATAGCCCGACTCCAAACGCCTGCTGCTGAAGGCAGTGCAGTCCAGACATGCACCTTCTGCATCAAATCCACTGCTGTGTCTCTTGTATAACTTCTTTGTATCAGATTAAATTTGAATTTTTCAAGACCACAAACTACGAGTGTTTCCTTTATAGAAACTTCTTGATGACCAGAAATAATGCAAAGCCTCTTTCTCTCCCTGTTTCATCCTTAATGAAATCCATTTTTACCCACACACTTACTATCAAAACTGCTTTCCAGAAGCATCATTTATTTGACAGGTAAAGTTTTATGTGGATGTATGTTCCCACTGTCAACAGCTGTCAAACCTCTGCTCCCTTTCACGGGTGTCTTGACTATCTGTGTTCCTTCAAATCCCAGGAGCAGCCACTCATCCTTTGTTGGATACACAATACTGTATGCCTGAGCAGAAGTAGAGCTGGAGCAGATCCCAGCCCACCCTTAGCCCTCCAGGAGCAAAAATGCTCTTCAGATATTAATAATCCCATGCAAAATCACTCCTCTAACTTAAGAATGAACAACAGCAAGCAGTTAATTATGGATTATCAAATCAGATAATTTAATTAAATTTCTGTGGACTTCACTGCTGGCAACCAGGGTACAAACCTGGGACAGAAGCCCTTAAATCTGACAAAAATAAAATTAATGGCCAACTCCCTTTTTTGTATCATTGCTATTTCATGCAGCACCTCTGTGACGCTCCACTACATAACATGCTTCAGGGAACTGTGAAAACCCCTGAAGGTATGAGAAAGAATCACTTATAATAAAATGCAAAGATATGACAAACCTGAAAGGTTCAAGGGGTGGAAGGGAATAAAAAATTAGGCACTCATAAGTGAAAATTGCAGAAATTGCCAAACACATGAAAAGCTTCAGACACGTGATCCGAGAGACGTTGCAACTTAAGTTTAGAGGAGAAAAGGTTTCTCCAGGAAGGAGAGAAATGAGTGGAAATACCACATGGTAGGACTCCCATGTACACACCCATATGCAATTAAAGGAAACTCAAGAGCATTTCAAATGCTGAAGAAGTCCCCTAATTTCAGCAAAGAAAAACAGTGCTAATGACCCATTGAAGTGGGAAAATGGGAAACAGAAAAACACCAGGACATCACTGCAAGGAGCTGAGCAGGATGTTTAATTCTCCAATGCGTTCTCAAATCCCCAGGTAAGAGCTACAAGAAGTAAGTAACAAGCAATAAATTAGTAGTAAGTAAGAGCAGTAAGTAATAAATAAGCAATAAGTAAGAGCAGTTTTATTGTGGTTTATGACTTTTTTTTCTAAATGGCTTGAGATTTGCAATAGAAGATTTATCTCCCTGGCATTGTTAAAAGGAGACTCTTCTTGCTGCGATCTCAACTAGTATTTAAGGCAGAGTCAACACAACCATAAGCTGAAAGCACCTTTGCCCTTGTAACTCAAGTGAGAAACACTGTATCCAGATTCTGCCTTGTCAAAGGCAATTTAGTTCTGATTTTAAGTCAGTTTGAGGCTCACCTCTTCCTCCCCCATGTCATACCCACTGCTCCCAAAACCAAAGAGCACACGTCGAAAACCTGAATTTTCACCACTCTGTGTGTGCTTGTGCTGGATCTAAAATATGCCAAAACCACTCAGTATTTGATGAGGCCCATGCCTGGGCACTGCTGCCTGGGGATGTCAGAGAAGCAGCGAGCTCCCGTTACCTCCTGCATTGTGTGAAAGGCTCCACAGGGACCAAAACCATGATAACATAAGGCAGGAAGCTTTGCAGACTGTGAGCAAGAGGCATCAGAACTGTGGTTATCTACTTCAGGCCTGGCAGGAAGCCTGCCAGAGAATGTGGACACATGATACAAGTAAAAGGCAAGACTAAGCGAGGATAAGGCTAAATGAATTCATTGCTCCTGCAGACACCAGGGAAGGAGCTGGAAGGATTCCCACACTGACACCACACACTGCAGGGGGGACAAAAACCAGCCCAAGCCTCCAAGTTCAGATTGCCTAGTGGAAGAGTCAAGACACTGAGCAGTAAAGACACAAAGAAGAGTGATGAGCCACAAGGATAAATGAGTAAGAATAAGGAAAATGGTCATCCTTTAGTATTACTTCTGGACTTGGGAAAAGTCAATGCAGCTTCCCCCTTCTGGCCACATGGAACCATCCTGGCTCTAGAGAGGAGTAAACAACTTTGCAACATCCGTCACTACAGGATTTTGAGGAAACTAAGGTGCCACCACGTAAGAGAATGATTTTGCTTTGATAAGTAAGTGGTTAGAAGAAAAGAATAAACAGTTCTTTGACAGAGCAAGGTCCCCAGGAAGTTCTGCTGGCATTTGGCCTCTTCAAAATAACCTTAAAGTGTCTGGGAAAGTTAAACAGCAAAGACTGATGATCATAACCCAGAACACTCAGCATGTTACAGATAAGGGCTGACCACAAAGGCTGGCTGCAAAAACATGCAGGGCCAAGCGACTGGGTAATAAAATGAACGAACCAAGGAACATACCAGAGCTAAGGAAAGTTCCAGGAAGAGAAAAAAACCATAACTGGTATCTTCATGCTCACACTCATCCTTTTCTCAACACCTGCAGAAGACACAAGCCCAGACATCCTGCCCAGGGGGATTACAGGAGGTTCTGCTCATCCCTTTCACACCAGGAGCTGCTGCACTTGTCAGGAGCCAATGTACGGCCATGCTGGGCTCCCCACTGAACACTTAGTCTTGGACACAGAGTGGTTTTTCCTTTTGCAACTCTTCTGCTTCGTATGAGAAATTGTAACTTGGTTCCAGATGTCACATTTTTATCTCTCTCCTAGTTTTCCATGACTTTTCAAAGAAGTCTGGCAGCAATTGGAGACATTCATTAGTCAGTTTTTTCTAAAGCATGTTACTAGGACAGGATTTTGAATTATGTAATGTCTGTGTTTTTCATATACTCCCATAGCCTACGCTTTAATCAGGAATTATTTATTACAAATTTTCTTTAATTCCAGTTTGCCTGCCACATTTCATTTGGGCTTTTCTTCCACAAGTCACATTCATACACAGACAAATGCTCAGATGATAAGCCATTTTGGAATACTTGAGCTGATTCCCATTTTTACTTATTAGCTTCTTCAAAAGGGGAAAAATTAAATATTTTTCACTGAGATACAGTGAAGATTGAAAAAATATACTGCTCAAAAAAAGTTTGTCTGTTAAACCCAACCCTGCAGCCACAGAGGTGTTTGCAAATCAGGGCATTTATAGTAACACACAGTTTTGCCCCAGACAGTGCCTCTGGAAAGGGAAATGGCTTCAGCATCACCAATGAAACATTCCAGCAGTTTTAGTCTCTGCTATTCCAGAGTTAAGTGATGGTGATGAAGCCCACATCTATTTAAGAGCTGTCCCCAGACTACCAAGGTCCTCTTTGACATGATCATCATGGAGCTTCAGTCAAAAACACTTAGGCACCAACCCTATGGCATGGGACCAGGGCTAGGAAAGATTCACAAGCCAAACTATGTCTTAAAAAAAAAGTAATAAAAAAAATTACTAAGGACTCAAAGTGAAACAGTCATAGGGGAACAGAAATTATATTTGCAGACTGTTATTGTTTTAAAGAATGTTTGCCCTTAACATATTCAAATCAAAAATCCCCTACCAGTGGTGACCTAAAGCCCCAGTTCCTCCCAAATCCAGCCTTTTGCAAGCTGTAATTTTTCTGCTCAGGCAGAGCTGCAGGGGCAGCCAAGGGATCACAGACAAAGATTAGCAGGATCCTCTTGCTATATTAAAAAAATAGTGACCAATTACTACTTAAAGTTAACCTTTAACTTCTCAGTAGCTCTCCCTTACTGCCTGGCTGGGATCAAAGCCAGTAACCTGAATCCCTCAACAGGGATGCTTTGCCTGTAGTGGTGTGTTGTGCTGGCTCTGGGAGCACAACTGGTCCCAACACCTTCATCTCTGCCCTACTGTGTTCCCCCTTCCGCATCCCTCCCGGATGACTGTTTGTGGACCACACTATAGTCAGGCTTCAAATGCTTGGAGGGCTATTTTTGACTTATTTCAACCATCCAGGTTACAGCACTGCTACACGACATTTTACCAATGTGAGGAGAAGTAGAGAGCAGAGAACTGAATGTGCTGTCACTGTGATAACTGAACTATACTCCTACTCAGACTCTCTCTAAATGAAGAGGCATCACATGCATTAACATGGATGAAAAAAAAACCTTTAACAGAAACTCGAGATTATTCATTTGAAGAAGAAAAACCTAGAACCCAACTAATACCCTAAAACCAGTGTGTTCAAGTTTCAGCGACAAAATACAGGTCATGGCCAATTCTAATGTAGGGATTTTATCCTAATTAACACTCCTATGTTGCCATACCCAAGCACAGCAGCTATTGTTATTTCCTTAGGTTACAATTGCCTATTTTGTCAGCCTACAGAGCCAATGCCACTCAGGGAGCTTGTCTGATCTTCAGCCAAAGGGCATGATCACAAGACACATTTTAATCCCAAACTTCTCCCATTCATGCTCTCTTCTACCTTCAGCTCACTCCTGCTCACATCTTATACATCCTCAGCCTCATTGCTGCATCTCACCTCCTCCTGCCAACCTTTTGTATTTGTATCCCTGAACCTCACCAACTGTTCAACACACCCAAATCCCGTGTCCTCCTCAGACCTTCCCCAAGACCAAGTCCTACACACACATCTCAATCATCCCAACACACCAGGATGCTTATGCTTCAATAAGGCATTCGACTAAAACCTTATCTCTAGAAACTAAGACTGTTAAATAAACACAAAATCCATTTTTTGTATGTGGAAAAATCCCTGGTTAAAGCATCAGGGTAAATCTAGAAACCTGACAGCTTAGAGGAACAAAGTGGAATTGCAATGAAAAAATCCACTAGCATCACATATCTCAGACAATACTGCATCAAATCAGCTTACTTCTGAATTTGCTAAATCTGTAGCTCTTTTCTCTTTATGATCTCAGCTGTAATTTCAAGAATTTCATTTTCCACATCTTTTCTTTTGACCCACTGTACCGGGTTTACAGGGCAAGGTTTTGGTAGGAAGGAGCTGCAAGGGTGGCCTCTGTGAGAAGACACCAGAAGCTGCACCCATGTTGGGCAGAGTTCCGTGACAGACCTGTCACTGGCCAAAGCCGAACCCTTGAGCAGCACCTCTGAGATAACAGATTAGGAAAGAGTAAATGATGCTGTGCAGCAGCTAGGAGAGAGAAATGAGAAGCTGCGAAAGAAACAACTCAGATGCCAGAGGAGGTTCCCCTGCAGACCACCATGAATCCATGGGGACCCAGGCTGTCCTCCTCTAATCCATGGAGGACCACAGTGGATGTGCCCTGAAGGATGCTGAAGCTCATGGCTAGAGGCCTTGCTGGAGCAGGTTTTCTGTCAAGACCTGTGACTCCATGGGGGGCCCATGCTTTTCCAGCCTATTCCTGAAGGACAGCATCCCATGAAAAGGATCCATCCCAAAGCAGATCCTGAAGAACTGCAGCCTGTGAAAAAGACTCGTGCTGAAGCTGTTTGTGAAGGACTGTCTCCCATGGGAAGGACTCCATGATGGAGGCAGGGGAAGAGTGTGAGGAGGAAGGCTGGGTAGGCACATGGATGCAGTTAGAAATCTGAACTCCCACTTGCTAAAATGATCACTTAGTGGATTAAATAAGTTTTCATATCCCCACTTTCAAGTCACCAGTGTGACCCCATATGCTACATGGCACACATTCCCTCTCTTTTCTCACAGTGGTGACAGTTAAAGGCCTCTGCTCTTTTCCCCATCCTGCAGGGTTGATTCCTGCCCAATTGCGATGATCATCTCGCAGCCTCCCAGCTCAGCCTTTTTCTTCTCACCTTACACCCCAATTTCTTGTCTTCCTGGCCTGTTCTTCCCAGAGAGCCTGTGTCCCTCCATCACAACACTCCAGCGATGCAACACATCCCATCTCTTCCCTGTGATGCCAACATGACCACAGTCCTGCACATAGATCACAGGATCACAGAATGGTCTGGGTTTAATGGGACTTTGAAGCTCATCCCATTCCACTCCCTGCCATGGACAAGAACACCTTCCACTAGACCTGGTTGCTCCAAGTCCCATCCAATCTGGCCTTGAACATTTCCAGGGATGGGGCAGCCATGGCTTCTCTGGATTGGAGATTGTGTTTATTGCCCACGGTCTGTGCATCAGCATTAGATACTTCAGAGGGCACCTTCTCCTCATGGCAGGATTGAGCAGACCATCACCACTACTTGGGTTCTCATTCCCCTGCATGCTACCCCCAGAGCTCTGCAGCCACTTTTGATACACTCCAGGTTGCCTGGGGCAGCATCATAGGTGCCCAGGTGAAAGAAGAATGCAGGAGCAAGACTCTTCCTCTTAGTGCCAGCAGACACCAGCTTCCAGTCCCACTTCCATCCTACCCAGGACAGCCCCCCTGTCTTCAGCTGTTCCTCCTCCTCACTTTCAGCCATGTCCTGGTCCCCAGTTCACAACCCTGCTCCTTATCCTCTTCCCTCCAGCTGTTCTCAGTCCCCCAGGGGCTGCAGGACCACCAGGGCCAAGCATGGGTGGGGAAGGAGGAGAGGGTGGGATTGTTGCTTCATGGCAACAGATCACACACTGATTTAAGCAGACCGTGAAGCCGCACCCCGGCTTTTCTTCCTCCCCAGCCTCTCCTCTTCATACCAATGTTCTGGTTTGGCCTCGGGTGCAGGCTCTGCTATCCTGCCACTCATCTCTTTGTCTTCACTCCCAACGATCCCTGCCTGGAGCTCCATTCCTTCAACATGCTTTCACCACAACATCTTCCATCCCCTTTGCTTCTACAAAATCCACAGGGAAAATTTCCATATAAAACAAAATCCATCCTTGTTAGTACGTAAGGACTGCATTAATCACTCTTGGTTTGGGACAGGGAGCAAACTGTTTTGTGGGGCCAAGGGAATTTTTTGCTGATTTTCAACCCTCTTGTTTTCTAAATCAAAACATGAACTTGGATGGGGGAAGGAAGAGAAAAACAGGAAAAATATAGCTGCTGCCTTTCTTTTTTGCTCCTGGGACATTACCAGGACACCATGTGGTCCTACTAGCTCCTGGCAAGTTTTAGCCAATAAATTATAGAGCATTGATTTAAGGGGGAAGGAAGAAGAGAAAGAAAAGGCAGCGATAAAATTGCTTTCAAATAACTCCATTGTAGGTGGTACGTAAACAGAACACATCCCAACTCATTGAAGAATTCTTATTGGTCAAAAAATAAAGAGAAAAGAACAAGAAAAAAAAGTAAGGAGAACAGAAGCACACAGGTCCAAGAAAATTCAGCGGTCCCTAGTCTGTATTTTGTACTTCATTAGCGTTCTTAGCTACCTTGGTGCATTTTGGGTGGTCAAGTCAAAAAAGAAAGGAAAAGGAAAAAGAAGTAAACATCTCTGGTTACCAGTAGATGGACGATTATGCCTGAGAGGGTCAGAAAGTACTTTGAATTCTTGCACATAAATTCTTGCACATTCTTTGTCTGTCCTTGCCAAGAAAACAAATAAGCTCCATCTCAAAACCAGTTTGTCTTTTGTTCCATCACTTCTGCTACAGACCTCTTCCAGAATTCACTCTTCTGATGATTACAGACTGTCCTCTAATTTTCTATGAAAATCTATTTCAGTCTGTTCTTGCATCATTATTGCCTGTAAATTTAGAAGCTCCTTTCTACAAACATCACATCAGATACAGGGTGAGAGTGGATACAGAGGACACTGTAATGAAAAGCACATCTTAAATGCAGGCACCTGGAGCTGCATGGGCTTTGTTCCTCTCCTGTAATCTGAGCCCTGAAAAAGCTTAAAAAAAACCTGCCTGATGCTGATGAACTGCCCAGAGCAATTCCTGTGTGTACAGGAAGTACTTATTTTGGAGCACATTTAGTTTCTGGTGGGGAAAAAAGTTCCACTGTGCTCACCTTTGTCTGCCTCATTGCTGAAGGAGACCCACCCTCACTTACCAGGCCTTTGCCAAGCTAAACTAATTAAGAAGTTTTCATTTCCCCTTCAGAGATCATATTTCCATTTCTGGTCATTCTTCCCTTGCTTATTCCAATCTATCCTGATAAACAAAACAATAAACTCCTTTCCAGCTCAGTTATTTTTAGCAAGAAGGAGCATTACCACAGCCCTGACTGGTGCTGCAGGTTGACAAGTCTCCTACACAATTTTGTCACCTCAGTCATTCAAGGACTTCTCAAGACTCAAAATCCTGCCTCTGGATGCTTTTCATCCCATTCCTACTCAGTCTTCAAGATCATCTATGGCCTCCTGTAAAATACTCCCCATTTTCCATTACTTCTTACTTTGTTCATTTGGTTCAGCAAATTTTTCTACATGTTCTTCCTCCAAGCTCTCCTTAACACAAACATTAACTCCAGAGGTACCCAAAATCATCCCTCAAGAAATTTCACAAAAACCTGATCCCAGTCGCAATTACTTCCAGGATTTTACCTAGAACCTCATAATCCAACTTCTCCAGTACATCCATTCCCCATGCAGCACTCTAACAACCATCTCACTGAACATCAAGGAGATGAGCATATACTCATTTCTCTATTCCAAAAATAAATTATAGATATACATCAGATTAATTTGGCATAAATTACGCCTACTTAAATATCCTTTTTCCCCGCTCAAAAAAATCTTGCTCTAGGACACACCACCACTGTATCAGACCAAAAAGACCTCAAGTTACATGAAACCTTTTGGTACCACCTTTTCAACATCTGGACAAGTATAATGCCTACATAGAACACAGCTTCTGGTTTGAACAAAATCCAACCTACCAGCTATTCAAATTCCTATTCTGCTTCCTTCTTGCAGTTCAGCGGTGGAAAAGCAGTACATAGGTCCCATGGAGCAACTTGATTCACAAGCTAACAAAAATTGCAGAATTGGCCTCACTAGTTGCCAGAAAAAGGCAAAGTCACTGTGGTCCATTAAGATGATCCACTCAAAACATACATCTAATAAATCCAGTTGTTTCTGTTACTGAAGTGGATTATTCAAGCCTGTATCCTCCCTGCAAGCCACGGAGATCCCATCCCACTGTGGTATTCGGCTGGGAGGAACTGCCTTCATTCTACACATATTCTGTACTAAAATAAACCACGTAGGATTTCTCTGCTGTACTCTGAGCAACTGCTATCATGTACGTGTTTAAAATACATTAAGGTCAAGTTCTCAATCACTTTTCTAAAGATCTTTCCACTCCACCTTCTCAACCACGGTATCGTCCCCATCTCTTCTCCACAATTGCTCCAACTGTGCTGTCCAGACCATACCCCTATCTTTCTTTCTTTCTGCAACAGAACTGACCCAGCCATGTCATTCTCATTTTGGCCACACCTAAGGAAAGTCATTTATCCATTATCCAACCTATTAATGTGGGATTTACCCACGGCCATGTGGGAATGTAACACCAAGTATTTCCTTAGCCACCATCTAGAAGAAAGAGAAAACCCTTCTAAACAGCTCTGGGAAACCTGAAAATGTCAGAGTAATTCACAAAGTCACGGTAAGAAATTCCAAACAAAGTGAAAAGTCTTAAGTATGGACACAGGGTAAGTTTTCTCATGGAGCAGAGCCAGCTTAGGCTCTTCCTCCTCTCCAATCCAGTTATTCCTGCCTCTTATCACATGGTGCTCGTCCTTCAGCTTCTGGGTAACTGAAAACAGCATACTGAAAAATAAGTCTCTTCCCTGCTATTTCTTTTCTCCATCAACCCCATTGGACCTTCCTTCTTAGCAAGGTGCCACTCCAAAGCCATGTCCAAAATGGTTTTTGAGTTAAGAGCACCGTAACTGAGCACTTCAAAGCCTATTTGGTTTCTCAAGTTACGGTCACACTGGATGTGCATCCAGATTTGGTGGCATTTAACAGAAGAGCTTCCAAGAACATTGATCAAAAATCACCTGGCTTATTTTCCTCAGGTACCTTCAAGTACAAATCCAGGTGCTGCAGATAAATTGCTTTTACCCTTTCCCTTCAGCCAAAGTTGCTCTTTTCATTATGAATTCATCTACCCTTTGCAAGAATCCTCGTTTTTAGAGATAATCTGGTACCAAGCATCTGAATAGTCACAGATTAAAAGCTTTCAACCATAATACAGTGGAGACCCACCCCACTTGAAGCTCTTTAAGCTCTTCAGAAGGCATAAATCAAGCCATGGCTATATGTGGAAAACATCAGTACTTCATCGTTTCTCAAGGAGGCATGGCAAAGAGTTTGTGCCTGAATTCTGGGATTGAGTAAGAAATCAAAAAATGTAAAAAATTTCCAAATTATCAGAGTGCAATTTTTTGTTAGCTAGCTTAAAGAAACTATGGCAATCACACTCCATACCCTGCTTCTAAACCAACATTTCAATACAGTGAGAAAGACATCCGGTATGGAAGAAGAAATACACCATTTTTGCTCAAATGCACAAAATTATGATAAAACTCTAAAAAATTAATCTCTTAAGATCTAAGGATGTGGTTCATAGCCAAGCTTGCCCACAACAATTAATACTATTTCTGCATTCTGACAGATTGTCCCACCACTGCAGCATGCTGTGGATCAAGCACAGGTACATGACAACTGGTGTGGACTGTAGTTTTAATTAGATGTACCAACAGGTAAATCAACACCTTCTGCCCTGTGGACACAGTGGTTTTGAACCACTGCTAGGGGCACTAAAATATGTTGTTCACTGCAGGTGTTACATCAATACCCTCCTCAGCAATGCAATTTCAGAGAATCAGAGAATCCCAAGCTGGTTTGGGTTGGAAGGGACCTTGAGGACCATCTCGTTCCACCTCCTGCCATGGGCAGGGACACCTTCCACTAGACTTGCTCCAAGACCCATCCAACCTCGCCTAGAACATTTACAGGGATGGGGCAGCCACAGCTTCTCCGGGTGACTCATGGCAGGGCCTCACCCCATAACATGGAAGAATTTCTCTACACCCAATTTCTACCACTGCCCCAAAATACAAGTGTCCTGGCACAACTCTGGAGATAGAAACCGGAGTTTTCAACCACTTCTACCACCTAAGAAGGTGTTTACAAACACTAAATTGTGTTTACAAAATCAGTCACTTGATCCTCTTCTGCTCATACCAACACTTCTCTTTCTTTTCTGATCAAAATACAAAGAACAACCCAAGGAATTAACTTAATGCAGAGTCAGAGTATCATCTCGGAAAGGGGTGAACACGTTCTCTGTTCCATGAGCTTATGACGCACATTCCAACAGCTTTATCTACCGACCTTCTCACACCATGATTAGTAGTATTACATTCATTAATATTTGATATGCAAAACCTTCAGCTTCTCAGACCTTGATACTGCTGGGAGCTACATTGTGTTGTCCACATGGGATGCATGATGTGAAGGCCATCCATACCTTTTCTCTTGGACAGCTCAGAGAATCAGGGACCCCTATGAGACCACAGAATTTCACCCATCCTTTCAGCTCTCAACCCAGTGACACCAAACACCTGGGTTCTGGTAAAAGGCAGTGGGATGGTTTCCACCAGGTACTGCTAAATCCGGACACACAATTACAGGCATAGGGCACAAATGCTTATTTCCTTTAGAAATCTAACAATTTTATCGAAACAGATGTTCTGGGAACAGCATGGAGCACAACAGAGCAGCCTGGAGGACAGCAGGTACAGTGGAAAAAGATTCCCAGAGCAGTGCATGCATCCCATGGAGTATAAGCATGTGAAGATCAAATAGGGAGGAACTAGTTTCACAAGCTCAAAAGTAATGAGCTCCTTTTTCTAATGTTTCTGTTCACAAAAAAACCCGCAAAAATACTCTCACAACTAGCAGAACTACTTGAAGTGAGAGGCTTAAACTCTATTCTTGGTTAAGTTACAGAATAAATTATTTGATTACAAGCTAAAAATACTTACTATCACACATTCTTTCCCTTTTTAAGGAGCTCTTGAATTGATAATCCCACAACTGAAATAGGAAATACACTTTAAATGCCACTGTTTAAAATTTTAGCTCACTTTGGAGCACTCACTGTATCCCTTCTCCTGGAAGTTTTAATGCCAGACTGCTGACATTTCCTAAAAATGCATTATAGCTGAAAAAGAAACTTGGGTGTTGACAGAGTACAATGCTTGCTGGCCTCCCTCAGGAGAGAAACCTGATTACATGGTCACACTGATCCCTTCTGGTCTCCATTTTTTATGACATCAAAACCATTCAGCCATAATCAATTCTTTTCGTGGCTGATGAATTTAAGATAACAAAGCATCTAAATGGGACCACAGAAACCTCAATACTCCTGCAAGCCATTCAAGCAGCACAGGAAGGCTCTGTAGAGTGTAGGTGCTCCGACAACCATGGCAGAGATGGGGTCATCTTCCCAAATGATGGCATGGAGTCCTAGTTTGTGGAGCCCTTGTACTGGGAGCCAGCTCTGCTGGCAGCCACACCGACCTGGAAAGTTTTCACCTCATCCAAATTGATAAGGAGAAAGGATTCCTCCTCCTCTTCAACTGCAGGTTGGTTAACACTTAAACAAGACTCTGTCTTACAAAATAAAAACCATAAACAAAGTGTATGATCTTGGTACAGAACACAGATCATCTTCTCTTCATTAGGAGAAACCTCAGCTGGAATTTAATTTAAGAGGATTCCAACCAGGTCCATAAAGGTGGTGGAGACCTGAACAGGGCAGCGTAAGAGGAAGGCAGGAACTAACAAGGCTCTTGAAGCCCCCTATCCAATCACGGCACCCACTTGCCCTGTACCATCCAAAGGACAAAAACAGCCAGAACCAGCGCCCCACCTCACATACCACAGCAGGCCTGTCCAATACACACCCGACCACGCCAACAGCAACAACAGCACCCAATGTGCAAAGCATTACATGGAAGGTTCTGTCACCAGTTCCAGGAAAGGCAACATGAAACTAGGTCAGATCTCCTCCAGCCATGCTTACAGCACAAAAACCTGTTTCAGGTAACACTCTGCTGATCCACCCCTACGGCACTTTTGCATGCCTCACCCAAGCGATCTTTCACCTCCAGCACCTTTCTGTGATACTCGAGGATCTCCATAGTCTCCTTACTATGCTCTTTTTACTGGCAAAGGGTAAAAAGAGAGCAAGCAAACAACACTAAATGTCTCTTCACACGTAGGCGCTTGGGCTCACGTGCATCCCAAATCCTCCCCACAAGCACTGTTTTAGGCAAAGCAACTCATTTGCCACCACAATGCCTACTTTTCCCCTTGAGGAGAATCTCTTTAAACTCAGAGAGATATTACTAATAACATTAAAACAATGACTTACCAGTCTCTCAGTATCTTCTGAGCTTCTCTGGTAATGAGCTGCTAAAGAAGCGTAATCCTGCTCCTGCTTGTTACACTCTAAACACTTAAGTCCATGACGGATTAGCCTCTGTGGGTCTGTGTAGAGAGGCAAGGCTGGCTGAGTGTTCGCAGAAATCCCTACCCCGCCTCCTGAAGCAGCACAGGACTTAGGTGGAGGAGAGGACAAGTGCAAAGTCTGAGAAGCTGGAGAGGCTGAAGAGCTTGTAGGAGAAGGTGAAAACATTTGGTCTATGGAAATTGGTTTCATGAGCAGCTGAGAACACTGCATGATAAATCCTTTGCTCTTATGGTCTCGTGCATGTTTAAGCAAGCTACACTTATTAAAAAAAAGGAGCACAGTTGAACACTGAGTGCACATGACTTCAATGTGAACGCTTCGCCTACTATAGTGTTGAGTCAGGCTTTTCTCTAAGGCAAAGGAGTCCCCACATTCCAGGCAACAATACCCAGAGGCAGGTAAATTAATACTGGTGTCAGGTGGGGGGCTAAGGTTCGGAGTATATATCGGAACTGGACTGGCACTCTGTAGCACTTTATGGAACGCCTCCATGACAACAGGAGCAGCTTTCCTGACTTGGTGCACCAGTGGCACTGACATCTGTGCCACCTGAGGCTGGTTTCGCCTCTGTGCCGATGACTTCGCTGTAACAGAAGCAGCAACACTGTGGGGGACCAAGTTGAGATTTGCCAAGTGCACAGCTTTGGGAAGAAGGCTGGAGGTGGTTGTGTTGGACGGCTGTGTCACCGTACCCTGCTGCTGCCTCTTGACCCCCACCTTTATGGCACCACCGCCGCAGTTTGGCAGTGGAGATAAGGACACAGTACATGTGCTGTTTGCAATATCCATTTTCATATTGTCTGAGTAAGGACTTGTTACGTTTGACAGCTGGACAGCCAGAACAGCCCCATTTTTGGTTGAATTCCTACCAGCCTCACTTTCCATAACCACACTAGTGTCAGGGGATGGGAAAGATTTGATAAACTCCTCAGCAGAAGAGGTTTCCGTAGGTGACTCTTCTGAAGATTTGCCTAACTCATCATTTTCTGGCAAAATTCTAGTTACAGTCCTTTTAATTTCACCAGAGGACGTCTTGATAGTCTTTATTCTAACTTTGGGAATAGCTGGTGGAGAGCCAGCTGCCATGGAAGGAGAGCCTTTCCCACTGCTGTCACTGCACACACTCCGAGGACTCTCAGGCTGCTTGTTGGCCTTCCTCACCACCTCCAAGGGGCTTCGGGGACTCTTTGGCGACTTGGGCATTTTTGGACTTCCCTTCGTCCCATCTTTAAAAGGACCAGGCTCCTTGGTAAAATTTGGCTGATCACCTTTTGGAATACATGCAACCTTTTTGGCCTGAAGAGCTACTAACGCTGCCACGCAGGATGACAACTTGGAATGAGTTGGCTTTAGCCTCTGCCGAGGTGGTACTGACGAAGACATGTTTAGCTCGGGTACAGACCGCTTGCCATCTCCTAAATTATTGTGAGGGAGGTCTCCAAACACCAAACCTTCTCCAAGAAAGCTCTTGACATCTACCAAGTCCTTGCTTGACTGTGCAAACCTCTCTGCTGATTTGTCTTGCTCTCTCCTGCTCATCTCCAGCCTATTCTCTGTATGGCAGTGGATTTCCATCTTTTGTTCCTTTTTACAGTACTGATCAAACATGCTTAATTCAGGCTCTGGCACCTTTCTAAAATGATCTAGGACTGAAGCCCCTGTTGGTATATACATTGAAGGTGGTGGAAAATAGGGAGTTTGGGCATGTTTGGGTTTATCCCCAATACTGTTCTCTTTGAATGCATCCTCTGGCTCAGGGCTGGAAATGGGGCTAAACTGACTAAATGTTGGCAATGGCTCCGACTTGGACTGGTCCAGTTTATCAGAGTAACCTCTTGAGGTGTCACCATTAATAAAAGTTGACTCAAATTTGCCATAATTATGGACTAAAGCATGAGCCTCGGCTGGCAGCTCAGAGCCACGAAACCCATTGTGTAATAGACCAGTTCCAAGGTGATTCCCCTCCTTTTCTGCCTCAAAAGACTCCTGGCGACTTGTGTTCTTCACTATCACACTCACAACTGGTGCATCAGAGGGAGGCAGAGAGTGGGATAAGGACACATTCTCATCGACGCACATTCCTGATGACTTCAGGTGATTCTCAGTCTCCTCTCCAGCTGATGGAATGGTCTCCTTAGCATCGAGGCTAGTCGGATCAGGGATATCAAAAGCAGCCAACAGATCATCAAAGTCGGGGGTTTTCATGTCCCCCATGATGAAAGCTACAATTAAAAGCACAAAAAATACGTTGTCAGGTACATTTCCCCTATGGACAAACTTTGTAAGACTCATGTACATCAACATCTTCTGTGACAAAAATCACAGTTGCCCAAAGCCCAGGATGTGGGCAGAGCTGCTCCTCAGAGGTGCTTCAAGCAGCATGGTGAAAGACAGCATCCCCAGATTCCACAATCCCTGAGAACAGAGGCGGTACAAGCATGACCTTTGAAAAGACACCATGCTCATGCAGGGGACATCGTTTTAACCTGTCAGGTGCATCACTAATCCAAAGCCAGCCATGATCATGTGCCTCAACAAAAGATTCTGACGTACATTAGCAGAGGGGTTTTTTTGTTTGGCTGGGGTTTTTGTAGAGTTAATAGGCAGCAGTTGCTGCTGATTTCTCAACAGATTGTCATATCTGAAGAACTCAGTCCTTCCTCGAAGATATAAGGCATGGGCAAACAGGTTGTCCAAGAGACACAGGTCTGAAAAGTGAGATGACTCCCTACCCTGAGCAATTTAAATAATAGAAGTCTTCAGTAAATATTTTAACAGCTCCAAGAAGATAATTTGAAACAGGGGCAATCCTTAATTAGGTAACCACATGAATCAATACCACCCAAAGACAGAATAAAGAACCATATCCAAATTGTAAGAAGGAATTGTATTCCCAGCCAGCTTTCTCTTTCTAAGCTCTTCAGAAAGGAAGTGGGGATTTGGAACGCTCAACACAGTGACCTACAACAGCACTAATCAAGCTCTGATGAGATGCATGAAAACTGACAGCACAGAATTACTAGAACATTTGTGCTCACTACTGTCAGGGATACTTGATTTCCCCCCGTTAAACCAAAATATTTTCAAGTTGGTAAAATATAGAGACTTCACAAACATGTAATAAGCCATTCTTTTAATATGTTTTATTTAAACCCCAAATTTATGTCAACTGATGTATGCTGTATGTAGGGGAGGGGAAAAATCCCAAAGTGTGTCAACAGAACTAGCAGGGCACCAGTTCCTGCTTGGCAAGGAGCACCCACAGGCAAGTGTCCTGCCACACTCACTTGATTTGGGCTGCAACAGCGCTGCCAAAGACAGCGGCAAGCAAGGGAGACTGAGACGGTGGCAGGATTCCAGGACAACGGGGAAGAGCTGGGAGCAGAGGTGCAGGCAGAGAGAAGGACCATGGGACAAGGCAGAGTCAGAGAGAGAAGCCATCTGACGCCTTCCCAAAAGGGCCCCAATTTAAGGCTGCTATAGTTATTGACAATTGGATTTAGAAGTTTGTCAAGCATCACATTTAAACCAAACAAAGCTCAACGCTTCTGACCGGGCTGCTGGAATGGGGAACAAGTGCTGGGCCAGGAGAAATCACTTCAGAGCAGAGCATAAGGACACAGTGACCTTTGAACTTTAGCTCAGCCATTCCTGCAGACAAGTCCCAGAGGTGCTGCTTTGGTTAATCTACCACAAAACACTCTGCAGAGATTTACTTGGCTTAAGAGTGGTTTGCTGCGGCTGAGCTTAAACTCGTTCTTAAATTAAACCACAAATATGAAGGTCCACGGAGGGCTGTGCAGTAATTTATAATCACATCTCTCAAGGAAGTGCAGCTGGGCATGAAGTCCCTGGAAGCCCAGATTATCCATACGCTCCACATCTCCAGCACTTGATAAGGACTTTGGAAACATCACAGATTACTGCAGCTGACAAAGGCACGGACCTGAAACTTCCCATTCCTTTGGGTGGGAAATCTAGTGCCAGCTGGGAGAGAGCTAGGCACACACAGCTCCCAAAATTTCTGGCGCACAAATCGTTCCACAAGGAAGACACTTCATTCCACAACCTGGCGTGCTTGAGTTTTATATAGAGAAGAATGAACCTGCCAATCACTCTTGACCTTCCCACTCTGGAACACCTCTCTGCATCTGTGTTTTAAAATACAAGACAAAATGAATCCCAGGTATCTGCAGCATCTCAAAATATCCTTTTCCTGGAAGAAACCTTGCATTTTCAGAAGCATTTGTGTTCATCTTTGAGTCTTATAAAATGCCAATTTACTGTCTTTGCAATCATGAGGGCACAAGTCTCAACCCAAGTACTTCTTCGCAAAATTGCATCTTAAACTTGTCATACACAAAGCCACAGCTTCTCAAAATAAAGCAAGTTTTAACCCAGATTCTAGAGAATGTGTCGCATCAATATAAGTGATTTTTAAATACCATAAGTTTAAAATTTTGACTTAACACCCTTCTCTCTAATCACAGATAATAAACAGAAAAAGGATATTGAAGAAAATCATGTAAACTAGTGTGTGAGGAAAGCTGAAAATAAAGACCTTTGTCCTTACTCCATCATTCTTGGGCAAAGGACTGAGAACCCAATCTTGGGATCCAATGAAAACATGGAGGCTGAGATTTGCAAAGCAGTAGAAGTGAATAAAATGAGCAAAGAAGGACTTATGGAGTAAAGCATGTATTTCAGTGTGCAAACTCAACCTGACTACAGCCTATTTCTCCAGAGCTCAGGAAAACTAGAAGGTTCCAAGCCATCCAAAGAAACCCTGGGGAAGGATGTGAAACCCCAGGGCCTTTTGCTATGGATAAGCTTCAAAGTCGAGGAGAGGCATCACAAAACTGGCATACTCCACTCACTCCACACAAACCTTTTGCTAGCGGTGTTATTCCCAGGGACTTTTGGAGATTGGAAGTACATGTTCTGCAGCTTTCAAACCAGGGAAGAGGTCTGAGATTGCCACTTAACAGTGAAGCAGGAAACCCCAGTTACAGCAAGGAAATTAATTATAGAACGGCTTGGATTGGAATGGACCGTGATGACCATCAAATTCCCTGCTGTGGGAAATTATTTATCATGTCCATTGCCATTACTAAAGATTGGTAATTCTGCAAAACAACAGTGTACAAGGGAAAACATCTGCCAAGAGCTGCTCACACTGGTCTGGCGTCTCCAGGAGGGGATGCAGAGCCTGCCTGCCACAGGAATCCCTTGGGAAGGCAGGGATAGCAGGAGCCGGGAAGTGCGGGGAGGGCAAGGGATGGGGAAAGCAGCCGCGCAAGAGCTGTCAGGGCTGCGGGAAGGGCACGGGGCAGCCGGAGCTGGCGGAGAGCGGCTCAGAGGCAGGTGGGACCCGTGGCTACAACACCCCTGAAAGTTTCATGAGCCCGGTGCGGCTCTCGGTGCGAACGCGGCCGTTGGGCTAGGCACTCCTACACATACACACAGACACACAGACACACAGCCACGCAACACACCCACGCACCCACCGCTCCCTGCCCACGCCGACCCCGCCCGAAACAAAGGCCGGGCCCGCCGCCCCCCGCGCTGACAGCCCAGCCCGGCCCGGCCCCGCCACACGTGGGCCGCCCGCCGAACTTAGTTTGTCCCGGCGGCGCCGGGCCAGGCCGGGCCGGGCCGCCGCGGGCACCGCAGCCAAGCCGGGGCCGGGGGCTCAGGAATGAGGGGAGGTGGCAGCCCGTGGGCCGGAAGAGCCGGTACGGGCGCACAGGGCTCGGTGCGCCGGCGGCGGGGCCGCCCGCCCTGCCCGCGGGGCGGCAGCACCGCCCGGCCGCGGGGCCGGCGGGAGGGAGGGAGGGAGCGCGGGAGGGCGGAGGGCAGCAGGAGGGGCGGGCCTGGCGCCGTCGGGCCCGGGCGGCCGGGCAGGACTCACCCACGCAGGCGGCTCCTCCGGGCCCGCCGGGCCCGCGCGGCCTCACCCCGCACCGGGTACCAACGGCCGCAACATGGCGGCGGCGGCGGCGGGCGGGGCCGAGGGCGGGGCGGGCCGGGCACGACGGAACCGCCTTCCCTTCCCTTCCCTTCCCTTCCCTTCCCTTCCCTTCCCTTCCCTTCCCTTCCCTTCCCTTCCCTTCCCTTCCCTTCCCTTCCCTTCCCTTCCCTTCCCTGCCACAGGAACCCCGCCGCCCCGCCACCGCTCCCCCTCTGGGAGGCTCCTGACAGAGGCGCCCACGGGCCCAGCCGGGGCCCCGTGTGCCCTCTGTTCTGTTTCCTCACCAAAGCCTGCCCCGACAAGGGCTCCAGTTGCAGTCCTCGCTCCGTGCCTTCAAATCTTTCCTCCTTCCCACACCTCCCCTGATGCGGTTTGCTCACAATTACGCTGATCGACCCACCTGATGTCCCATGAAGGCGTGAGCGAAGATGTGTGGAGTTCCAGGCCGGTGAGCCTCACCCTGATCCCTGGGAAGCTGACGGAGCCAATAATCCCTGGAGCCGTTTCCAAACACAGCGAGGACAAGGAGATGTCTGGGATCTGTCAGCACAGGTTACAAAGGGCTTCCATCCCTGATAACCTGATGCCTTCTCCATCGAAATTACTAGAATGGTAGATTTAGATTCGAGGTTAGGGAGAAATTCTTCCCTCTGGGGGTGGTGAGACCCTGGCACAGGTTGCCCAGAGAAGCTGTGGCTGTCCTGTCCTTGGAAGTGTCCAAGGCCAGGCTGGACAACAGGGCTTGGAGCAACCTGGTCTAGTGAGAGGTGTCCCTGCCCATGGCAGGGGCTGGAACAAGATGAACTTTAAGGCCCTTTCCAAGCCAAACCAATTCCATGGCTTGTTCAGGGGATGAGGAGAGGGCAGTGGATATTGTTTGTTCTCCATCCATGTCAAATTCTGGGCTCCTCAGCACAAGAGAGATATGGACATACTGGAGAGAATCCAGCAAAGGGCACTTTATTAAAGTGGTGGAAGCACCTCCCCTGTAGGGAAAGGCTGAGAGAGCTGGGGCTGTTCATCCTGTGGAAGAGCAGGCTCAGGGAGGGCTCATCAGTGTCTACAAATACCTCCATGGAGCGTGCAAAGAGGAAGTAGTCATGTTCTTCCCAATGGTGCCCGATGCCAGGACCGGAGGCTATGGGCACACAGTGATACACATCATAAAATACTTTTTTCCTGTGAGGGTAACCACATGCTGGCACAGGTTGTCCAGGGAGGCTGTGGAGTCTCCATCCTTGGAGGTGTTCAAAAGTAGTCTGGATTTCCTGAGCAGCCAACTTTAGCTGGCCCAGCTTGAGGCTGGACTAGACGACCTCAGGAATTCTTTTCCAACCTCAAGTACTCTGGGGTTCTGTGAAGCATTTTCTGTCCTGGTGTAGATATGTCACACCCCCAATACCAGGTGTACAGCATTGCTCACACTGCATTTGTTTCTCATCTAGTTAAATAATTTTATTTTTCATTGTTATCATGGGAAAAAACCCCTTTTTTTCTAACTGACACGTAGCTTCACATCCTTGGTTTCTGAATCTGTGTCATCACTTTTCTTCTTTTGGAGGCGATAGCCAGTTTCCAAAAACGAGCAAAAGGCCAAAGGGAGTCACAAAAAGAAAACGTTTTCAAAATTGCAATTGTTTCCTGTAACTTTAGCACGTCTACGAAAAGCTCTAAATTGTATCTAGTAAGAGAGCTGACAATTGTTACACGATTTACCAAGAGCTGTCACAGTCCTGACCAGGACTTGCTTGCAGGAAAGCTGTAGTAATTTAAAGGATTGTGATAATTAAGAAATGTAATGCCAGTGGGAATTTAGCTCTTTCCCTCAGATGGCTGAGGAGGAGAGACAGCTCTGGAGTGGCTGGGTCCCTTCCTCAAGACAGCAGAGACACAAAATGCTCTAAGGAGAGTCTACACCTTTCAGCATGACCTAAAAATCACATTACTTTTCTTATTTTTAGTCCAATGTGGTGATTTGACAAATCCGGAAGTAAAAAATCTTCCTCCTCTTTGGTTTTCTTTTAAAGTTTAAATTTGTCCCTTTAGGCTTGTTTTGTAAAGGTTGTGGAATTGCCATCCCTGGAAGTGTCCAAGGCCAAACTGGACAAGTCTTGGAACAACCTGATCTAGTGGAAGGTGCCCCTGTCCATGGCAGGAACGTGGAATGGGATGAGTTTTAAGGTCCCTTCCAACCCAAACAAGTGTGGGATTCTGTGATTTGATGTGGAAAAGACAAAAGCTGTGGATCTGACGAGATGATGTACAGAGCAGCCCTCTGCACTTGTGAGATGCTGAGGCCTGAGCAGGCAATAATATTAATGTGAACCACTGGTGGCACCTCAGGGACGGAAACCCCTGGATTAAATACTCTTATGCTATGTCCAGTTGCATGTGAGACCTTTACTTTTAATTCTTAACCTGCTTGGGGTTGTTGGTGCTTGGTTTTTAGCTGGGGGAAATTATTCTTCCCAGATGCTAGTGTGTCGGAAAATGTATGGAGGCAGGCAGGTTGGCAAGGACAATGAGACCCATTTTATTTATAATGACAAACATCACAAAGTCTTGACCACTCATGTCTAAGCAGCTGTCAGTTTTCACATCAGCGATTCATTTGTTTCTGCCAGAGGTCTGTGTTACAGGGAATTACCTTCCGCTTGTTGCAAAATTTGCACATTACAAAACTATAATTAATGTTTCAGAAACTCTGGGGAAGGTTTGTTATTGGCAGGGTGAGTATGATTTCACAGACACAAACATTCCTCTAAGATAACAGTGTAGCCTTTGGCATTATCTACACACACACAAAAAAAAAAAAAAGGTGTAACTTAAATCAGGGTAATTAATTACACAGATGTCTTCTGTATACACTTAAAACTATTTACACCTAACACTTTGGCTTTTTGGTCTCCCTCACTCCCAGGGCCTGCCTTCTTCATTGTCCCAAACTGTTTTTTTTTCCTGTGTTTTCTTTATTGACACAAATATGGATGAGCTGATGCATCTCTTCAATGAAGATCCCTCTGTACAACCACTGATCCACCATGAACACAGAAAAACCTGCCTCCACATCCATGCTCACTCAGCATGACTTGTAGTGGTTATGGTACTCTTGCAGTAATGAAACCCTGACCTGAGTCAAATCTAAGAGAACGAAGCCATGTATCCCAGTGAGTTTCGGAATAGGAATATGAACCAGAATGTGACAAAATCCTAATAGAGAAGGACTGTTTCATGCCCTGACATGCTTCTGAATCACATTTGTTGGAATTTGGTGGATTCCCCGTTGGAGACATGATGAGATAGACAGATTTCTTGCAGGGAGGCTGCAGTCAAACCCTGCTGAAATGCCATGTATGAACATTGCCCATATCAGCTTTTGCTGGTGCAATACCAAACCCGTTCTACTTCTCAACCAGAAAACTGGGAGAATAACTTCCAGGCAGCCAGTTTTCTTCACCCATGAGAACTGCAGGCTCCAGTGCAGTGTGGACATGCTTCAAGGTCTGGGCAAGCAAGGACCCTTTACACAATCCTCTGTGCCAACAGCAGAGCCCTGGGCTCCATGTTGCTCTGCCTGAGTAGAGCTGACCTGACCATTTGAGGGGGTCCTCATGACTGCTGAACATGAGTGAGATTCACAGTGACCCCTTCCTTCTCCAGCTGCCTTGGAACGGACTCACTCCTACGCTCCAGTCTATGGCAAGAGAACCTTCTCAAGATTCTCTTCTGCTGAAGCAATGTTTCCTGTGGCTGCAACCTTGGGCCTGGCCCTGGGTCTGCAGTAGCTGGGGAACACCATGTTTTCCCCATATGTTTCCCAGGGTGACAAGGTTGGCTTGAGCTGTTCTTGCCTTTGTGCCTCCAGTTACTTCATGCAGTGGCAGTGGGACAGGTCTGTGATTGAGAAAGAACTGATCCAGGCTTGTAAACCTCTTCAGGGAAAAAATTAAACTTCAAATCATCTGTCATCATAGAATCATAGAATCATTTAGGCTGGAAAAGCCCTCTACGATCATTGAATCCAACCATTAATACAGCACTGCTATGTTCACCACTAAACCATGTTGTGTTTTAAATGTCCCCAGGGATGGGAACTCCACCACTGCCCTGGGCAGCTGTACCAGTGCCTGAACATCCTTTCAGTGAAGCAAATTTCCTTAATATCCAACCTAAACCTTCCCTAATGCTATTTGAAGACATTTCTCCTGTCCTCTTGGGAGCAGAGCCCGATCCCTACCTGGCTGCATCCTCCTGATCAGGGAGTTGTAGAGAGCAAGAAAGTTTCCCCCTGAGCCTCCTTTTCTCCAGCTGAGCCTCCCCAGCCACTCCTGGTGCTCCAGCCCCTTCCCCAGCCTTGTTCCCTTCTCTAGAAATGCTCCAGCCCGTCAATATCTTTCTTGTCATGAGGGGCCCAGAACTGCCCCCAGGATTCAAATTCAGCTTACACAGAGTCCCACAAGTGGTTGCATGGGCAAAAATGAAGACTGAGGTACTTGGCTCCTAGGTGGGATCCAGCTGGAGGGAGAACTGCTGGGGTAGAGACACCAGCAGCATTGAGCCTCAGCCTACATTACTCCTGGAAATTCTCCTGAACTTTGGTAAAAAAGTTTAAACAAAGCTTGAGAAAACTGCAGGAAAAATAATTCCACAGGGGTTCTCTGTCTTAAACTGCCTGTAGCACACTGCTATAGCAACATCAGTGCAGTTCTATCTTGAAAAACCTCCCCAAGAAAGCTCGAGAGATTGCTTTGCATGCTCACAAAAGAGGGATAGGGCTGTAGATGCTGGCACAAGGTTTGTATGTGGTACAGATGTAGCTGAGGGGTGAGTGAGATGTTTTTCCCAAGAGGAGGAACAGGAAGCCAATGTGACCATGTTTAAGGTAAGGTAGGAAAGAAGAGGTGAGTAGATGAAACTCTTCTGCATGTAAATTATCTCACAGAGCTTGGAGAGGCATTTAGGAGAACATATGAACATGTTTCCAGATGTCAAACAAGTATTAAGGGCAACATAACCCCAAAACAAGGGGCTAATGTACAGAAACCAATTCCAGTACTAGAGTAAGGATAAAAACAGCTCAGAAATGAAGGCTTCTGATGCATAGTCCCCCTGACCCTGCCACTTCCACCCTGGCCCTTACATACCTGAGCACCCTTCTTCATGCTTCTGGTTAATGAAACAACCTCAGGCACTTTCCCAGGTGCTCAGAGGAGCTTTGATCCTCCTCAGGGCATAGTGAAAAGGTCACGGAGGGGCTGTGAGGCATCTGAGCAATTTAATCTGCAGCTGGGTTCGAATGGGGCGGGTCTAGCCCCAGGCATGGTGGCACATGTCCAGGCTTTATCCCACAGCTTGCACTGAGGAGATGGATTTTAAAGTGTTCCCAACCTGGGGCAGAGGTTTTTCTTCATAACTAGGGACAGGAGGATAGCTAGGAACTAATGGATTTTTCTTCTTGCTCTCCAAACCTTCAAGTTCCTAGAAATCCCACAACTGAGGCAAAAAAATCCTCCATGTTTGACCTCCATCCCACCATACTAATGTTATATTAATGTCATACGAATGGCATACTAATGGATTTGCATCAGGAGCTGGGCTCCATCTGCGTGGTGCCCCAATGCGTGTCCCCTGAGCAAATCAGGGTGTGCTCCAGGGCACTCTGCTGCTCTCACTCCCTGGGTAATCCTTCCACCCACATCTCAGTCAAGAGAAAGACCAGCATCCTGGAAAAACTGCTAAATTTTCAATTTGGTTTGGATTTTGTTAGCATAAATGTCTTGCCTTCAACTTTGTGTTTTGTATTATTTCATACATGAGGGCAGAGCCCCCCATATCTACTGCAAGGGGATAAATGTAGACAAGTCGGTGCAGCTTCAGACTCCTACATGTCCTGTACCTCCCGCATCACCTCTGTCTCTACCCATTTCTCCTGCACTTCCTCTCCCTCCTGCATCTCCTCTCCCTCCTGCAACTTCTCTCCCTCCTGTGTTGCCTCTTGTTCCCAACTTGCCTTTGACACTTGTATCACCTTTAGTTCTGCATCCTCTGCCCAATGGGGCAGCCCATACTGGTACCACACAGGACACAGTTCCATGGCCCTGTGAAAGCCTTACTGGAGGAAAAGGCTGGAATTAATCAGCAGGAATTACTCCCCTGGAGAGGTCACAGCCGTCAACCATGTGTTGCAGTGCTGCAGCTCCTGAGAAGCAGCATTAGATGCAGTATCAATTTCCTAAAAGTTAGAAACTCATGGAATGGTTTGGGTTGGAAGGACCTTAAAGCTCATCTTGCTCCACCCCCTGTCATGGGCAAGGACTCCTTCCACTAGACCAGATTGCTCCAAGCCCCATCAGGGCATAGGGTCTCATAAGATGTGCAGGGTGCTGAATACTTTTTGTTCAAACAAGCTTTGAGAGAAAGAGGAAGAAAGGAAACTATAAAGGATGTGATAGATGGGCTTTTCATGGAAAACAAAAGAAAACAATTGTAAGATCTGTTAAGAAGAAAATTCTTTTTGTGCCTTAAAAACATGAGGGACTGTGCTGAGAAAGCAGTGTAATAGCACAGTCAAAAGTCATCTGAAAATGAAGTTTTCCACTGTGGACTTCTTTGACCCCATTACTGTGGACATTAGATCATTTTCATGTCCTTTTTTTATCCTGTTAGACATCCATGGGGCCCTCAATTAAGCTGGGCTGTCACTCACGACACTGAGCAATGGGCTGTGGTGGCTCTGATGTATCAGTGAAAGATGTTTAACTATAGGACAAACAAATGTCTCTGGCCTTCAAGAAACTACTTTCCAAAGGTTGAACTCATGCCAGCACAGCAGAGAAATGTGCTCAGCACTCTCATTGCAGCCTACCGGGAAACAACAGTGTTTCCTGTGAGGGAAAATATTGGAGAGGAGCCAGGAATGAATAAACTGCCTTATTGCATTGTGTATCATAAAACTTCTTCCTGTGAAAGGGCTAAGAAGGGCTTGTTAAAGCATTGATGAAGTCAAAGAATAAAATTATAACCTCCAGGTAGGTAGGAAACAGGTAATAAAGGAATTGACCTGTTTGGGAGGTAGCATGTGTCATCTTCTCCTGGAGCATCTTGCCATGTCATAGAGTGTCCAGCGAAGAAATCTCTCCTAATATCCAACCTGAACCTCCCGTGGTGGAACTTGAGGCCATTTCCTCTGCTTCTACTGGTGTATGTGCATCACACAAGGACTTCAGGAAGAGCTTCTATTCTTCTGCCCATGACAAAGGGATGGTGTGTCTCTGGGACAGTCTTTTTGATCCAGCCATTGAAGTGGCCTGAAGGAAGCCACTGGAGTTTGCTGATGTGCTGGGGGTTTGTGACATGTTTCTGAATGCCCTACGAGAGGAGTTGCAATGGGCTGACTGGGCTGATGCCAAGTGATGGCAATGGATGAGCATTAAATAGAGACTTCATCTCATGGAGTGAAAGGCATACATGAGCCAAGGAACTCCAGAGGCTGACAGACACAGCATGGAGACCACTTAGAAGGATTGCTCTTATGCTTTCAATAAATCTTCTGCCCAAAATCCTTCCATTTTTCCTCCCAGACTGGTTGTAATTTTCAGCATGTTTTTTGGTGTTTGCCACTGCATCCTTGGCAGGACTGTCCCAAATTAGTGCAAAGACTGAACCCTCCAGGTGAGATCTCACTTTTGATGCAAAGTGATTAACTTTGACATTACCATTTCACAAGCAGCAGATGCTTCATTCAAGTGCTTCAGCCATAAAGAGCTGAAGAAATGTGTATCCAAAATTAAGGCCCTGGCACAGGTTGCCCCATCCCTGGAAGCATCCAAGGCCAGGTTGGACAGGGCTTGGAGCAACCTGGTCTAGTGGAAAGTGCCCCTGTCCATGGCAGGGGGTGGAATAAGATGAGCTTTAAGGTCCCTTCCAACTCAAACCAATTGTAATTCACCAAAATTCAAGCCCAGGCTGGGGCTTCTCTCTGCCCACAGTGGACCTGGAGCTAGGTCCATGGCTACAGCTGTGGGTCATTTTGCTGCTTCTTGAGAGTTTGTCTATGACAGTGGGGCCACGGTGACTCCATGGCTTGCAGGAGAGGAAGACTGGGGTCAGGTAGTGTCGGGAGGAGCTCAGCAGTGATGCCAATGTGATGTTTTGTGCAGGTGGGCACCCATGAGGCTGCAGAAGCTCTCAGCAGGCCCAGGAGGGACTCCGGGGGCTCTGTTATGCCAGCAGTGCACTGAGTAAGACTATCCCCAAACTGGAAATGGTGTGTTAGTGATTAAATTGCAGGTTTTCCCTAATTAATACAGATGTCAGAGAGACTTTTTTAAAAGGATGTGAGAAACTCAACAGCAGTGGGACTTCAGAGAACAGCACAGAGAGTGAAGGTATGGGTTTAGCAGTGCCAGTGGTGTGAGGATGTAACTGGGAAGGGCTGCAGAGAGAGTGATTAAATCCCATTAGATTAGCTGAAACTTGTGGGAGGAAAGACAAGGTCCCCTGCTGAATCTCCACTGCTTGTCCCAGACCACCTTTGACTGTGAGCTCTCCAGAGAAAAAGTATTACTCAAATGGCACTTGTATATGAAAAGCAAATATCCTCTGAAGTCTTTTCACTCTGTGCCCTTCACATGTTCCCAAAGTGACCAGCCAAACCAACGTGGCAGAGAGCATGCCAAGCTCAGCCACATACACAAATCCTTTCCTGCAGACATGGCCAGGATCACTGCCCATCCTGGTATGACCAATGTATGCTGTGTGCACTTAACACAGTGAAATCCCCCAGTCTGGGAGGATTCAAATGATCTCACTGAAACTGAGTGAGAAATCCAAACCTGCTTATGAATTTGCATAGGCAACTTGCATGAAAAAGCCCAATCAGCAAGAGAACAGTCCTCCCAGAGCAGCTGCTCTGCACTGTCTCTGACCTCTCAGGCATGACCCTCCAGAGACGCCTGCAAAATAACCTCAAAAAAAGAGAATTATAACTTTCAGTAATGGGATGGGTCATTTGTATCTCCACCAAACACAAGGGATACACCACCTTCTCTGCCCCTGCTCTTGGCTAAATACTTTTTTATTCCACAGGCAGTGACAACCACCTTCTCTTTCCCCAGTAGCTGTGAAAGATGTAATCCTGCTGTCCCAGCTAATCTGACCTCTGCTCTTCAGGAACCATTTCTTCTTCATCTCCAATAACTCAATCTATTAACACAATCAAACTATGCTTAGAAGGATTTTTCCTTGTGAGAGTGATGAGACCCTGATTCAGATTGCCCAGAGAAGCTGTGCCTGCCCCATCCCTGGAAGTGTTCAAGGCCCAGTGAGATGAGATGTAGGTGGAGTTCCCTGTTGAGAACCAATTCTTTGCTGATGTTTCTGGTGTTAGAAATGATGACAGGCTGCCTTGGTATTATGTTGGTGCTCTGCTTTGCTCTGGAAAGCAGGGAGGTTATCAGGCTGCCAAAAGCTCCCTGACATTTGAGCTGTTTGGAACAAAAGGTTTAGCAAAAATCAAAACCTGGAGAAAAGACCAGTAACAACAAAAAACTTGGAGGAAATAATGGGTTTTGGAGCTCCTTCCCAGAGGACACAGTGAGTGGAACATTACTTCTGTAGCCTTCTCTGTGTCATGAACAGTGTTTCTTACGCAGCTCGTCACTCCTGCACAGTGCAGCAAAGGTCCTTCTGTACCGAAGGCTGCAAATGGGGGCTGTGCCACACACTGAGCTCCTCCCATGTGCAGCCAAGCACAGGCTCACAGGCAGGGACCTCAAGGGAAGGACATCAGCAGTGCCCCAGGGGTGCACTGCTGCACAGACACAGCACAGGACCTATGGGTACGACTCCTGACCCTCACACTGCAAAATACTCAAGGGCATCAAAATATGCACATCAAACCCTTGCCAGACTCCCAGACCACTCCACCACCCCAGCTCACCTCCAGACCTCTAAAACCACAGGCACATCTACATCCCCAAGGAAGTCCCAAAAAAGCAGTCCAAGGACTCCCCAGAGGATCACCTGAAAAGATGCAGAGGCCTAAAATATCTGAAGGTAAAAGCAGTCATTAAAAAGACATAAACAAAGGGCATCATGATTGTTTTACCACATCCCCAGACTTGAGAGGAGGCTGAAATAACCTTTACATAATACCATTAGCATTTTCCAGCGAAAACAATGGCATTTTAGGAGGCTGAATAATGTCTTTTCTTATCATCCAGAAAGGTTAGAGGTATTTATCTGATTTAATATTTTATAATTGATATGAAGTGACACAGAAGAATAAGGCAGGCAGGAGGTGGCTGCAGTGACACAGCAGAAGCCACCCTCTGCTTGTCCAGCAATGCCCAGCAGCCTGGGCATGAACCAGGTCTGGGAGCAACATTCCTTGACCATCAGCTCTACAGATAAGAGGACTTTGCATTGTGGCCTGCTGTGGTGAGGACCCCAAATGTTAAGGCCAGCTCCCCCACACTTGGAACGCTGCCACCTGACCCTATTTCAGTGTCCCATTTGCAGGAGCTGGTGCTCTATCATTGCATTCCCAGGGGATAAAACATCTTACAGAATCATAGGATCATGGAATTATTAAGTTTGGAGAAGCCCTCTATGATCATTGAGTCCAACTACCAGGACCACCACTAACCCATGCCCTCAAGTGCCACGTCCACATGTTTTTTTGTACACTTCCAGGGATGGTGACTCTACCACTGCCCTGGGCAACCTGTGCCAATGCCTGACCACCCCTTCTGTGAAGAATTTTTCTCCAATATCCAATCTAAACTTCCCCTGGTACAACTTGAGGCAGTTTCCTCTCATTTTGTCCCTGGCCCTGGTTGGGAACACAGTCCTGGCCAAACTGCTGCATCCTTCATACAGGGAAGGGGTGAGACATCCCTTCTGTGGAAAAGGGAGGGAGGGAGGGAGGGAGACGGAGAGAAGAGGGAGGATATAGGGTTTGAATCTGAGAAATAGGCCCCAATTCCCAGTAGGACCCAAGGCAGTCGGCACTCACGTCATCAGGCATAAATGCTCTCCACAACGGTGACTGTGAACCTGGAGAAGCAGCAGGTCAAGACCAGCACCCCTCTCTGGGACCCCAAACTGCCCCATCTCATGTGCCCTGCAGGCAGGTGGGGACCAGGGACCTGTGGGTATCCCATTGCTTCAACCATGCAGTCCTTGGGTAAGTATTGCCTAGTTTTCATCTCTGGTAAGGAATGGAAATGAGGTTATTCTTTGCTGAAACATTCTGGAAAGTCATAGCTGAAATCTCTCACTTGTCTCTTCCATCTGTTTATTTTACTACTTAATAACACATCTTGTCTCGTCAACTATTCCTGACACTGTGGCAAGAAAATCCAACTCTGTGAAGACAGATTTATCAAAGAGACATTAGCTTTTCCTTACTGGGTGACACCACATCCGTTCTTCTCCTGTGTGTGAAGTCTGGTCTGTAATTTCAAAGCACGTCTTCTATCTCTTTGAGGGGGTGATATGACCAATATATTTGAAATTGTTGCTTGTTATGCAAAAGGTTATCCAAACTGTGAAGATAAGAAGCAACTTCAAGCGTTTCAAGAAGCTCATTTGTTTGATGATGTTTTTCTCTTCACTGCCACATGATGTCACAGACCTAATTTCAAGTGATTAGTAGCAATGGCAAAACAGTAATTGAAATAATCTGTGATAGAGGAGAGAACTCTGGGACAACATGAAAAGTCTGTGCTATCAATAATTTCTCACCATTAATAACTAAGTCCTGGTCTGCAAGACTTCACCATGACACCAGACCTGCTCCTGCTTCTGCTTTCCAAAGAGGTACCCCAGGTCTCTGCAGAGGTGTCCAAATGCAGGTCAGCAGTGTGAATCACCTTTTGAGTCATCTTGAGTTTATTATGTTGGCAGTGGATGGCTTCACTCACCCCTTTTGTTTCAAACTATGTTCCTGGTTTCATTCCTGAGCCATCCACCTGATGTGAAAGTCTGGAAGAACTGAGTCTGAACCACATGACATTTTCAAATGAACTGTTTTACCATTTTTTCCTTATTTTCTAGCCCTGCCATAAGTTTTTTTGTTTCGTAAGTTTTGGAACCAGCCAAGCTGAACCAATGTCCTTGTTTGCTTTTTGGACAGGGAGCAGGGATATCTCACTGGAGCAGACTCTTGAAACTCCCAGTTTGGTGTTCAGAATCACTCAGAACACGTTCACTCTTCTGGTAGTGAACCAGAATATTCTGCTACAATATTCTGGTAGCACAACCACAGCCTTGGCTGGGAGGAACAAAATCCCACCTCCTGTTGGAAGCAGGACTGTCACCAGCACTGACTGAGAGCAGAGCAGGGCCACAGGTGTCTCCATGTGTGAAACATGATGGATAAAGGCTGCCTGTGACACACTGGCTATGAGAGCAGCACCTGGATTTAATGGTTCCCCCTCACTAGTACTGAGCCTGTGTCTCCCATTACTGTCTTGTGCATGGTCCTGTTGTGCTCAGAGGAAGCTGACTTCCAGTACCTGGTGCTCCAGAAGTGATCCTCAGGTAATGAAAGCAACCCTCAGCATTTCACAAAAAAAGGTGATTCCTGTATCATAACAGTTCAAGAGATCATCCTCTTCACTCCTTGTCCAAATGAAAGGCATTAACTTCCATAGAACATGATAAACCTGCCCTTTGAGGAGCTCCTCCTCTCCATGTGAAGTAACAGCTGCTGAATGCCTTTGGGATCTCTCCTGCCTTTATGAGAAGCTACTTCCAAAAACTAGGAGAAGAGGACCAAAACTATATTGTTGAATCTTGGAGTTTCCCTGTGTGTTCCTCCATATGTTTTATTACACTGCAAGCATATCCCATCGATGGCACCATGCACTCTGCCCTGTAATGTGGAGTAGGAAATGATCTGGCAGGTTCTGTATATCACAGAAAACCTCTTAACAAGTGGAAACTAAGGAGAAACTACCAGCTTCTAACGAATAGATTAAGATTTACTCCTGTGAGGGAAAAGGATTTGTTTCAAAAAGATGGAAAGAGTTAAGTGAGCTGTAAAGTGAAACGACTCAACATTGCCCCATACTGGTTTTTTTCCCCCCCAGAAATGACTCCAGCAATGAAGAGCTGCTGCTTTGTGTTTCTTTCCCTCTTTGGTTGAGGCTGGAGAGTGGCTGATGTGAGACAAATACACCTTTCCCTTCCTTTGATCACAAAAAGCCAACTGAGAACAAACCTTCAGGAACCTGCTGCCAACAGAAGGGTGCCAGGCTGGGGTGGATCTGCCAGTGCACACATAAAACATCTCTTGACTGTGCCCAGGCCCAGGATTTTCCAGTAACAGACTGAAATGGCATCTTCCAGATTCCCTGATTTCTCTGATTTTCACTGCCTTGTTTTCTCAGTCCTTTTGGGTACACTTGCCTTGTTTTGTCAGGAACTGACAAACGTCAGCAAATGAGCTGAGAACTACATCCCAAATAAATTCTGTAGTAAAAGAACATATCCTTTCAACAGGCTGTTGTCCAAGGTCCTTCCCTTCAACACATCTGCCCTAGCAGAGAGGAAATGAAGGGCATCTATCTAAAAATAAAATTATTGAATATTTAGGTGCTGCTATTTTCATCATGTATTAATTTAAAGCTTCAGCTCACTTGGTGTTTTTTAAAGAAAGTAAGACTTGGGTGAAGGAAAGCACCTGTATTACCTACAAAAGTGGTTTTAAGTGCTGTTTGTAGCCTCTGGGCACAGACTGGCCCAGAAACAGAGGAAGTGGAGCGTAATGGCTGTGGAAAGTAAGGGGGCAGAGAGGGAATGTAAACTGAAGCTAACATCTTGGTCTTGCTTTGCCTGCTGCTGCCTGGGTGCTCCTCCCTTCCCACCCTTCCAGCTGGTACAGGGGGTTGTGGAGCCCAGGGTCTATGGCTGCAGATTGGAAAGGATGTGGCCAAGAGACACATGGTAATCTTGGGATGCCTTGTTTGTCCCAGATGCTAGGAGATGGAAATGTAGATTTCCAGGAAAATTTACTGCCACTGAACAGTTTAACCATCATGAGGGAGTTTGGACTTCACATGTAAAGGGGATGAAGGATCCACAGTTCCACCCCCTCTTACAATGACTCCAGTTGGGGCCCGGGACACAAAGTCCACCTTTGCAATTCAGCAAGTTCCCAGACATGACAAACAATCAATCTCAGGGAATGAACCACCATGGGAATGTGGTAGTTCTCTGGCACTTGGCTGCAGGGTCTCCTTGGAGGAGCAGGAGAGCTGATGACAGGGACAAATGCTGTGGTTGGCACCAGGACAGAAGACCCCTTAAGCCACCCCAGAGGCACACTTACAAAGCAGATGGACAAATCACAAGGAATACTTTTTTTCATCTACACATTTCACCTGGCATAATTTCATCCTATCTAGTAATTTGAACCACTTTCTAAATCCAAACTTCAGTATTTTTAGTTACCAAAAAAATATAAAACAATGCTCACACAGAAGAACCTAGAAGCTCAAGTTGGGAGCGTGAAACCCCAGTAGATCAGTATTAAGTTACAGCCTGGCAATTAGAGGGAAATAAACACAGTTAACTCAGAACCATGTTCTGTGCATTTTTGTGCATTAAAAACACCAGTAGTGTTTTATTCAGAAAAAATAAACAGCCTCGCTTTGAGTGAGTTAAACATTCACATTAGATGACATTTGGCATGATAATGTCAGCTAGGAACAAGCCTTGCCCCAACAGTCCAGGAGGGTGTGAATAATCCTGATGGAGGCAATGAGACCCCCCCAGCTCCTCCCAAATGCCTGCAGAGCCATTCCCACTGATGTGTCCCCAGTGGCTGCTGGTGATAAGTTGATCTTTGGTTCTCCCTGAAATTAGTTTATTATTTTCTGGTTTAGCTTCTCCAACAGCCCATCTTATTTAAACCACATCCTCTGAATTATTCTTTTTTTTTGACTTTACATTTTTTTCTAGGGGACTTCCTAGTCTGCAGCCAGATGGGGCCCATCTTCTTTCTCGTGGCTCTACTCACTGTGAGAAGAATAAAAGCCTCCTCTGTTCTCTTCGGACAGGTTTCCAGCACTTGTAGAATGGCTTATCTGGAAGTAACATTTCGTATTTTTCTGTGCTGCAACTGACACCACAGCCAGGGATGTGTCTTCACTGCTGAAGGAGAGCAAAACAGAAAATTCTGCCTCCAACCTTGTTTTGCTCAGGCATTCTCCCCCCCTGCTACCTTTGACCTCCGAAGAAGTTTTGCCCGCCAAGCTTTCTTTCACAGGACCGCAGCAGCCAGAAGAGATCTTCAGTGGTCTCTGGTCCAGCCCTTGGCCAGCTTGGATCAGGTCATCGGCACCTTCCACAGTCCAGAGTGAACTGTCCTCTAAGGATGGAGACCCCACACTTCACTGGGATCACAGGCCCTTGCGGAACCATTGGATCACCCTCTCAGGCCCTTACTGAGCAATCACTTATATCAAACATGTATTAGGGAAGCAGTCAAGGAGGGGCCTGTACCCACCCAGGCTGTACTTTGAGCCCTGCTCACCTGTGGCTCTCCCTGGATGGCTCCCTGGAGTGCTTGAGGTTGCCCACAGCATAAACAGGTACACAGAAAAAATAATTTGCACTAATAATAACTGTTTTTGAGGTTATCCTTTCTCAATCCCAGTACTTTCCATCTCTCCAGTAAGACATTCTGCACCTGAGAGGAACTCAGAACTGCAGAGGGCTGAACACCCTTTAATGCCCCTGTACCACACTGGAAGGGGCAGGTGTCAGTGCACCTGCCTGGAGGCTACTCCTGTAAGAACACCAGCGTCTGCTGTAAACACACACCGGACAGAACATCTGACCTTCCTTTTCCTGGCAAGTGACTGTCTCGCCCCAGTTATAAATACATTCTTCAGAAATACATAACTGCATAACTTAACACCTGCTTTGACAGAGGCATGGAAAGGAAACCATGCTGGGACCCCAGGGAAAGCCTACACTGTTTCACCTGGTCCCCTTGGTCCAGCCCTATGTCCCTTGCACAGGTTGGTGAGATCCAGCAGCCATGGCTGGGATTTGAGCCAGAGGAGTCTGTAGTGTTTGTGGGCTTCTCTTCACATTTAATGCAGCAACATTTGTTTTCAAACAGGCAGAAAACATCACCTGGTGCCCTTGCCTTGCAGCAACGCTGGTTTTGCCTAGCAATGTTATGACTGGTGGGTGGCCCTGTCCTCTGCCAGACACCACGACGACTCCCCGCTGATCCCGACGCTCCCACGGGACAGGGAATATTCCCAGCAGGAATTGAGGCCCTGCACACCCCAGGGTGCAGATAGGAGAAACCTTTCCAAAAAAGAAGCCTTGGCCTCATTCAGACGGGGTGACACTGAGGCTGGGAAGCAGCTGGTGGATTCTGACAGATTTAGCACTCAAACCGAGACCTCAATTAAAAAAGCAGTTCCCAAGGCTGAGGTTCAGGGCCCATCCTGTCCTGGGTCAGCCCGAAGCAGCGCCAAGCAGAGCTCGCTTAGGTCACTCTCATCGTTCTCCTCAGGCTCGCTGCCAAAGTTGGAGGGGCTGCTGCTGGGCAAGCTGTGGCCAGAGCCTGTGCTCAGGGACCCCTGGCCTTTCGGGTCCAAGCTCAGTGCCGACGCATCCTGCAGGCACAGGCTGCCTGTGAGGGCAGGACCTCGCTGGGAGTCTGGCTGGGAGTCGTTCCTCTGGCTGAAAAACTGCCCCAGCAGGGATTTCTGAAGGGTCATTTGCAGGCTTTCGCAAGTCCTCTGTTTTGTGCTCAGCTGGGTATAATACAAATCCAACTGCAGGATCACATCTTTCTGGAAGGGGAGAGCAAACAATGCAAAGTGAATGGGAGAGTAAGATAGGAAGCAGAGCTTTTCTGCTGCTGCTGACAGAAATGAGCCTTGGCTGGCTGTTGTGCAGGCTCACAGCCCCATGCTGTGGCGTGATGAAGCAATGCTACTGCCAGGGAAAATGAGCTGTACATACTCATACAGCTCACGACACTTGCAGGCCTCAGCCATGGATTTTTGGATTTCAGGACTTCTGAAATCAGGACACCTCTCCTGGGATCTCATCAGCTCCATCAGGGCACTATAACTGTGAGCATCACCCCTGGGATGTGGGCACAGGGGAGCAGGAGGGGCTGCACCATAGCCAAGACCAATGCACATGGGAGAGGAAAGCATGAACCACTTCCAATCCTGGAAGTGTTCAGGGCCAGATTGGATGGAGCTTGGAGCAACCTGGTCTAGTGAGAGGTGTCCCTGTCCATGGCAGGGGGTGGAATGAGATGAGCTTTGAGGTTCCTTCCAGCCCAAGCTATTCTGGGATTCTATGAACTAAAACACACCTAACACTGTAAAAGCCAACAGCTTTAAGGAGCAGTGCTCCACAGGGATCTGTTCACAGCTCAGCACTATTTTAGAATTTTATAAGAGATGGAGAAATAACAGAATAACCACATTCATGGCAGTCAAAGCCCTGAAAGCAAACCTCCAGCACAGCACTATGCCTGAAACGCCTGTACAGAGAAGGAAGATGTATAATGGAACAAGAAGATTTTGGCAGGCAATACCTGGTCCAGGTCTCCTGTCTGCATTTAAAACTAACGCTGAACAACTGCAAAAGGTTCAGAAAACAGCTTCAGAAACAACCAAAAACTGAAAACATTGCCATATGCTGAAGCACATCACATACTCAGCAAGCAGAACTTGCTGTAGGCAGATCCAGGCAGCAGCTTGAGAACAGCACTCAGTGTAAGACCCACTGGCTGTGCATTAGGTGAGGAAAAAATCCAAATAGAGACAAGGTGTACTGTGGCTAGCACAGCTCTTTCCCATGAGAATTCTTTTTGTATTTTATAAATAAAGATAAAGTTTGGATGTTATTAAAAACAGTGTCCCAAGATCTGGACGGTGCAGGCCTGGCCAATCAGGCCTAGGGGGAGGTTTCTGACTGACCAATCTGGGTGACCTTTGAAAACTCTATATATATGATGAAATCAAAACAATAAAGGTCTTTCCTTCTTGCCACTGAGAACTGAGTTCTTTACTCTGCTAGCTGCTCAACAGCGACAGTGCACACTGCTGTTTGAGGAGAGACAAACCATAGGACCAGCAATTCTACCTCTCTCATGGTCTTTAAATAGTTTGAGCGTGTTTTGAAGTGTGCCAAAGAGGCACAGCTTGGATCAGGCTTGGCAGTGTTACTCTGACAACAGGAGATCCTAGCCAGCCTATGAGCTCATCTCAGGCAAGCGCACAGCTTGGTGAGACATCCTCCACCTCAGGTAAGTGGGCAGGTCTGGCCTCCCCGTGACTGATGGGGCAAAGAGCATCTTCCATGGCCAGGTAGCACAGAAAAACAGAACAATCCATGACCAGTGATGCCTCTCTCTGCTCCCAGCACAGGCTGCTATGGGTCAGCTTTAAAATGAAGGCCAGGCAGGGGAGACAACACAAAAGCAAAGAGCATCCACACACAGGCTCTTCAGCCTGACTGTAAATCAGATTTTGCAGAGGTGGAAAAGGTGAGGTCAAAGGACAGTGCTCTCCTATTGAGCCAGGCTGGGAGAGCTGGGGGTGTCCAGCCTGAAGAAGAGAAGGATCCAAGGTGACCTTAGAGCCCTTTCCAGTGCCTAAAGGGGCTCCAAGAGAGCTGGAGAGGGACTTGGGACAAGGGGCTGGAGGGACAGGACAAGGGGGAATGGCTTCCCATTGCCAGAGGGCAGGGTTAGAAGAGACACGGGGAAGGAATTCTTCCCTGTGGGGATGCTGAGGCCCTGGCAGAAGTTGCCCAGAGCCGCTGTGGCTGCCCCATCCCTGAAGTGTCCAAAACCAGGATGGATGGGTCTTGGAGCAACCTGGGATAGAGGAAGGTGTCCCTGCCCATGTCAGGGGGTGGAACAAGATGAGCTTTGACATCCCTCCAAATCCAAACCAGTCTGTGATTCTGTAAAAGAGGGCAGCTTTTATGCCTCTAACATCGATCTGGATGTGACACAGACATGGACATGTCGTCAGAGGGGCATATCCAGCTCCAGCCATGGGAATGGGACACCAGTTCCATCAGAGTGCAGGAGAACTGTGGAAATTTTCACCTGGCTACTCCCTACCTGAATTTTCTGCAGTGCACAGAGCTGGAAGACACAGTCCAGCTCCTCCCGCTTATACATGGAGGCAAGCAGAGTCTCCACATGGTCCAGACAGCTCTCCCTCTGGATGGCCATGTCATCCGTCTCCTGCAGGGGTCAGGAAAACAAGAGGAAATGCAAGGAAATTTCAGTATCAGCATGAAGCAGTGAGGCACAACTGCCCATCAAACGTGCTCAGGGCTTTGATTGTTATGTTGCCTGGTGGAAATGCTGTGTATCCTAATGGAAGTACTAGAGAGAGCAAGCAACAGGAATGCAGAGATTTTACACACTTGCCTTGTGCATATCAATGAGAAGACCCTGAGAACATCTTACTGTGAAAAACGGGGTACAGTGGAATTTTCTGCAGTGCAGGAAGCAGCAACAGCTGGTATCACAACTACTGGTAGTGCCAGCAGTGTGTCATGGAGGGAGCAAGTTTTCCAAGGGCACAGCTGGAGGAAGCTCTGAGTTGTGCTGAGCGCTGAATTAGCCCCCCACCATCTACAGAACTGCCAGTTCTTGACAAGGTTCTCAAATTTAGCCTAAACAGCCCCATGTCTATGAGATCCTCTTCAGTACCAATCGTATCTTGGAACCACTAATTGCCCGGAAAGAGATAAGGGAATAAAGGCCTTATGAAATCATAGATCATAGAATATCCTGAGTTGGAAGGGACCCACAAGGGTCATTCAGTTCAACTCCTGGCCCTGTACAGACACCCCAACAACCCTACCCTGTGCCTGAGAGCATTGTCCAAATGCTCCTGAAGCTCAGGCAGCCTTGGGAAATTGACCATGTCCTTGTCACTTTGGATTTGAGCCCTCCAGGATGGGTGACAGACCAGAGTCCACCAGCTCCTTCCAGAAAGTACTTCCCTCTGCTAGCTCGCTCTGTCAACTGTCCCAGTGCAATCCTTAGCAGAACTTGCACTGGGCATGCCGATGAAGGATGCTGTTAGGATATTTGGGGAGGTAGAAGTTGGAGAAGCCCTGGGAGCTCTTCCTGAACTTCTCTGAACTGGCCTTTGCCTGCAAGCAGCAAAGTGATTTGGTTTTGGCCAGGAGAGTATCGGAACGTTGGATCCCAAATGCTGTCTGGGATCTGCAAGCATCAGGATCACCCATGCACACAAGGCTGGTGGAACAGGAGTAGCACCATCGCTGATCCAGTAGGTCACTGGAGGCTGTGAAAACATAATTTCTCTCTGTGCAGAAGAAGGCCAAATTCATGTCCACACTTGGCAGCTCATTACTGGAAAGACAAACTGGAGGGAGCTTGGGGAAGTTCAGGCCAATGAATGGAGACTAAACCTGGAGATCAAAGAGGCACAGAGCAGAAAGGAGGGTGTAGCCCTACTGTGTTCAGCCAACTCCATCCTCCGGCACATGGTCCGACCTAAAGAGTCACCTCCAGCCGTGGGGTCCAACGGCAGAAGGACATGGAGCTGCTGGAGTGAGTCCAGAGGAGGCCACAGAGGTGCTCTGGAGCCAGGCTGGGAGAGCTGGGGGTGTTCACCTGGAGCAGAGAAGGCTACAGGGATACATCAGACCTCCTTCCAGTGCCTAATGGGGTTCCAAAAGCTGGAGAGGGACTTTGGAAAAGAGCTTGGACTGATAGGACAAGAGGGGAACAGCTACTCACTGCCAGAGGGCAGGGTTAGGTTAGAGTTAGGGAGAATATAATCTCCACTCTGGATTTTCCTTCTTGCAATTCAAATCATGATTTACTTCCATGTTGGAAACAACTTTTTATAGATTTGAAGGCCCCATAAAATCAAAATTTTTGCTTTTCTTGCTGAAATGACAATTGCCTTGCTCCTTCCTTTCATTACTTTGTCTCTGCTTTAGTTGGCACACTTTTTTTCCATGAAGCACAGACCCAAAACTGGACCCAGTGTTCCAGCAATAGCCAAGAGAACCAGACAGGATCTCACACAAATCTCAGAGCTCTTGTTTGCAACCTTGCCATGGTTTTGTACCCTGTTTTTGTTGCCCCTGCTGTTTTGGGCTCTGACCAGAACTAGCTCCCCACTCATGGCCCATCCCATGCTTACACTAGTTTTTATTCTTGCTCACGGGCAGGAACTTGCATCAGCTGAATAACATCCTTAGCCTAAAATTGGACCTTCAGTTTATACAAATCCTTCTAAAATCTAACCCTGCCTTGTAGCACCTTACAGAGACACTTGGTGTTATGGGATCTGTGTATTTAATAAGCACATCAGTGAAAATCTAAACCAATCCCACAGCCCTGATTTTCAAAAAAACCCAAACATATTCAATCACCCTCTGAGAAGGAACGTTTTCTCTTTTAAATGGAATTTCCTGTGTATCACTGTGTGCCCATGCCCTCCAGTCCTGGCACTGGGCACCACTGGGAAGAACCTGGCTCTGTCCTCTTTGCACCCTCCCTGCACATATTTGTAGACATTGATGAGTTCTTCCCGAGTGTGCTCTTCCACAGGATGAACAGCCCCAGCTCTCTCAGCTTTTCATCACAGGAGAGGTGCTTCAACCACTTTATCATCTCCATGGCCCTTTGCCAGACTCTCTCCAGTATGTCCATATCTCTCTGTGCTGAGAAGCCCAGAACCAGACATGGAAGGAGGATAAACAATATCCACTGCCCATGCCTTGTCCTCTGAGCTCGTCACTTTGATGCAGAAGGCATCAGGTTATCAGGCATGGAGGCCCTTTGCAATCTATCGTAACTGCTCCCAGTAACCTCCTTGTCCTTGTTGTGTTTGGGGGTTATTGGCTGTGTGTGGCAAGCACAGACTCTTTCCCATGGGAATTTTCTGTTCTTCTTCCTATGTTCTATAAACAAAGATAAAGTTTAGATGTAATTGAAACGGTCTCTGGAAACACAGGCGGTTCAAGCCAGGCCAATAGGCCTAGGGGGAGGTTTTGAACTGACCCAATCCGGATGATCTGTGAAAGTCTATATAAGTTGGAATTAATTAATAAAATTAGAATTTTGCCACATTTGAGAGCCTGATTCCTTCACTCTGCTAGCGGTTCAACAGCGACAGCTCTGTCACTTTCTCAGATATCACAGTGAGGTTGACCCTCCTGGAAACCCCCAAATCTTCATTCTTGCCCTCCTGGAAGGCAGGAGTGACACTGGCTTTTTTCCAGGCCTCAGGAAGACCATGATGAGATGGAGAGTGTCCTCACAGTCTCACCTCCAGCTCCCTCAGCACTTGTGGGTGCACCCATCAGATCCCAGAGGTTTGTGACTGTCCAGTTGGTTTGGCACTCTCTGACCTGGTCCTGCTCCTCCTCCACCTGTCTCCCTCGCTCCAGACCTTCTCCTTAGTTTCAGGGTTCTGGGAGTCCTGAGATACTTGTAGGAGCGCCTCTTCTTGTCCCCAGATCCAGCTCCATGTGGGCTTTGGCCTTCTGAGCACTGTTCCAATGTGTCTGAACCACACCTCTATAGTCCTCCTACATTACCTGCCCCTGCTTCCACCTCTCACGTATCTTTTCATGCATGAGCTCAGTTAGGAGTCCCCTACATCCATGCAGGCCTCCTTTGCTTGATTCCCTGTTCATCAGGATCTTTGAAAATCCACCAGGGCTGGGTTCCACAGGAACACAGTTCTCCAGCCCAGTGACCTTCAAGACATTCACTTGGGCAAGGAGCAACCTGGTGTGTCTGCTTTAGCAGGAGGGTTGGACTGGATGATCTCCAGAGATCCCGTCCAACCCCAAACATTCCATGACTCCATGACATCGAGGCATCAATCAGAGCCCTAACACATGAGATTCAAAGCCCGTCAGCTGACAGCAACTCATTATCTGCAAGTATCTGCAGTCTGATAAATTCCCAGCCTCCAAAGCCTCCTGTTCCACAAACTAATTCCCTTCCACACTCTCCTTTTATCATTTCTGGCCGTATAGGAGAAAATGGAGAAAAGTATTTTCTAAATTGATTTTTTTAGACAATTCATAATTATTTATAAACCTTTCGCCACGGTGGGATGTGTTTTTTAATGAAGATGGTGCCCAGGAATTGGCAAGGCCAGGTTTTAGCTGGCCCAGAAATATGGATATTCTAAATAAATTGGGGGAAGGTTGACTAGCAAGACCCTTATGTCAAACAGCTCCAGATCAAGTGTCTGGAAAACAAGGAGATCCAACATAAATATTTTAAAAGTAAGGATATAAACAGTATAGAGAAAAAAAAATGGAAATGCCTTGGCTGTCAGCATCATTCCTTTCTATGTTTCAGCATCATTTCCTTCCATGTGCTAGAGCAGCTTCTCCCTCTAAAGACAGTGCTTGTCAGGTAAAAATGCAAGCCAGGCAAAACACAGGATGGGAGGGAATAGAGGACAACTAAAGGAAATGGATCAGTGCTAGGAAATTCCATCATAATTATTCCTAGCAAGCTTATTTAAGTCCCTTTGATAACCAGAATATGGCAAATGGTGGGAAAACTCCCATTTCCTCAACTCCCCATTTCTGAAGTGAAACGGCTCTCTGGGATCATTCTCCAGGGCTTACAATCTCACATTCAGCCTGGTGTTGTAGGCCTTCAGCCTCCAGCTCCTGCAGCTCAGCCATGCACACGGGGCTCAGAAGGCTGCCAGCCGCCCTCAGCATCCCCCAGAAGTGCTGGCAGGATCCTGGAGGGAGGCTGATGCCCCCCTGGGCACCTCAGGGGTCCCACGGGGGTGTGGTGGCCATTGTGATGTCTGAGGTGGGGCAGGTGACAGTTATGGGAGGATGTGCTGCTGCCTCCACAGAGAGCACTGGAGCTCAGCGTGATCCTGCTCCACCATGCAGTGGGACAGTAACAGGGATCTGGCTGTACTGGGGTCCCATTTTGTCTCTCTGATGCCTCTTGAGACGGCTCCAGAGGCAGGAGCAGGCAGCTGGATCCCCTGTTCTTCCCAGTCACTCATGCGGGGGGAAGCACACAAATACACCCTCACACACACAGACACGATTTTCATGCATGATTAGGGAGCTCACAAGAGGAAACAAAGCTGCAGCTTAGGAAAGGGCAGGATCAGGCTCCAGACCTCCTGGATATACCACACTGCATCAGTGACCCTAATATGCTGAGGACCAGTGTCCCTCCATGAGCAACAAGGGCCAAAAAATCCACCGCAAATCAGCTACGCTTTGGGAGAAGGACTACAGAAAACAAGGGAGATGGTTACAGAAAGGAGCAGCAAATTAAAACCATAGGGGTGTCATAGAGACCACCTGGAAAGTCCACACTGGGCACATGGCATGTGAGAAAAGGTGTGAGAAAGCGTGCAAGGAAGCTGGAACATCTCAACTGGGAAGGAATATATTGTTGCATTAAGATATATTAGCACAGCAGGCTAAGAAGGTATGAGTCAAAAAGCCACCTGCTTTCAAACACAGAAAACAGAATAGCTCTTGACCTCAATCAGATTAAATGCAATAATTTAATCAGGCAGGCCAGAAATCAATCTGAGGGATAACTGATTAAAGGTACCAAACTGCTGCCAAATCTTTTTTGTGATGCATGAGGAGCAAGGCAGGGAATCCCCTGAGAAGTGGAAGGAGCCTCAAAGAGGCGTATGCAGAGGAGGGGATCCTTTTTCACCTGAGATCAGCCTTTCCCAGCCCTCAGGACTCAGCCCAACCACTCTCCCACCTCTGCCCTGGGGAAAGCAGCCCAGGAAGGGGACTGGCCAGACGACTCACGACGGGCTGGCGGAGCAGGAGCTGGGGCTCAGTGACATGGATCGGGGGGGGCTGAGGCTTGGCACACACAAACATCAGGTTGGAGAAGAGGCGGAGGAAGCGGAGCTCCACTCGTGCCCCGCATGGGAAGGTCACTGTTCTGCTTGGTGGCTCTGGAAGGGAAATTCAAGCAGGATCAGCTCCTTGGAGGGTCCCAGCAGAACCTCCCTGCACAGCAGTGTCCCTGAGGGGCACGGGGATCCCCAGTTTCTTCCTCCCCACACCCTGCACGGATGGCTCACCTTTGCCATGTCCCCAGCACTCAGCAGCTGCTCCCAAGGGACAGATGGGGTCAGTCAGGGACCGGGCTTCTTTTAGAGTGTGCTTGATCTCCATCACCTGCTTCCCAAAGACTAGGGGATCCCGGCCAATGTCTGCAGGAAAGAGGTGAAAGTACAAAGATCACTCCAGGTTCCTTTATTGATCTCCCTTCCTTTCAGGCCCTACATAAATGTCTCCATGCTGTTGCCAGGATAACGAAAGCTCCCATGGGGCATGGCCTGTAATTTGGATTTTAGGGAGGAACAGTCGGCTGGCTGGGATGGGGTGATGTAGAGCCACTCGGTCTCTGCTCTCTTTTCTCACCCCCGGCAATGAAGTAAGTGGTTTCTAGCTCATCTCTCACCTTCTAACACATCCTCCAGCATGTGTGTAACCTTTTTCTCTTGCAGAATGTGTTTCTTCAGGTATTTCATGAAGATCCCAGAGCTGAACTCCCCATCCTGCAGTTCAAAGGCTTCTGCATCTTCGCTCCTGCAAGAGTAAAGACATTTCTTCAGAGTCCTCGCAGCTCTGCATTGGGCATGAAGTCCAAGGTGAGTCTGGGGTGGCCAACTCCATCCAGACTCTATTGGCTGGGTGTCAGAGACTGAAATAGTTCATGCCTCAAACACTGATATAAAGTTTTGCTCATTATAACAAAAAGTGTATAAAGAAGCTACAATCAAAGAAGCCTCCCGGAAGATACCTGACTGGGACTTTGGACTAAGTCAAACTGCTGAGATTAGATAAAGGGAAACGCTATTGTTCAATCATCTCAAGCTGAGGGAAAGGAATGCATCCACAAAGGCCAAAGCCACCAGCTGCACTGAGAATCATCCCTGGCTGAGTTTGGGGTGGGGGCAGAGCACAGCTCACAGAAGCCAGGTTTACACAAACTGGCCCAGCTGTGGAATCCCCAACCCCACAAGCCACATCCACAGGACTTTCTCGTGAGGGGCAGCTGAGGGGGAGTCACATTCTATCAAAGACCCCCCCAGAGTGCTAGGCCTTGCACCACAGGAGTGCAGGTGATAAGCAGAGTCTGCTGCAAGAGACTGCTCCTCCCCTGGGGGGACATGCCTGGACATTGCCCCTGGCCTGAGTGTATATTAACCCATGGCATCCTGTGCTTCGGGGGGGGGACCATCACCACCAAGAAGACCAGCTGGAGAGGATCAATGCAACATTGTTGGGATCCACAGATGGTAATATTTTCTCTTTCCCTCTTTCTGTCCCCCCACCTCTTTTCCTACTTCTCTTTTTCTCTCTTTTCTTCCCTCTCTCTCTCATATTTTCTATCAAATAAAACCCATACTATTGACTGGCATATGGTCTCATTTGTACCTTAATTCGGGCAGAGGTATTTCCAAAAAACCTTAATAATTAGATCATAACATTTGGTCTGAGTGAACTTCTCAAGGAATAACACAAAATGCTTGGCTTTGGCCCTGGAGAGAGTGAGCAGGCCAAGGGATGGGAAAAAGCAGTGAAACGGAATGGGATAGGACAGCACAGTCTCCTTTGTCAGTCCAGGCAGGTGACAAAGGTGAAAAGCCAGTGGAACTGTCACTGGACCAGTAAATAACACCCAGAATCTTCAGGAGGCTTTGGGTGGGTTGCTCATGGGACATGCACCTGAGGAATGAAGCTGAAGAACAGGTGACAGGAGCTGATGTCACCTTCACACACAACTTGTAACTGAAGCACAGGCTGATGGCAGCAGGAAGGACAGAAGTGCTTGAACAGCAAACCCAGCAGATGGAGGGTGAGAGCCAGAGAGAACATGAGAGAAGCCCTCTCCAGCCTCCAGAGCCACCATGCATGAAAGAAAGAATGAGAGGAGACAGGGCTGTGCCAGCGTCTGGTCCTGTGTGAGGGTGTGAGAATGTTGAAGTCACTTACGTGGCATAGCCATAGACAGTGTTTCCCCAGGGCTCCAGTGGCTGCACCTGGGACAAGGCACGCCCTGGATTATACCTGGAGAGGAGGCAAAGGCACAAGTCAGTGTCAAGGACATCTGTGAGCTGGAGGGGACAAAGCCCACACTCCTCATGTCCATCTCTAAGGGATGGCAGTAGGATCAACACTCACATCGGATACAATCAGAGAGACTAAAGGTGGGAGTCCCACCAAGAACCCAAACCACAGGAAGAGGAGTAGGTATGTCCAACTGTGACTTATCTGCACTGGTGAGCTGCTCCCTACATTGAGCTTGGAGCTGTGGTACAACCTGGAGCTGTGGGTGCACGTTGCCTCCTCCCTCCAGAGGCTGGATTTTAACAACTCCAGGCAGCACCACAGTGCAGAGAATACACAGGTTCACTGTGACCCAATGAATGACTGTTCCTCAAGAAGTCAGAGATGCACACCATGGTTACGGCTCTATTGCCTTTGCTGGGGGTCTGGGACACCCTATAGGGCCCTTCCAGACCACTTTTGCCTCAGGGAACCAAAGCAGGCTAGGGCTGATACACCCTCAGATCTCCCCAGGAGATGGGCTCAGGACACATACACGAGTCTCAAAGCCCAAAACTCGTCCTGGCACCTCAGTCTAGCACAGACACTGTTATTTCCAAAATCAGGTAGACCAATGGTGCCAGGATCTGATTTCCAACAAAAAAGTTATCTTGGTTGCATTGAATGGTCAAGCTTTGCCCATCTGACTGCAGCCAGACTGACAGCATGGGGACAGGCTGCCTCCAGTTCACACCAGTGACTCGGAGCTGTTGCCAGTCGCACGGGGACAAGAGCCAGGCACAGAGGCAGCATTAGTCCATGTAATTCAATTCCAGCACAGTTTCCTGGTGCTGGAGCTGGCATGGTAAGGAGAGCAGAAGGGACACAGGGATTGTCAGCAGCCAGCACATCCCCTACCACTGGTGGCACAGTCTGGAGACATTTAATGGCAGAATTCAACTGGCTTGTGTAAGTTGTCTTAAATATGTTCAGAGGAGGAAAGGTGAAAAAGGAGACATGTTTCTAAATCTGCATATTGAAATTTATCTGCTCCTCAGCTGCTCCTAATTTATTGCAGAAATCTTTGGTTCCAGGTCCAAGGATAAATCAGGGAATTCCTGGAAAAGGCAATCACATCCGCCCAAAATGAGCATATAAATGTATGAGGCTACACACAGGTTCTGTGTTCTGGTTCCTCGCCTACTAAAGCTGAGCATCTGCTCCCACTTGGCAAAGGGAGGATGTGTTTCTTGCCACCCTGGCATTTCTGATGCCAACACATGGGGTGAGGAGAAACTCTGGGTGAGCTCCCTCTAAGCAGACACAGCTTCATGCATGAGCTGCTGACAGACATGCAGCATCAGTGTGACCAGGAGGGTGTTGGGAAAGGAGGCCCTGGAAGCCTTGTGTTACATAGCAGTAAACACACAAAGGTGTGAAATCCAGATGCTTTCCTGAGCTGAAATGGTGACTTGAGAAAAAATGAGCTCAGGAGAAAGCTCCTACTCCTACAAGATCAGGGACAGCACCCACTGCATGAAGTGCTGTGCTTGCTGTGGGAAAGGGGAGGTGTAAACTTTGGGGAAGGAGGGAGAAAACCAGCTGCACAACTCTGCCTAGATATCACGGCAGGTCTTACACTGCATCCTCTTCCCAGAGCACCACTGAGACTCCATTGAGCAAAGGAACCACTGCCAACACCAAAGAAGGAGACAGCAGCTCAAAGGGAGACAGATACCAGCTCAAAAGTTTATAGGTTGTTAACATTTGCATTGGTGGTCCCTGTGCAGCCCTCACACTGCCTCCCCATCACATGCTGCCCTCAGATGGCACACAAGCAGCTCAGAACTGCACTAGTCCGGCTCCAGCAGAGTATCCATGAGAGCCAGGTGTTCCTGTTTGGCTGCAGGCCATCCCCTGCCTGTTATCATACTGGGGAGGGCAGCCAGCTGCTGCCAGGTGTGCCAGGGAAACAACACACTCTGCTCTCAGTGGCCAGCAAGAAGAGAGAAAGATGATGCTCCACTCTGGGGAGTTCAGGGCAGCATAATTTTGTTATTGTTTTACATTATGCTGTTGTTTTAAAATTTTTCTGTTGTTTAAAAATTTGCTGTAAGGGTTTTTAAGAAAAGCCTTTCCCTCTTTAATTTAGTAAAAAATGGGGAAATGTGATAATAGCTTCAGATCCCCCACACCCATTTTGTAATGAGTGTACCTGTCACCTATAGTCCTGCCTTCCCCACCCCAGGGTCCTGGCCACGCCCTCCAGTTTCCCTATTGGTTCCTGTACCCTAACTCCGCCCATGTACTGCCCCTGTGCCCAGAGGTCACTGGGCCAATGTGCTGTCTCCGCTCCTCTCTGTTTCCCTATAAAACCCCTGACCCTCCGCCATCTTGTTGTCTATGCACCATGTAGTCTATGCAGCACATGTCTATGCATGTGGCTGTCTATGCACCACATGTGTCTGCGCATGTGAGGCCTTCACCCTCGAGGCATCTCTGCCTCTGGGAGGTCGTCGGTCTCTGCTGCACCATGCGAATAAACACCTTCCATGGACACAACGCATAGACCCTCCTTGCCTCCTTTATCACTGCCGGTTGTGGAAGCAGACGAAACCAGGCTAGCCGTATAGCTCCCCAGCCGGTGCGAGCGCAGTGTCCAGCCCTGGGACAGAGGGTTTGGTGCACTGAAGCACTGAACTGGGCCAGGCAGAGATGCTTTTGGTAAGGTCTGCTTTAACATCCCTTAAACCGCAACAAAGGGACATCAAGCTCCTGCTCCAGAGTTGCAGGACAAGTCCCAAGACAGCCAGTTTTAAGCTGTTCAAAGCAAGCAGCCCCACCAGTGCAGCTAAAAGACACCAAAAATTTTCCAGGGGCTGGCAACTTTCTCAGCGTATCAAAAGCCCTGTTGTCTTTCCAGTTCTTAGCACAGGAACCACAGCACAAAGAGAGAGACATTCTTTCATTTGCTCTCCAGGTATTTTCTGACCTGTAAATCTGCCTCAGGAGCCTGAAATAAATGAACTAATAACAGCTTCTACTGCAACAGTCCACCCACCTCTGCTGAAATTGGACAAGTAGTAATTTTCTGCAGCAGGATAGAGGTCTTCAGGCCAAGGGAGGATGATGGGTTTTCCACAGAAAGTGGGAAAATGCTGATCTCTGACCTCAGCAGCAGCTGCTTCACAACACGACCACTTCAGAAGGATTTAAGGCCAGTAAAAAACAAATAGCAGGGCTGAAAATATTTTCCCTGACATGCTGCACTCTTCTCACTGAGATGTTAACAAGAACACAGCCAGGAGAAGAGAGGTGAGCTGAACACTCCCAGCCTGAGCATGTGGGAAACATGGACCAGGAAAGCACACAATCAGCAAGGCCAGCTCAGGTGGGTCAGGCTTGAAACACAAAAGACAGACCCTGTACTGAGTTTCAGCCAACAATTTACACCAGGCAGAGCCATCCCTCCACATGCTTGAGGCAATCTGCCTGTACTTGACAGGCTTCTTCACCTCAAAAACGCAAGGGAGGGTCTCCAGCCCCTTCTCTCCAGCAGATCTCAGACAAGGTCTGATGCTCTCTGCACTAATATGTTACTTACCCACCCCCCAGGACACCCTGCAAGACCTGACAGTGTGGCTGATTTCATTGCATAGATCAGTAACTTCTGACAGAGGCTCAGCAGCACCATGTGGCAATCACAGGGGCTGTCAAAACCCACAGGTGAAGATGGCCTCCCTCTGCCAGCCCTTAGAATGCCAAGCTCATGTGAGGAAGGGGGAAGAGCACCCTACCACTTTCTGCAGGTGTCCAGCAGGATGATGTTCAGGGCTGTCTGCTGCTGCTGCATCTTCTGGAGGATCCTTTGCACACTGATGCAGTTCTCAGGGGCATAAGGTTGTGGAGCATCAACAGGGACCATGTAGTTCCTCCCCAGATGTTCATATCCGTGCCCAGCATAGTAGAATATAGCTGGGAACAGGGAGAGGAGAGGATAAATCAGGATGCCAACCTGTAGGTCTGTAACAAGCTCCCCACAGCCAGGTCCCACCTCCTGTCCTGAAGAGATACTGGTGAAGGGCAGACCTAGACCAGTAGCACCAATGGAACTGGAGCTACTTTGAGCTCAACTTTTTCCCAATTTATTCCCTTCATTAGAGTTGAAAGCAGCCCCAAGAGGCTCTCCTGTACTTGTGGATTCCTGCACTGCTTGTCTCCTTAAGTCCCTGGCTTTACATGCTTCCGAACCTTCTGTGCTACAACACCCAGGCTCGGTACCTGCCATACTGAATTCTACCTTTGTACAATGTTTTGGTTAATCTTCAACTCTTTGAAGGATTAAGGCAACAGAAAAGGATTTTACCATGATGGAAAATATGTTAACAGCCATTTAAATGAGAAGCTCCTCAGCTTCCTAGTTTTGGAGAAGAGACTAACAATGGATTAGGTAATGGGAAATATGGTCAATTTCAAAGGTCGGCCTATATTCACACAAGTATAAGCTGGTGAAAAAATAGACATAGACAGAGAGAGGTGAGTTCTTCAGACATCCAGAACACAAGGATCACGTGCTTCAAAAACCTCAGACCAGGCACCAGCCCTGTTAGGCAGGGGAGGAGTCACACTCATGCAGATGCTGGTGGTAAGCCCAAGACCCAACAAGAACTTTGGGTTTTACTCTTAAGCACATGAAACTTAGTGATGGTTTCTGCCTTCCCAAGAGATGGCAACACAGGGCCATACAGTGGGAAGCCAGCACTGGGGAGCTTGGCATGGCCTAAGCTGGGGCTCCTCTCCAAGCCCTGTGTTCGGTGCAGGGCCAGCACAGGGATACCCACGCAGGCTGGAGCTTCCCAAAAGGAAGTTGCACAGTGGCTAGCTACCCCTCCCCAGCACCAATGACACTGTTTGGGGGATGCTGGTTGGTGAAAGCCAACTTGGGGAACTGAAATGGGTTAAAAATAGCTCTGTGAGGTGATGCAGAGAGTTGTGTTACCGCAACCAAGGGACAGTGAAGAGTGAGAGGTAAGAAATGGGAAAAAGTAGCTGAGCGGCAACAGCAGGAGAAATTCTTCACTCAGGTCACCGCCAAAGCCTACGCTTCAGTGAGTAACCTCTCCTCTATTTTCCCTCCACTGTTCCTGCCCCTGGACTTGGCAGGATATTCACTCTGGTCTGATTCTGCAGTATGGATGCAGTAACACAGGCAGGAGTCAAAGAGCTGAAAGCATGATCTCATCGTGTGGAGGATGGAAAACATGATCTCATAGTCAAAAGGCCTTGAGTCACCTTTGGTTTCTGTTCCCCAGGAACAAATGGAAAGTTTCTCAAATGGCCATTTTCACAGGTGCCCGAGATTTGGGTTCCTCTTCTTATGGATTGCCAGCCAGAGATGGCAGGCTCTGATTTGCAGAAGCTTTAAACTTTCGTAACTTGTGAATCAAAGCCACAAAACCCTCCCCTGAGACTAGAAAAGAGCATAAAACAGGAACTCTTCTAGAAAAATTAGATGCAAGTTGGGCCCCTTGAGCGACTGAGCATTGGTGACTTTCGTCCCTACCTGCCTGTACATGCAAGGCAAGTGATGACATCTGTTACCAGGCAGCATCACTGAAGCTTGGAAAAAACCAAAATACTACAGGAAAGACCACAAAGAATTATTTAATCCTTAAGTCTTCTAACTTTCGAGGTCTTGTTGAGTACCTGAATGTACCACCAAGTGCTCCCCATGCTATAGAAACCACAAAGACTCATGTTCAAATCAAAAAAGGTGAGTTTCATATCACCTCAGCAACTTCTCCAACCTCTCCCAGACTTAATCTCTCCTCCTGAACAGGAATGTCAACTATTTGCCCAGAGAAGGTAAGGGCTGTTTTAATCTGAGTTCTTCCCACATCATATGAGTCGGAACTGCTCATCACAGACAAACTTCCGAGTACCAAATTAAAAAGGGGAAGCTCCAGGCACTGCTTATAATGCAGGAAATGTCAGCATGAAGCTTAATCAAGGCATGACTCCATATTCCTAGTACTCCACTTCATAACTGCTCTTGTTGCATTTCCCATGTAATTTTTTTTACTTGGGACTTTTTGGGATGCTCAAAATAACATCCATAGGGATTCCTCATTTGCCTGAGGGTGGAATAATTAGATCTCTTAGGGGATGTTTGGGGCCTTCGAAAATCCTCTGCAGCTTTTCTAAGATGAGATCTGAAGGAAAAGCAGCCTGATAACGCACCACCTCCACACAGTGAATTGGAAAAGCCTTTGGATCATAGAATTATTAGGGTTGGAAAAGACCTCCAAGTTCATCAAGTCCAACCTTGGACTGAATCCCACCATGACCACTAAAGCATACCATGCAGTGCCACATCCACTAGTTTTTCGAACACTTCAGGATCAAGGCCTGGGAGGAGAGGGAGAAGGACCTGTGCTGGGATGGTCTGGAGATGTGGAAGAAAATTTCAAAAAAGCCTACAGTTCCTGAAGGGACAGTCACAGAGACCACAAAGCCCAACTGCCCTCATTGGCACAGAGCATACAACAAGGGGCAACGAGCAGCAGCCCATGGAGGTTGATATTCACCAGTCAGCCTTCTCCCTCTGTATGTCTACACAAGCCTGTATGTCCACACAGAGCTGATTTCAGCTCTGGTGGTTGCTACACAGGAAGTGGCACCTCCAGGTAGGTTCCTCAAGCAAGAACACTGGGATGCCACAGAAGCATGTCCAACACACGCACGGATGTACAGGACTGGCTGTCACAGGCTCCTCTGGGGTTTTTAACAGGCTGCCTGTGTTACTCAGGGAGCTGCACCACAACTGGGGCACTCAGCAGACAGTCTTACCCAATGTCCCACCATTAAATTAGGATTCCAGCAAATGTAGCAAGAATCCTGAACTCAATCACTGCTGGGCCCAGCCCACACTGGAGTTCACTGCCTCCAAAGAATAGCACACCACTCAGCCTTGAGAGCTGTAAAGAAAACGTCAACCCAAGCAGGCACTGCCTCACAAACACTCAACATTTACTAAGGTTCAGTAACTTAGCCATTAGTGTTTTTCCTGACAGCACACAAAATCAATTTTGCCAGAAGGACCAGAGGCCACGAATGCAGAAAAGCTCTGGAAGTTTAAATAAGGCATGACAATATCACAGGTTTGCTTTCATGTTTCCAAAAATGCTTCCAAGCATTTTTTCTCTCCAATGCTTGGGAAGGGCCATGGATAAAATAACATTTGGTCCTCATGTGTCATGGATAGAGGGCAAGAATGGCAGCTGGGATGACTCTGGCCTGGGAGAGGAGGTAAAGACTGGGATACAAGAGGATTTCAGAGAGCAACAACAAAAGGAAGCTGCAAGTGAAGTCATGGGAATACGCTGTCATAGGTGATGCGATCAGCCGGAGAACCAGGATGGCGCACGACCCTTCCTACCACCTCAGCCTCTCGCAGTGCGTCAGTGCTTCCCGGAACTGGGTGGTTGTGCAGCTTTTCTCTCATGGCCAGGTCCCCATTCACTGCTCAACCTCCAAACCTCACGCTGAGTGCCAGCCTGGAATCAGCCCACACTGACTTTCACTCTCTAGGTGCCACACAGTTGGCACATAAGCCTCACACTGAGGTTTGGAAGCAAAAAAAAAACACCTGCAAGGTGATTTCAGGGTATCCGTCATGGCTGAGAGAATCTCAGGGACCCCAAAGATGTTACCTTCACCACCAGACCTGGACACCTGCTTTAAGACCCACAAGATCTGCTGGTTGGGTTTGTGTTTGAGGAACGCTTCCCACTAAGCACAGCGTGCAATAAGCTCAAAGCCCAACTCCAAAGCCACCTGCAGCTGGGAATGCCCTTCTACAAAAGGGTTGTCAGGGGCACAAATTAGACCTTCAGGAAAGAGAAACAAGGAAATCATGACCAGATGCAGCAGTCAGGGCTCAAAAGGAGCTCCCCTCCTCACACATGAGTGTAGGGGGGCAATCAGTCAGTCTCCTCAGTTCTTTCATCCACGGAAAAATCAAAACTCCCTTTCCCATTCACTAGCAGAAGCACAGGGTCCCCAAAAATGCAGTGTGAGCCCATGCTGTTGGGGTTAGAGGTGAGCCATGTGTTGGAGAAACATCGACTTTGCCTGACTGTAACCTGGCCAAAACTGAACCACACTTATCCAGGGGCTCCTGCCAAGCCTGGTACTAATGCAGGTCCCCCTTGAGAAAGCAAAGTTCAATTTCTTCTCTTTTAATTCAAGGGTTTTTCAGAAAATTGCCTAATCCCTACTCAGCATGGGCAGGTGGTGGAGCTGGCTTGGCCTTACCATAGACTCCCTTCCCCAGGAGCTGCAGGAACCGACTGACCGCTGTTGCCATCTCAGCCTTGTTCAGATCCAAGAGGGAGACAACCTGGAAGCCCAGATGCTCCAGAAGGCGACTCAGCTCAAACACATCCCTGACAGGAGCCATGAGGTTGGGGTGATGCTGGTAGTGGTTGTTGCCCACTAAAAGTGCTATTTTGCCTGTAGCTAAAACAAACACCAAGTGAAAAAGCTGTAAAATGCTCAGTGGAAGGCAAGATTTCACTTCCTCCTGCTGGAGTGAGCATATGGGCTATCTAATGAAAGAGTTAGGCAGAAAGGATAGACCCTAGGCTGCTGCAAGCCTGAAGAACCCTCCAGAAAGCCCCTGACTTTCTGAACACTTCAACAAAATACACATACGATCATTCTGACAGAAAGGCTTGAAAAGTTTTCACTTGACAACCAAAATCCCAGGAGTGCAGAGGTTTAACTCTCCCTGCCCTACTGTGACCACAGGTTTTGAGTGTCAGTGGTGCATGGGAGGGGGATGCACTGAGCCAGGCTAAGGGGTCCTTTCCCTCATGGGGCTGAAGGAGAGAAACCCTGGGCTCCTGCTTTGATTTTATTCCCACCTCCCACTGTAAAAAACCAGGATTTATGTCACTCAGCAGTGGTGGGAGCGAAGGAACTTTGCCCTGCTCTGAGGAGGTATTTCAAGAAGGGGTAAGTCGTCATGTGAACAATACTTTTAAAATCATTTGGCAGGCACAGAACTTATGACTCAATTACTCATTAGGAATAATCTTGCTCCACTTGCTGAGAACGATCAGGGCTTGGCAGGGAATGGGACTCATCTTGTGCTGCACAGCTCTAATCTGAAAGTGTAGAGCCTGTGGCACTGTGGGCATACAGGTTTACAGCAATCTCTGCAGAAAAAGCACTCCCATCCCCTGTCCACCCATCCACGCTGGAGCCTGGCTTTTAATTAAGGGCATAATTGCTCAGGAAGAAAAGATGACAGTACTCACCAAAAAATTTTCCAGAGCCACACGTACCTGGGAAAGAAAGAGGGAAATGATAAGCCTGGGCCCAGCACCCATTACTAGGTCTGAATCCCGCTCCAATATCCCCAGCAATGCACAGCTGGATCAAACACACAGAGGATCTGCACAAGCAACACTCCTCAGGCAACTCCTTCATAGCCTGACTGCTAATCTTAAAGACACTGGTCTGACGTTAGGAGGATTTATGAAATCCAGCCTGTTTTATGACATCCTGAGCAGCTGGAGAAGCAGCAGACCAGGGAAGGAGAGTCAGCATGGAGAAGCTCGTACCTGATGTGACTCACCTGCTCCCTCGCTGCAGCAAAAGCAAAGGAAACATGACTCAAGGTAAATAAAAGCTCCAAACCAGAGCATTTCTCCCCATAAATGTGCAGTGCAGAGAATGTTGCCCTGCTTGCTTTTGATTGCAATAATAATCCCAGAGTTCTTCCATCTCCCTGCTCTGCCTTTCCCTGATTTTTTAGCAGTTTTGGCTCAGAGAAGCCACCCCAAATATTACTCACTTTGGTCCACCAGCTCTCCAGCCTGAGCACTTCCAACCTCTTAAAATCATCACTACCCTAACAGCTCCAGCTTTTCCTATTTAAATTAGAAATAAATTTAAAAATCCAGCCCAGGAGAAAATTCTAGAACCCTACATGCTCTAAAACAAGAAATTAAGGATAAACTGCATAAATCTCATAAGTCTGGAAGACCTCTGGCCCCTGAACCAGTGCTGCTGATGCGCCAGAAATGCCTGAAAAGCTTCAGAACAAAACCCCTCATCCTTTTCTACCTCTGACAGATGCATCTGTTGCATGTTAAAGCTCCCCAGCAGTAACACATTGAACCCAACCCAATCTGGCGTCCTTTTCTCACTATCTGTCCCCCCAGGATGCTGTTTTGCTAGCTGTGAGGAGGTAGGCAGAGAGCTCTCTGGCTACATGGGATCAATTTGCACTTTGGAGAAATTTTAAAGCCAGGCTAAAAGGCAGTATAAGAACATTATGGCATAGAAAAATCTCTAGATGGAGTAAAGAGCCAGCAAAGCCAGCCCGTGCTATCCCTGCCTCACACAGGGCAAAGGCAGAGGGCCAAAGCAGCCAGAGATGGAGCATGCCCAAGGCTCTGGGGACATATCCTCTCCCTGGGATGCATCACTCACACAGCATCAGCCCTGAGCTGCCAGCCCGAGGGGCCTGAACCTTCCCAAATAAACACCATCCTCTCCAGCTCTGTGGAGAGCACATCCCTTCATCTCAGCAAGACTGGAAATCAGTCTGGGCACAGTAGTCTGCTGCGATTTGGCCTGGAACTGTGAAAGTTGCACCTTGGCATGGCAAGAAAACAGCAGAGAGCAGCTGAGAGCACTGAGCCTGCCCTTACATGGCAGGGGGCTGACACCATGCAGGGCCCAGCAGCACCCTGCTGGACAGCGCATCACCACAATTGGGGGGTTTTCCAGCCGCTGCTCCCTTTGCTCCCTCAGAGCCCCAATATCAAGGAATCCTATTTATCACGGTCCTTGTTCACCAGCTCAGTGCCGCCAGAGAGCACCAAATTCCTCTGTCCCCTCTAATTACATCTCACACGAGGTGATGTGCAGCAAAGTGACGTGGGCTGCTCTGCTCACCAATGTGAATGTCCACAGCGTTGGTCCAATGCTCTCCGTGACTGTTGAAGGCACAGCAGAGGTATGTGCCAGAGTCACTGACTTTGGCGTGGGTGATCTAGGCAGATCAAAAGTTAAATCACATTATTTATGGTGAAAGTATGAAGCTCCTTGATGCAATCTGCTGAAGGCCCTAGTGTTCATGGAATACAAAGTATTTTTCCTGCTGTTCACAGATACTTTGCCACGCTAAGAATCAGGACAGGGACAAGAACTAGAGCAGTACTAGTTTGCAAGGACTCTAGTTCTCCAGCCCAGGATCCTGCTCAGAAAGGGACTAAAGCCACCACTGAGTCAGGATGGCCATAGCTCTGTCTATTCAAGCCCTGAACACCTCCAAGGACAGAGACCTTGATGCCTTTCTGGCTCCAGCACAGCACCATCCACCTCCAGAAACAACTTCTTCTTAGTGCCCAGACTGAGCTTTCCCATCAGAAGTGCAATCTAAGGCCACCATATAATACCATCTAAGGCCACCTGTAATACCAACGACCACTACTGAGAAGAGACTGAATGTCTTGTCTTTGTGCCCTCCACATGATGCCCTGGAAGGAAATCTTTCTTGATTCAAGAAGACAGCACTGGTTTACACTCAGCCAGTGACACAAAATAAAGGCAGCCCTTCTACTGCCTCCCTGACTCTTTTCTGCCAGGATCAACCACTTTTTCTTCTAGGTCTCCACCAGGCAGACAGCATTCCCATAGCTCCATCAATCTGCAGTCCCCTGCACACATACACAATAACTGTTCTCATGTCTCTGCTGTAAAAGGGCACAAGAGATGTGCTGAGAGCCCTTGACACAACTAGGAATTGGTTACCTCTTACAAGAATATCCACAACTTTGAAAGAAGCCCATAAAACATATTCCCCCTTCACGCAGAGTCATCCAGACAGCTATTAAAGTAGTGGGGTGATACATGGAGGGCTTTCTCACAACCCTGCAATCAGCTTCTCCTATAACCCACCTCAGCAGCCAAAGCTTCTGAACTATCCCCAGGAAACCTTACCCAGAGTTTTTTTCTCTTCTGCTGCTCCAGTAGGTTCCCATTGCGGTACCACTGGTAGCTGGGGGCTGGGACCCCCATGGCAGCACACTGCAGCTGCAGCGGCTGCCCCACCTCCACCCACTGCTCACTGGGGTTGAGGACAATGACTGGTTCTCCTTGCCACAGGCGAGGGGGCAGACCTGCAAGGCAGCAACACAAGGCATCACTCCACAAGTACAGCAAACAATGACCATTTTTCACCATCACCACTGCACTTTTCTCTTTGGGGAGCAGGGAACCCTTGGGAGCAACACCTGTGATAGTAAATGCCACACCAAAGCCCTGCCTCTGGTGTCCTAAACCTGACTCTCGCTCTTTCCTGCCAAGGGTGCAGTCAATATTCTAAGATCAACCACACCCCAAGTTACTTTTGGTCAGTTTTGAAGTAGCCAGATGGGTTCTTCCAGTCTCAATACCCAGAGTAACTCTGGGAAACCCATGGGAAGCACGAAGTGCAGGTGCAGGTGGATGGGGCTTGGAGCAACCTGGTCTAGTGAAAGGTGTCCCTGCCCGTGGCAGGGGATAGAACGAGATGAGCTTGAAGGTCCCTTCCAACCCAAACCATTCCGTGATTCCATAATACATCAAGAAGGTAAAAGACACAGTTGTACCTCTGGCAACACACTGATGGACCTCCACCTTCACCCAGTCAGAGAAGACGGCATTTCTGTGGAGGTCATTGATTCTGCAGGTATAGAGCTGGGTTTGCTCTGCAATGATGGGCAAGTCTTGGTTGGTCGCTCCAGGTATCAGGTGGCAGTCAGACTAAAGGGAAAACATAGGCATTGGGCAGCAATTCCCTCCTCACTGCTGGCAGTAGAAGGCACTAGGAAGCCCCTTGTAAGAGTAGCAAAAGTGAAAAATCGATGGTTTCCTCCCCTCCTTCAGCTCCCCCACAGTGTGCAGGGACCCAGCCTGTTGCCATACCCAGGGCCACCCTATCCTCACCTGGTACTGACAAAACCACTGGTACTGCAGTGAGGTGCATCCCTGGGCTCGGCACCGCAGTGTGAAGGAGTAGCCCACCGGGACAGAGACAGAGACCGGCTGCTCGGTTATGGCAATGGCTGTGGAGAAACGGCATGTGGAGGTGTGAACACTGCAGTCACAGCCCAGCGTCTTACTCTCACCCAATGGTCAGGCATGGTGGGTTTCAAGAGAGACACCCATCCCAGCAGGCAAGGAAGACTGGAAGAACAGGGATGCTCCTGTGCGGAAGGGAAGGGAAGGGAAGGGAAGGGAAGGGAAGGGAAGGGAAGGGAAGGGAAGGGAAGGGAAGGGAAGGGAAGAAGGGAGGGAGGGCGGGTGGGAGGAAGGAAAGGGAAGGAAGAGAGGAAGGGAGGAAGGGAGGAAGGGAGGGAGGGAGGAAGGGAGGGAGGGAGGGAGGGAGGGTGGATGACATAGGGCTCCTGTGGGTACTCTCGCAAGTGCCCGGGGTTGGCATGGTCACTCTGCCCAGTGCCCCGTGGCCACTCACCTTCCTGCATCGCTTCTCCGGTGGCTCCTCCCCGGCCCGGACTGCCGCCGGACGGCACCACGGCGGCTCCTCTCCCCGGGACGCGGCGGCGGCACCTGCGGTGAGTGACGGCAGCACTGGGGCGGGTCGAGGGCCCGAGGAGCCGTTCACCCTGCGCGGCGGCCCATGGCGCGCTGGGGGCTGCGGCGCCGGGCCGGAGCCCGCACTCGGCTGCCGCCGGCCCCACACTTCCGCGCTCCCGGCCCGCCCCGCGCCTGCCGGCACCTGGGGCGGCGCCGCCACGCGCCGGGGTTGCGGCGGCTCCGCACGGACCGGAACGACACGGAGCGGACCGGACCAGACCGAACCGGCTCCGCGTGTCTGGCCCGCTCCGACGGGGACGCTGCAGCACGCAACCCTCGCCCGGATGCCAAGGCTGCCCGCACCTCCCTGCCCAAGAGTCACCCTCCCCCTCCTCAGGGGTGTCCTCACGCCCAACCCCACTGGCGACCTCGCCCCCCGTTCCAATGGGTGTCCGCTCCTCCTTCCCGTGGTGCCCTCCTCCCACACTCCTTACAGGTGACCTCCCCACCGCCAGTGCTGACCTCATCCTCATTCACAGGGGTGTCCTTCCCTACTCACTACAGTGTCCCCCGCCCCATCCTGTTACAGGGGTACTTGTCCATATCCCAAAAGTGTTCTCGCCCCCCTCCTCACAGGTGTTTTCATCCCCAACGCCACTGGTGACCTCAACCAATCCCCACAATAGCCCTTGCCCCTTTGCCACAGGTGTCCTTGTGCCCATTCTGACTGGTGACTTCAACTACTTAGCATGAGTGTGCTCCCCTGCTCCCCACACTGCCCTCCACCTATGGGTGCACTTGCCCGTATTCCCCCCAGGTGTCCTCACCTCCCTCCCCATCAGCGTCCTCGGCCCTTTTCCCCACAAGGTGACCTCACTCCCATCCACACAGCCGTCTTCACCCACACCCCTGCTGGTGTCCTCACCCTGTCCCCACCGGTGTCCTGGACTCATCCCTATGGGTGTCCGTGCCCCTGTCCCCATGATCACCCTTGCTCTCATTCCCACAGTGACTCTTCCCCCCCTGCCCACACCCCCCATGCTCACCACCCTCACCCCCAGGCTCCATGGTTGCACTCACCTCTCTCCTCGGGCCACGGCCCAAAAGGTTCATGGTGGAGCCAGCACTCCCACGGGCAGGCACATAGAACCCACTTCCTCCAAGAAGTCCCTGCCAGCTGGGCCGGGCATCACGAGGGCCCTGGGGAAAGTGGTGCTGGGCCAGCCCTCTGGAGGTTGCACAAGCCAGGATGGAGGACTCCACGGTGCTGAGCCATACTTGCACTTACAGGGTTAGGGCAAGGTCAGTCTCATTAACCCAAAACTCAGCACTTTTCCAGAAGCAGCAGGACTACAAGGAAATTAGCTGGAAATGGTGAATGGAGAGGACAGAGGGTGGCCAGGGAGTGACTGATTGTCACTCTCAAAGAATTTTGAAGTAACTGGGCAGGGAGTATGACACAAAGCCTGTAAAAATGAAGCTGCTCTCGGCTCAGGATGTGGGGTGACAAGGTTCCTATTCCCAAGGCAGACAAATTTGCATCCAGCTGGCTTCTCCCCATATTAATAGGAAGCAGGTTCTCATGCTGCCAGAAGTAATGGGGACCAGGACTTCAGCATGAGGGGGACCATGGAAAAGTTAGAGAGGAGGCTGTGAGAGACTGACTCTGTTGCTGAAATTTCTCTATCCTGTAGCAGTGACTATGGGCTGACCAAGGAAAAGCAAGGCCATCAGGGCTGTCTCTTCAAAGTGGCAGCATGGAATGGCATAAACAGGGGCACGTCACGATGATGGAGAGAAGCAATTGTGGCCAAGTGCTCATGGATCCATGCCCTATGGAACCCAGGGCTGGGGTGAGCTGTGCCACAGGGTTGGAGGGAATAAGCAAGACTGAGAGATGCACCTCTACCTGCTGCTTTTCTTTCACAACAGATGGAGAAGAGGGTAGTAGGAAAAAGCCAAATCCAACATAACTGGTGGATCGAGTAAGGATTTTCTCACTCCATGTCCTTTCCTTTGTGCAGAATGGGATAGTTACACTGCAAAACCAGGAAAACCTGCTACACCCTGTCTATTCAATGCGACCCAGAGCAATTCCTGCTCCAACAAGGACTGCTCCTCTCCTTTCATGGATACAGGAAAGGTGATGCTTAGCATAGGACCTTTGTGTTAATCTCCCCAGCTGTCTGAGATCACACAGACCCTCCTTTTTCCTATTTTCTTGAGGGTCCAGCCAGGCATTTGGAAATACACCCTTTCAGGTTTAAAACGCATGAATGATTGTAAATGAAGGTTCTGGCTGAGGATGTGCCACCAGCTCCATGTCACGTTTATGCTGCAGTCATTATCCATGCAGCACAGGTAGCTAAGAAAAATGATTATTAAATTATCCCAAACACTTTCCCAGAACTAAAGATGACACTTCTGGTTAATGCAGCATCTATTCAAACAGCTGGAGGTTGCTGCATTCCCTGTAGACTGTTTCTCCAGGTCTAAGAGAGAGAATCCTCCTCCAAATACCTCCTCAGAAAATGCATTGTGCTTGTCCTCTGTCACAGCCCTGCCCTGGCACCGTCTGTGAATATTCGGGGAAGAACCAGAGGTGAGAGCTTGTTGTCAGAGTGTAGGAAGAAGCCTGTCATTTTAGAATGAGAGGAACTTAAGGGTGCAGGGTGAGAAAGGGAAGGATAAATTGCGTGAGAGGAGTGAGAAAGCATCTGCAACTGTGTGAGTCGGTGCTGGATTTGCAGGCAGAGGAAGAAAGCTTTGCTAATGAGGACAGAAGCCTAGTGCCTCGCTGGCTCAGGCTCCAGCAGCTGAATGCATTTCCTCCACAGCCGGGAGCAGAGGGCACTGTCACTCTCTGAGCAGACTGATGGGAAAGCAGATGCTGTGAGAGGAAGCTGTCTCAGCAGGCAACAGGCACAAGAACCACTCAGAGCTTGAAAGGGCAGAAAAAGAATACAACCCCTCTGCGTCTGGTGGGAGGATCAAACACCACAGAGGGATCTTTCTTGTCACATTTGAGCTAAACCTGCGCTCACTATCCAGGCTTCTCTCCACTGATGGGGTGAGGCGGCGAACCATGGTATGACCAGGGTGGGAAGGGATGGGAGCAGGAAAATGCCACTTTGGGTCCTCCCAGCCCAGCACATCCTGCCTCCCACATTTGCACAGCAGCCAGAGCAGAACAAAGGCTTTGAGATCAGGGCATGCACACACTGAATATTCTTATGTAGCTCAAACATTTCTTGAACTGAAGGCAATATCTTCATCCTGTATGAACTGCAGGAGATTTTCTTTCCACAGATTCTATCTTGTGGATTTTACTTACCCCAATTGACATTGAACAGCCACATCCATATGTGGGAGTAGCTTAAAGCCAAGGGGAGGGAGGAAACATCTCCCTTTCACTTATTTTACCTCCTGCTAATTCGACTTGATGCTCCAGTCTTGTTCTCCTTGTCCTTCTCAGCTGTATATACCTCAGTCATGGGCACCTCAGGCTGAAGAGTCACAGTCCATGTAGTTACCTTTCCTGCAGCAGCCAGTTTGGACCTTGACTCATTCCCGCTGCCCTTCTCTGAGTTCTGCGTTAGGGGGGTTTTGGGTCTGCTATATTCTTTTTAAGATGTATTATTTCTAAGTGACATTAGCTCACACAGAGCCCACTGCTGCCTATCGAAAATTAGTATTGTGGTTTCCCCCATGGATCATGCTACATTTGTTTTACGCAATTTCATCTGCTATTTCACTGCCTGGTGAAGGTGAGGTCTTCAGTAAGCCCTCTGGGACCACCCTTCCCCATATTTCCTAGAACCACATCCAAATGTCTTAGGAGGTCCATCTCCTTCGCATTTGCCAAGATCAAGTATCCCCTCTGGTATCACAAATCCTGCAATTTTATATGCCTGATAATGTGATCACCTGCCACTGTTGTGTCACTTGTATAGGTGATGCACCCACTCCGTGTGTCTGTGCACACCCTGGTGCCAGTGCCTATCCAAAGTCAACTTCCAAATCAGTGTTTGATGGGGAAAAGAAATCAGTTTGTGATCCATCACCTGCCCTGCTGCTTGCTGCCACATCTGCTGCCTCTCCTGCCCAGGGAGGATCAGCTCTAATCCTGTTGAATTTCCCAGAATGGAGCAATTTGCCGTAATTTTCCTGCTCCTGCAGCAATCACTGCTGTGCAGCCATGGGCAGCTGACCCACAGTGAATCTGCTCCATCCATCATTCCAGTGCTGGAGGGATGCGGTGCCACCAGTGACATGCTTGCAGCACATGATACAGCAGCCTGACATGCAAGAAGAAAGTAGAACAAGAAAAAAGTCCCGTTTTATTACTCATTACATTTTCCTTTGGTATAAAATCACTGCTAGTAATTGTTTGTGACATGTGACCTTTTGTATCTCTCTTTTGTGCTGTCTTTTCTACGGAGACTAAATAAATACCATCACAAACCTTCTCTTGGGCATTCTGGGATAAAAAACAGGCTGCCAAGTCATGAGACCCAAATGGGAGGATGTGACTGCCATGACCACACTGAGTGGTGCAACCATCCAAGCCAGGGTGGGAGCCTTGTGCCTGCACGGAATTAGGGGATATTGTAGCTAATCCTTAGAGATCACGAATCATGAAATATCCTAAACTGCATGAGACCCACAAGGACCATCGAGTCCAATTTCTGGCCCTGCACAGGACAGCCCAACAATCTAACTGCGTGCTTGAAAGTGTTGTCCAAAAGCTCCTGGAGCGCTGGCAGCCTGGAGAGCCTGTTCAGTGCCAAACCACCCTCTGGGGGAAGAGCCTGTTCCTGATATCCAACCTAAACCTGACACAGCTTAATGCTGCACTGTCGGGTTCTGTCACTAGTCATCAGAGAGCTTCGAGGTGTGAGAAATAACCCGCGGTCGGGAGGTTATTATAAGAAAAAGTTTACTTCCTCAAAAGCTGGACTCAAGCTGGCAGCGATAGCAGGAGGAGGAGAAGGAGGAGGAGGCCGGGCGCTGCGTCAGGATTGACAGCAGCATGTGCGGGGCGCCTATAAACGGCGGCGGTGAGTGACAGGGCGGGCAGCGACGGCCGCAGGGCAGGGCAGTCGCACTCCGGCCATGGGCTCGACCCGCCGGGCCCTCGCGGGCCTCTACGGGCGGGAGACAAGCCACATCGACGGGGCGGAGGAGGCCGAAAGCGCGGCCTGGGCCTCGAGGCCGGACCGGCGGAGTTACCTGCTGGGCATCCGGCCCCAGAACAGGTGAGCGCCGGCCCGAGGGAAGGCGCTGCTGTTGGTGCTGTCCCCGAGCTGGCCGCTGCCGTGGGTGTGGGTGACAGCGGGCGCGGGCCTTGCGGGAGACACGCCGGGGACAGGCGGGGGACGGAGGCGCGGGGGAGGCGGGCCGGGCCGGGTCGGGCCGGCCGCGGGTGCAGCGAGGAAGGCGGGCTAGCCTTCACCCAAGCCGAGAAGCTACACCGGCCTCAGAGGGAGCGCAGGGCCGGCTGGCTGGAAGTGGTGTAGTCAAGGGGCCTGGCCATCCCCGGGGAGCTGATGCAGATGGGGAAACCAAGAGATGGCTCGGGCTCTCCAGAGGAGCTGGTGTGCTATAGACCAGTCCCTTACCAGAGAGAGCTGGGGGTGTCGCAGCTATTGCCAGGCAGGGCCTATTGGCATCACACTTTGCGTATGGCTGGGCGGGTGTGTGAAGTGGTGGAATCATGGAATAGACTCATGGAATACCCTCTTCACAAGGATCATCAAGTCCGATTCCTGGCCCTCCACAGGACACCCCAACAATCCCACACTGTGCCTGAGTGCATTGTCCAAACTCTCCTAGAGCTCTGGCTGCCTTGGGGCTGTGACCACTGCCCTGGGGAGCCTATTCTGGTGACCCACCATCTTCTGAGTGAAGAACCCTTTCTTAATATCTGATAATCTTATCTATCTGAAACCCTCCTGTACAGCCTCATGGTGCTCCCTCAGGTCCTACTGCTGGTCATCAGAGACCAGATATTGATCGGTGCTGCCTCTCCTCTTCCCCTCATGAAAAAGCTGCAGACCCCAGTGAAGTCTCAGTCCAAGCCATCATTTTGAAATCCTGACAAACGCAAGTGTCTCCAGTTAAACTGAGGGAGCAGCACTGACCTTCTCGTCTTCATTGTAGTGAAGCTGCTCACCAGACAGAATGAGGGGCCTGCTGGGCTCTATGCGCGGGTGCCTTATCTTATTGCCAAAAAGGCATTTCTACAATGTAGATAGGGGCCGAGCTGTAATGAGAACAGCATTCCTGGGTCAGAAATGGCCTCCGACTGAGGGTCTGGGGTAGGAATAGGGCTTTGTTCGCAGGGGAGAAGGTATGATAAACATGCTGTCAGCTGACCCTGACTGAGGTTAGCAAACACAAAATTACAGGGTGACGTGCCAGCAGCGCCCAAGGTGTCGATGATTGTGTGAGGCATTCAAAAAAGCCTCGAAATTGCTTTGAATTCACTGGTAATGCTCTTCAGTCTATGAGATCTCCAAACAAGTGTGCCTCTTGCCTGCTGATGGTTTATAAATAATCCATTTCCAGCGTGTCAAACATTGATGCCTCATAAAAATAAACACAGGACCGAAAGAGATAAAAAAGTGCTGCTTGGGAGTCAGATGTTAAAACTGGGGTAATGCCAAAGTGAAATTGCCTAAATTCCGTACCTTTGTGCCGGTACTGTTCTGGGGTGTGAGTTAATTGCAGACTGGCTGAATACCATGACATCTTCAGCACCATCAAATGCCCATGCAGGGTCTACAGCCTGTGGCCCCAAATTGTGGCACGGACAGGAAATCTCTTAACTGAGCCCAGTGATTCCATTCTGTGGATTACAAGCAGAGAGAAGCTTTAATAAAGAAGATGTCGAGGTGTTTCGGTTGCCTATAGCTTAACTTTCATTTCTCCTGACTATGCTCAAATTGCAGCTTTAATCAGTTTAACCATAAAGGAGGGTTCATCCATCCTGCAACCAATACCTTCAGTGCTCCCAGCTGGATTCCTGAAGTTTCCTCTGCTGACAAAGGCATGGAGTGATGTAGCACCCATGCAGGCAGTGCACCTGGTGTCTTCTGGCTGTACCACCACTTGAAGCTGTGGCTCAGGCATGGTAAATCCAGCCCAGGGCTGCAGAGCTCTGAGCCCTGAACCTCTTGAGCTTATCAGTCTAATGCTGCCATGTCTGCACCCCAGTTTCCATCTGTGGGAGCCCAGTGCTGGCAGAGGGGCACTGTGCTGCCCACTTAAATCAGCAGCACATTCTGTTTCCACAAATTGTCAAATCATTTTTCCAACCCACTTATGTACGTGATCATCAAAGCCTGTGGCAAGGCAATTTCATTTTGTCTCTTAATTCCACTGTCTGCCCCTTCTGTTGTAAGAAGCAGTGACTAAATAATCGCTAAATGGCAAAACTGACCTTTCCCTGAGTTCATGGCAACTTCCAGGTTCCCTAGTGAGTTATCGAGGAGGCATATAAAAGTCTGGTTCCTTGCAGAGCCCTACCAGTGCTGAGGGCTTGAGCCAGAATTTTTGGAAACTGCTGTCTAAAATGCAGGACAAGGGCTTGAATGAAGTGGGGCTTTTTGTGTTGTAATTAAATAATGTATCATAACAATTCTGGAGACCGAGTGGAATGGTGTAGCAAGGAGACTTTCAGAAAGCAATTACGAGTTTAATTAAATCCAGGAACATCTGGAGAGCTTGCCTGGGAGAACTTGAAAAGCAAGATGAGCAGCATGCCGAACAGCAGATAATACTGAGCAGCTCTCTTTCACACAGAATGGATTTGGATTTGCTGTGTTTGAAGCTAACAAAGGCAATGGGACAAGTGATACAGACACAGGATTGCTGTGGGAGGCTGCTGTGTTGGTTAGAAAACAAAAATGGATATTCTGATCCAAAAAAAAAGAGGGTTTTTTCAGCTTTCTCTGTTTCTGTCTCTATAAGTATATATCAAGTGTGTTTAACCAAAATATTTGCCTGTTCTCTTCACCACTTCTCAAAGCAGTAGAGAGTCTAGTAATATGGTAGAGGTACATGCAGACTTGGAAGGATCTTCAGGAGAAGAAACTGAGGTTGGAAATCCGTCTGGGGTGACTTGGGAACACATTCTGCTCTGTGCTTCCCAGCACAGGAAAGACATGGAGCTGTTGGAATGAGTCCAGGGATGGAGCACCTCTGCCATGAGGAAAGGCTGGAATTGTTCATCCTGGAGAAGAGAACCTTTGGGGAAACCTAATTGTGGCCTTCCAGTACCTGAAGGCAGCCTAAAAGAAGCATGGAGAGAGGCTCTTTACAAGGGACTGGAGTGACAGAACAAGGGTGAATGGCTTCAAACTGCCAGAGGGCAGAGTTAGTTGGGCTATTAGGATGAATTTTTTTCCCTGTGAGGGTGGGGAGGCCCTGGCACAGGTTGCCCAGAGAAGCTGTGGTTGCCCCATCCCTGGAAGTGTTCCAGGCCAGGTTCAACAGGGTTTGGAGCAACATGGGATAGTGGAAGGTGTCCCTGCCCATGGCAGGGGATAGAACGAGATGAGCTTTAAGGTGCCTTCCAACCCAAACCATTCTGTGATTCTATGTTGAGGGCAGTTTGGATGGTCTTATTTGGTCTCCCTAATCCTAGGAGAAAAGGATTGTCATGTAAATGGAAGGATATGAATTTGGTAAACAGAACATGATTTTTCAGGGTTTTAACTTGTAGAATTTTCCAGAGGTGGTGCTATAGGGCCCAAAAGAACAGAGGTGTTGAAAATGACCATAGAGAGAACATCATCCCTTTATTAAACAGCATATTCAGGGTATTTACTCTTAGTGCCCTCGGGAACTAGTGTTTTGGAAGGATTTTCCTTGTGAGCAAACAGCTCAGTGTCTTTCCTTTGCTGGTCTTTTAACATACCCAATATTGGACAGTGTGAAGGGCAGCTTATGGCAACAGTGACTTGCCTTCTGCTCTGGCTGCTGACAGGATTTTTTTTATTTTGGGATAGCTATTTGGTTGGTTTTTTTTTAAACAAACCTCTTATGTCTCAAAGCACTTCACTATAATTATTTCATGAAGTGAGAGCAGGAGCTGTGAGTCCTGTCCAGGGTCTGCCTTAGCTGCATTCATGGGCCACAACTCTCAAGAAGTCTTTTTAGGTGTCCTTTTTGTAAGAACTAGTGAGTCTGGAGAGTGTATTGTGCAGAGAGATGCAATTGTATATAAAACCTTCATCTGAGTGTTAGGCAGACCTCTCTGCACCTCTTACCTCATGCAAGTGTCTGCTCCTCAGTCTCATTAGAGCATTGCCTCCTTGCTTAAATATCTTTCTACTGTCATAGCTGCATCGTATGCAGATATTTATAGAGTGTATTGACATTGCGTCTGGTCTTTTCTTGGACGACTCTGCTTGAGGTGGCAGTTGAGCTGTGGAGAGAGCCTTGCCACCTGGCTGTTCTGGCTGGAAACCATTCCCAATCTTGTCCCTCTTGCTTTGCACATAATATCAAATGAAGGAGAAAGATCTGTTGCTATAATAAAGCATGCTGGAAACTCAGGAGCACTTGGTTCCTGAAAAGCAGGTTTAGTTTGGAGGAGTTCCCTCTTTTAGCAGCTGGGCACCTGTAATGCCCGACTGGACTTTGCTTTTGGCAAGGAGTGGTGTAACCCCCTTGTTACACCACATGTTGCTTTTGGCAAGGAGTGGTGTAATCCCCTGGTCAGATGCTGTGTAACCCCTTGGTCAGATACCAGCTGAGGCACCTGAGAGCACTCAGTCAGTTTGATTTGTGGAATGGAAATATCCCAAACTCTGGAAGGAGGGACAGCCAGTACCCACTAGAAAGGCGAAACTAAAGGCGTCAATGACTCATCTCCAGACCCTGTGACCTGTAGGACAAAGGCATCTGTTTCTCATTGCTGTAACTACCTGCACAGTAGTGTCTTGTTTGAGTGGGGCTCCTTGGCAGTTGTGCACTCTGAATACCATCTCCAATGTTTCTAAGGGGAGATTTTTCAGCTCCCTTTCTATAGCCTCCTGTCCATATGTCCATATCCCCTAGAAAGCCAAGCGGAGCTGAGTGTGTAGGCTGATGAGCAGATGCCCTTCAGGGCCACTGTTAATATACAGAGTATATCACATGTGAGAACTGTGCTCTTCTCTGGAAACCTTATAAAAGGAGATGCTTCCCAGGCCAGGGATACCATCTGATTGCATGGAAGGGAGAGTGTGGTCATCTCCAAATGAGGCACCTCTCATGGCACAGCAGAGGCAGTTCCCAGGGAATGGAATTAAAACCTGCTCTACTCTTGCTCTCTTTCAGTGAGGGGAGGAAGGTCTTTAGTGAATGAGGTTGTTATCTTACACTGACTCAGTCTCACACTTCGCAGCATCACCTGGTCCAAGAAGAGGAAGATGGAAGGGCTGTTACAGGCAATTTTATTTTCTTTTTTTTCTTTTCTATGCATAGTGAGTGGCCAGAAGGATGTCACCTTTCCTGGGCATCTCATTGTCCAATATTTACTTTGCTTTGCTTTGTCATTTCTCATTCCTTGGTGTCTTTCTGAGTTTAATTTGGGCCATAGAGACAACAATAATTCAGAGTTAAAATACACAAATCTGAACCATCTTCAGAGCATTACAGGGGCTGATACAGGAATTTGTAACTTAATTTATTGTTTTCCACCTTCTCTGTTACTGAAATCTAGCCCTGAATTGTTACACGCAAGTCCGTGTTCATCTCAGCAAAAAGTAAATTACTTGCAGAAAAAAATTGCCATATTTCTGCATCTCTGACATCGATTTGGTCTGTGACCTTGACAAGCAAAGACTCGGTACATCTGTTTTCAAGTCTATGTAATAGCAATGTGTCTTGTACAGCAACACAGCACTCAGAGCTGCTTTATCACAGGCCTGCTGATAGCTCCTGCCATGGTATATGAACACCAGCATACTCGCTCTGTGTGTACAGGGAGTGCACAGCCATGAGCACAGCCATGCGTATGTGAAAGCCTCAGTATTGGCTTTTAGAAGTTGAAAACGGTTCGCTGCTGACAGCTGAGGCAGGATTCGGAGTGGTTTGTATTTGTCTCAAGTAGTATTAACCTTGGAGGCAGACAAGTTCATAGGAAGCCTTATACTTGGAAGTCTGCGTGTGCAAAACATGCCCAGTAATGTCACAGATGAGAGAGCCAGCAAAGGGGAGTGTCTGTAGGGAATTGCTAGTCCCTCTGTCCAGCTCCCAGGATGGACAGGCTGCCCTACTCTCCATGGGCTTCCCGAGGAGCTTTTGTGCAATGCTGATTCCCTCAAAATACAACTTGGAAGTCTCAGCTTTGCTGTCAGGGACATGTTTTTCTGTTTTGGTCTTTCACTGGACAGCTTGTGTGGGTCAATTTTCATGGTTTGGAAGAGCACCGAAAAATAGTGATCACTGCTGCAGCTTGGGCAGCTTGAGTCCAGGTGCTTGTCCATATGAGGATGGAGCCACTGTCAAGCCTATTTCAGGGTCTCCTGAGTTCTTGTTCACTTCCATGTGAGGAATGAACTGGAAGGAGAAAGATTTCTTTATCTCAGGGATAAGAAATACCGAAAGAGAGTAATTTCATTGAGTGATTGCATGAGAGGGATAGAAAAGGTGCCAGACTGAAAATCTATGTTTTTCAAGCGGCTAACTTTTCAGTGCCGGTGGGGTAATGTACCAGCCTAGACCATCAACTTGAGAGGTTGAAAAGAGTGAATGGTGTTGACAGTTCTGCCTCCTGCCCTTGAAAGACTGAAATTTGGCAAGTGCAAGAAAAATAGGGAAGGCTGTCTTCACTTCCAAAGAAAATTATGAATAGCTGAAGGGCTTAAACCTGTAAGAGGATGACAAATGGCCAAAGGAGTTTGAAATCATATGATAAAATGAAATTTAACAAAGAACTGAGACTGGTAGAAGGGACGTGGTAGTGAGGTGTAATGCTATGGTCCAGCAGTTAAGAGCAAAACTGTGTTTTCAGAACTAGCTTATAAACTAGCTTATAAACTTGTAAACTAGCTTCTCTTCGTCAGTGGGAGGTGCCTGAGGAGGTTTCATCCCATCAGTGCTGGGCATGCCTGGAGCAGACCTTTTTGAAGTCTGCTTCTCCAAAAGAAGGAAAAGTTGTACTTGAGGCCTTGATTCACTACTTTAGATGTGTTCCTCAGGATAACATAAGCATTTGCCTTTATCCAATAACTGTAATGGCCCCGAGCTTGCTCGAGGGAGATCCGTACACTGCTGATGCCGCATTTCATTAGCAGGGCCCTGTGCTGTGTGTTCTAGTAAGTCCCTGAGGTGCCTGGGGCACAGACAGCCCAGTCCCAGAGAGAATCTGACCAGGCATGCTGGAGCATCTAGTGCCCTGCTCAGGAGCCCCATGTTTCCAGCAGGGTAGATTGGGTTCTGATGTAGTTGTGCTGTCGCAATTCTACATGGATTTGCTGGAATGTAATTGAAGTGAAGTGCCAGCTGCCTGCAGGCAGGGCTGTGCTGGCTGCAGCATCCAGAATTTGAACATGCTCTCTGGGGCTTAAATCTCTAGTCTGAAAAGCAAATTTAGCATATTGAGGTTAAATTTTAATTAATACATGATGGTCTTTTTTTTCTGATAGTATCAAGGCTCCTCAAGAGACCCTCAGTCCAGTGTTCAGCACTGTCTCAGGATGTGCAGTGAATAAAGCCCATGTTGTCTTAATACTGGGGATTAAAAAAAGAAAGCGCTGTCAGTGCTTACTGTTTGATTACATCCATGAGCACAAGGGGTTCATGGCACAGCCAGCCTTTGTTTTGACTCTTGCTATTTTCTTTATGTCCAAGCCAAGACAAATCCCTATTTGTCTTAGGCAAGAAATCATCATTACCAACCACACTACTGCCTACACTAATATTCTAGCTAGCAAGGATTTTGGGAACTTTCTTCAAGGTGTTTAGTATTCCTGGAGGGTAAAAAGATGTTTTTCCCTTGCAGTGGTAAGCAAAATGTTTTGGGGTTTGTTTACAGTTGAAAAGTTGGTGGTTGAGACAAGTTAAAGCCATGAGTTGTGTTTCCAGATAGACAGAGCTGCCTGGGGGCAGCCCAGAGCATACGGATGTAGCTGCCCCGGGATCACTTGAGGTGGCTGTGCTTGGAAGGAGTGTGGGGAGGAGGAACCTGGATCCTCAGGAGGTCAGGATAGGGTGAGAGCAGCACAAGGTGCAATTTGAGCTCTGGAAGTTCTGAGGGTGTCTGTGAGTGTTGAGGACAAGTTGAGGTGTTGGTCAGTAAGGCAAGTAATGGAAAGCTGCACCTGGCAGTGCCACAAAGGGCAAGGAGCTCACAGGGATGTTGCAAGAGGTGGGGCTCAGCTTGAAGGACACAGCTCCTGGCTTCTCCCGTGGACCAGGACAGCTCATGAAAGATGGATCAGGTGAGTGAGTGATCCTCAGCCTATAACTGTGAGCATTTGATTTTCCCAGTTGGATCACACCCAAGCTGCACATCCTTTTGCTGCATGACCAGCAGTTGGTGCTGAGAACAGACCAGGATCGTGTGGCTGGGGGTGGAGAGGGTGAAGCTGCTGCCAAAAGGCCAAGTGCCACTCATGTTTGTTGGGTTAAAGCTGCTCCTGAGCAACTGTCCAAAACATCTGCTGTTCTTGCTCTCCCAAAAGAAAGGAGTCAGTGAGCCCTACAGATTTTCATCTCAATGGAAATGTGCGCTTATTAGTGTAAAGTGTCAGGACTTTTTTCTTATTGTTCACGTGGAGGTTCTGCCTTCACAGGTGGAATGTACAGTTGACAGGAGCAGTTTTCAGAGTATCTCTGTGGTCATTTTTAGGGCAAGACTTGGAGTCCTGCTAGGGACTCACACTGGGACTCACACATTTGGGTAGGAGACGTAAAGAGGTGAACCTTCAGGTGGACCTCTGTGGGGTTCTTTCTGCTGTCTTCTGTAGCACCATCCTAGAGCACTGAAGTTTGGTAGTTCACTGGTCTTCAGAACAGAGGCTGAGAAGGTTTGATCTGTCTGCATGTAGGGATGTGGCAGTCTGGCTTGGTACATCCCAGAGGGGATGCCTGCACTGCAGCCTCTTTGGAGCCTATATGGTGAGATTGTTGCATAGGCATAACATGTACCTCAGTGCAATTAAATCACTGAGCTTACATGCTGCTGTCTAGCTTGTCCCTGTTAGTTTTAGACTTTTGATTGCCATATGGGTCAGCTCAAAGCTTGAGGAACTGTTCCTGACTGCTGCAGGTCAATGCACAGAGGTTGTTTCCTACAGCCTGCAAGGGACTGCTGCCATGGTCCAGCAATGTGGCCTTTTGGCTAGGGCAGGAGTCCCTGAAGACACTACTTTGGGAGAGCTGGTGACCACTGGTAAGTAGCTCATCCAGATGTCTTGTGCAGGACCTACGTGTATGATTTGGTTCCCTGAATTGGTTAATGCTACTACATGTTCCTGCAGAGAAAGCAAAACCTGTAGATTCTTGTAAAGTCTACTTCTGTTATTTTATTTTAATGTTTTACCAGACTTTAGTGATTTGGTTGGCAAGCTGGAAAGCAATGTGTAGTGATCAGAGAGTTTTCAGCTTCTCCCAGGAGCTGTCCTTGGAAGCACAGAGGGCACCAGCTCAGGCCATCTGCTTGCCAGCAGAGAATTGGGCTGGTCACATCCGTACTTCCACCTGCATTTAACTGGACGTCTCCTGTGGTGGAGTTGCCTGCTTTGAGCACAATGCTGCGGATGGTGCATGGAAGGCTCAAGGTGCTGCTTCTTGGAAACCTTCTTGTGGAAACGTCCTGACACTGATTCTGTGTGGTTAACGACCATTTCATTTTTACAGCCTTTGATTTCAATTGACAATATGGCTTGCTTGTCCTGGCAGGCAGCCTAAGGCAGCTGTACTTTCTTTTAATAGGAACTCTGACCTCTGCAAAACGACTCATCATTAATATGTCTCTGTAATGGTTTGTTTATTTCAGCTCCTTTCCATGCTTCTCTCTCTAATGGTTTTTATGCTGTTTTTTGCTTAGCTTATCAAGCAGCAGATTCTCTCCCTCCAGCTTAGGAAGGTAAAACTACATTGCATTAAACTGCTCTGACCAAACACTTTTCTGAATCTGTCTGCACACAATTAACCTGTAATGTTTTGGTACTAATTAATTAATCAGTCGAGAGCCCTGAAGTGATCTAACAGCTTTATTCTGCATGATTTGATCCCTAACACTTGCTTGAACTGCGGAAAGAAAAGTAAATGTTCGTCATAATTCCTGTATTAAGGTTCAAGAAATATTCGTCTTTCTTAGCCAAAGGATGGGTGTTCAGTTACTTCTTTATATTAAAGTGAGACTTCCATACAGAGACATTAAAAATTGGATGTGACTGCCCTGAGATATCCAGAGAAAAAAATTTCTTCCCCCAGCCGTTTTTGTGAGGATCCTCATTCACTTGGACTCTGCCCCAAAATACAGTTTTACAGCTGTACTTTGCCTTTGGCAAAAGAACACATTTGGAAATCAGTTGGCATTTCTGTTTGCTGCGCCGGCAGGTAGAGGAATGACCGTGGAGGGAAAGGCCTCTCCAGAACACCTCTATAGTTTTGGGATTTCTAATCAAAAAGTCATAAAAAGAAAATTATGACAAGAGGAATACTCTTCTCAAATCTCCTTTCCCAGCAGGCTTTTGTATGGAAATCCCTCTTTAATTGAGAAGGCTACTGAATTGCCAGGGGCCTTTTCCAGGGCTTTCTCTACCCCAAAGATGCAGCTCCAGGAAGGCCCAGAGGAAAAGTGGCTAGTGCTTTGTGTCCAATTCCTCGAATTACTGGTTTAGAAAGCAATTTGAATTGGACAAGCCTCCTTGCAGCTGGAGTGAGTCAGCTGAGAGCCCCACAGTGCCAGAGCCTTCAAATCCTGCTGTGACCAACACAGTCAATTCTTGGAAAGACTCAATAGACCTTTCAGGCTTCCTGCCAAGTATCATTGGTCAAGTCTCTGATTCATCTGCTGAGCCTATGGAGCCCCCAGCTTCCAACCACAGCTGCTTTCCAAAGCCATTCCGTAGCCCTTGCTGTATGTATTTCACCTGGTTGTGGGGTTTGCACTGAGTGGACCGGACTTATTCCTGGTGCTGCCTGCTGGTGTGGTGCTGGGATTAAACTGGGTCCCGAGTGTCACTATGTGTGTTTGCATCACGTGATTGTAAGATGCTGATCCAGTTGCCCTCGTGCTGGGGTATGAAATGTTGGTTGATGCTTGGGAAATTCCTTTATGTGGATCTGAAAGGCATTTACTGGTATGGGGTGGGGGTCTGTATTGAAAGGATCATCAAAACCCTACCAGTAACTGCCTTGTACTGGATTGTCTGCCTTGCTCTGTGGAAATGGGCATTTTTTTCCCTGGGATTGGAGTTTGGAAAGGTTGCTCTGGTTTGAAACACCTTTTGACTCCCACAGCCCTTTCCTGGCCCTATAGTTGAGTGAAGAGTTGCTTGCCAGGGCCAGTGTCCTAGTAACCATTGATTTCCACAGAAGAGTCTGAGATGTGTAATCTGGTTTTTTTTTACCCCATCCCACACATGTGTTTGGATACAGACCATGCTTATAACCCTCATTCAGTAGATGAGTCAGGTTTGCAGCATCCTGAGCTTCCCCTGTCCTGACCCTCATCCAACACAGGGTGCCTGGGAGCTGGGTGAGGTTCCTGCTGCATCCCAGTGGGTTTTTACTCCAGGATTCATCCCCCTGTATAGCTTACAAACCCATTTCAGCAGGAAGTCAGAGGGAAAACAATGACACTGCAGCCTCCAGGTAAGTTTTCAGGGTGGATGGAGCAGGCAGTTGCTGTGGCTGGAGCTCTCCGGACACCTTTAGCCATGTGTGTTTAGTCCCTCTCAGTGCACCTGCCCTTGCTGGGTCAATGCTGAATGTGGGGTTTTTCGTTTGCCCTGAACCAGTTTGCTTCCTTAGCAGATAGAGCATGACTGGCAGCAGCACCAGCATCCTGCCTGCAAGCCAGGGCTGCTTGTGAGGCTGGGGTCTCCCTCCTGGAACCCCCGCCACATACTCTGAGCCCTTGTGCTTGTGGTGGAGCTGTGTCAGGAGTGGTTTGGGCATTTATTCCACCCCTTGCATGTTTCCAGAAGCTGATCCCTTGTTTAAGGAATGTCTTTCACTGCTGAAAATTATATAAATAGAGCTGCCAGCTACTGGTTCACTTGCAATATTTGTGTTTCTTCCAATATCCTTGCACTTGAGACCTTGGGGTCCCCTCTCCTATTGTAAATGTGTAGTGTTTTAATTGCAGAGGGAAAAATTAAGGAAGAAGCTCTTCCCTTCCAAGAGCCTCAGCATTATCTGAATGAAAACCCAATTTGGAATTAAATAATTACCCTTTATTTAAGAAAGCCCGCTGCTGCAGCAGTGATGCTGCAGCAGGTTTGGCAGCGCTGGGTGAATATAGTGATTTATTGCACTCATTGAACAGTGTTGAAATGCCTGGAGAATCCATGGTCCACTTTTGAGTATCACAGATTGCACTGTTTGGATAGTTCTAGCTATTTGGGTGTCCCAGCATGAACTTGGAAGTCAGAGCATGAGCTGGAGTAAGGATTGTGAGTGCCTACCTGCAGCAGTGAGGGGTTAAACAGGGGATTTTCGGCTAATTCCTGAGCTCAGAAAGCTGCTAGCCAGACTCAGGTCTTCCTCTATCAACTGTCCCACAGCTGGCAGCTTTTCTTCATTCTAAGAGGGCTGCTGTGTTCCAGAGACATGTTCAATTCACATTTGGCCTGAAATGACACAAATTCTTCAGAAGTAAAGAAAAATCCCATTGAACAGAATAACTGTTGAAACATTTATGGTTCAGAACTGAGAACTGACTTTGTTAGGTGAGGCTCTAAGCCTGCTGGCTGGCCAAAGAGATATTTTAGTGCAATCAAGAGCTAAAGTGGGTCTTCATTCATGCAATGGGTCAGCATTCATTGCCCTGATAGCCGTAAAGGCTAAGACAAAGGGAATGGCTCCTGAATGACACCTTCAATTGACAGTCATCTTAGGAGGGAGAAATCGGTCAAATGCCCTGACACTGTGAGCAAGTGTGGGGACGATGGGAGGGAAGAGGGCACGGACAACAGGAACACAGGCTGTTGAGGTGAGACAAGGTGGACCCTTTGATTTTTCAGGTGCTTTTATCTCTAAGAAATGCTTCTTGAATCTTCCAGGAGCACCTTCTGCGCAATCATTTCTCAGCTGACGGAGGAAACACAGCCACTATTTGAAACCACTATCAAATCCCATGCTGTGTCCGAGGACTCTGATGCTAAATTCACGTGCATAGTGACAGGTAACAGTGCCTTCAGTGAATAACCTGGTCCTGCCTCACCTGCTGGACTTGTGCCAGTTAAACTCTGCAGCAAGTGATAACAAGGATAACAAGCCCACTGTTGTCAGAATGTCAAGTAGAGGATCAGAAATTGCATGATGACTAGCTTTAATATAAGGGCGGGGGGAAACACCTGAGAGTGTAAAGAGGCAAAGGCATAAGTTAACGTCTCAAACCAGGCAAATGAAAGATGAGAAGATGGCATGTGCTGGTTGCTGTTTGGACCAGCTACATTTTATTGTTCTAATCTCTGCTTCTCTAATCCTGGACTCCATAACGCAGGAATGCGCAGTTTTGAAGACTAAGGCTGTCCTACTGGAGCCAACTCTGTCTGTCTTTGCTGGCTGTAGATGGTTAGAGCACAGCTGCATTTGTAGCAGTGAAAAATTTCTGTGTCTGTCAACATCTGAAATAAAAGCTGGTCACTGCCCAGTGAGCTAAAATCTCCTCTTGGGCAGGAAGGGGTTAAGGGAGGAGGAGGAGGAGGAGGAGGAGGAGGAGGAGGAGGAGGAGGAGGAGGAGGAGGAGGAGGAGCCAAAGCCAAAGCCAAAGCCAAAGCCAAAAAAAGAGGGCTGGTGCTAAGGTATTGTGGTGATGGGGCATGGCAGCACATTGATGTAGAGGCAAGTAGCTCCTTTGCTGATGAGATTTTGTTCTTTAAATATGGAGACTCTAAACACCTCTTCTCTCAATGTACTTGTTGACAACTCCATGATTGTTCCTGACCTCCTCACTCATATTAGTTACTCCAACAGGTTACTCAGTGAGAGACATGAAACAAGTCTGTAATTTTTGGAAGGAGGAGAGTATATCCAGTGAGCCCCTTAGGCACAAGGTCCAAAGCTTTCCTAAGGAAATATAGTTTGCTATTAGAAACAGACTAGAAATAAACTGTGCACTAGGAAGCACAGCCTCAGTCCTTCTGAGAGCTTCCAGCTATGAACTGTTGGCATTTCTCCTATGGATTCCCTTGTTCTGAGGGTTGGTCTTCTGAATTTGCAGGGGTACAACAGATATATTGATTTTATTGAGGCTTAACTTCAGCAGACCCCTTCTTGCTGCTTCTAGGGCAAAAGGGGACTGCTGGGAGATGCCTCCAAACCACTCTGTTTGGGAGGTCATTAGAAGGGCTCTTCCCATTTTAAGTTTTCTGAAAGCAAAAGCTTGACATATTGTGCAGTACCATGGAATGCAGCATTCTGCAAATGTCAGAGGTGAGAAAATGTTTAGGTATGTTGGGAAATCCAGAGTAACACTCCTGGCTTCTCTCACTTAAATCTTCACCAGCTGCAGCTTGTTGTTGATGGTTCTTCTGAAGAAATTCCGTCTCTTCCTGATGTGTTGTACCAGACCGAAAACTTGACCTGATACTAGCCTAATTTTCTACTCAAGTGAAGGAAATTGTCAATGAGTCTCTTTCAGCATGTGTCACAATATTTTTGTGCTTGGTAAACTAGGTTTGGGGGATGTCTCTATGCACTTAAATTGATAAACCTACAGAACTAGAAATTTTCATGGAAATGCTTTTAAAATCAGCCTTGGACCACCTTTGCCAGATGGGCATCTCCTGCATGTGGTCCTGTGGCCTGCTTTAGGAACTTGGAATCTCTTTGGGAGAGAGGGGCAGGAGGTGGAAAGCATACTCTTGACTGCAGAGTCTGGTTGGTAGTTCAGGTATCTCACCCTGCTATGATGTTTGTGTTCAACTGGGAGGTGTTGCTGGGAACAAGAAAATAGCAATGGCATCCCAAGCCAGTGACCAGAGTGGCACTGTGGCTGGAGTCCAGGGACACTTTGGTGGAGACAAGGGCAGACAGTCACCTGCTCCTGTTTTGACGGTCAAGCCACAAATATGGATATGTGACCTACTATGGCATCTTAGTTGTTTTTTGGGTTTTTTTGCTGCTTTTGACCAGTAATGAGAGTTACAGGCTAGTTCCACATCGGGGAATACTTGGACTAGGACTTGCTGGGCCTGTAGTAGGAACAGAGAAAAATGCAAGTGTTTGAAGAGCTAGTCTCCAGAATGTGCTGAGTCGTGCAGGAAGGGAAGAAGTGGGTCAGGTAGAGGCAGATTCTTGTGTGTGGAGGTACAAACCTTCCTTTCCTACTGATACCTAGTTCAGCGTGCTGCTGGTGTCCCTGCTATGTCTGATTTATTTTTTTGGGTTGAATCCTGCATCAGTTACGAGATATTTTCTTTTTTCCAGATAAAATTAGTTCATCCTTTGTTCTCTGAGAGATGTGAAAAAGGGAACAAGAACATTTCCATTTACTGTGCAGCTTCACCCCATGTCTCTGCACCAAGTGCTTTCCTTGGTGGCTCTGTCTGTACTTCAGGATCTCAAGGGTCATCACAGCTCGTTCCCACTTAGTGGATACTGGGCTTCTCTCTTCAAAGTGGCCCTTAGTGGAAGTGCTGCCACAAGGATTTTCCAGGTTTTCAGTCACTTTGGAATAGTATTTTTATAGGCTGGGGATAAGATATGTCAGCTGATGAAATGTGGGGTCTTGGATGAAGGGGCCTGGGTCTCTTGCTGCTTGTTACGGAGTGAGTTCAGCCAAGAGCATTGTACATCAGCACCAGCCCACTGTTGTACAGCTGTCTCTTCAGTGCTGTTTCAGCCCTCCTTAGCCAGGTCTAACCCCTCTGATCTGACTTCCCAAATCATCAGCTCAGGAGCTTGATCCCATCACTGCCTCCATGGTTTATTGCAGAGTACAGAGGAGAAAGGGCTCTGCCCATGGCTTGGGGAAGAGAGTTAGGGTAGTGTGAGGAGACGGTCACTTGCTTAGTGGATGAGAATTTTAATAAGGATAAAGTAGTTCAACTTCCTGCATTTGTGGTGACCCTCTGAGGGAAATGTTCAAAGGATGAGAGTGAAGTGTTTGAATGAAGAATGTCTGGAGACATGCAGGGACTGTGAGAGGGGGTTGGGGTAGTGACTACAAGAGCAGAGAGTAGGCTGCTGGGAGATGAGGGGGTTTGGCTTTGGGGCCAAGGACAAGGGAAGGATGGTGAATGACCACTGCTCACAGTGGCATGGGGAGCTACTGCTCTTAGTATCTGTCCTTCCTTGTCCTTGTGGCCTGGAGGGGTTTAAATCCATGAAGCCAGGAAGGATAAGATCTTACCATGAATTGTATTCCCAAGACTGTTGAAGCCCCTACTCCCTGTAGTTTGTGTAGAGTAGAAACTGTTGAGATTGTGTAGTGGTTCTAAACTCTTACCACCTTCCCAAGTTTCAAAAGACCAACTCCCCCTCCTGCCCTGCCCCCAAAAAATGAAAAAAAAAAAGAAGAAAGTTACTTGAAACAGAGTTTCTCTGGGTGATTTTGAATAGATATAGTGAGAACTGTTTTGGAGAGATATTTTAAGAACTTCTTTGGATACACGGTCACCAAGCTTTCAAGACTTCTCGGATTTTAACAGCTTTCAGAAAAAGAATGTTTGATCTAAACCTGGCAACCTCTGTGAAAAAAAATGCTTGCTCTGAAAAGATCCTGCAGTGGCTGGCCATCACACTGGAGCAATGCTGCTGGAAGACACACTTCCCAAAAAGCTTTTGCTGGGCCCAAAGATGTGGAGTGGATGCCTGCCCTCGTCCCAGGAATGCCCAGCACCACTCTATCTGCAGCTGTGGGGCTCTTGCTGGGGGCTGCAGGGGCCCAACTGCCAGCAAATCCCTCTCGGCACCAGCTGCACGGGGGGGGCTGGGGCAGTGACAGGTTTCGGAAGGACGAGTGCAGATCTATGAGTGGCTGCTCAGGGTGTCTTATGCCAAGGGGGGGCAACTGGTGTCTGCAGCATGGCAGTGCCCACGGATGGAGCCCTTGGCTCTACCTCGTCCCACTGGACAAGCTGCGGATGCTGTGCCTGCAGGGTATGTGCCGGCAGTGATGCCTGACCCTTCTTTCCCCCCTTCCCCCTGGACCAGAGGAATTTATTCACTCAGCAGCCCAAAGATGCATGTCAGCAGTCTCAGCAGCAGCTCCCCTCCCCGTGCCAGGGAGACTCATCCCTGCAACAGGCATCTTTCCATCCCCTGCTTGGCTCTGATTGCGGCTCCTGGGGAGGGGTGGATAGCATTTGGATAGGCAGCTGGGGCCACTGTCCCTGCGTGGGAGGTCGGAAGGCTTTCAGCATCCGCCTGCCTGCAGACTTCAAGCCAGCTCTTGCCTGCAGCTCCCTTTGGCTGCAGGCTGGAGCCTGTAGTGGGAGTTGGTCCTGGCACTGGGCTGGAACAGCAGTAGCTCCTCAGAGGGAGCAGGCAGCCTCAAGGACAAAAGTGCTACAGGTCACAGGGAGTTTAAGCTTAGAAGGAGGAAAAGCCTTTCCTCGAGGCGCTGCACAGCTATGAAAATTGCAGCTCTTTCCGGCAGATGTCAGCAGGGAATGGAAATCAGCTGTGGAGGCCACAAGGGGACATCACAGGGCTTCTCGGAAACTATCCACTGTCAGTTCCCAGAATGAAGGGCTGTGATTGCTGTTTCCTACAGTGTCAGGAAAATCTACCTGCCAGCTTCCTGCAGGATGGACTGTGGGGGCCTCCTGAAGGTCTTGCTTGCAGAACAGCCCTTGGGAAGGGTTGGATTGCTCTGGGCACAGTGTGAGCTGTGTATGGAAATTGTTTTGTCAATCATCCCTGGAGAAGAAAGAATTCACCACAGGCTCATTCAGCCCAGGGTCCTGCTGCCAAGTACAGCCAGTGGTTAATATTTAATGAAAAATATGAGCAGCAGCGTCAATCCCTGATGATCCCATCGCCGGGATGCTCTCATGGCTTTCCCCAGTTCCCAGTTTAGGGCTCATTTTCCTCAGCCACAAGTACCTGAAGGCTTTGCATGTCTCTAGAAATTGGTTTGGGGGATCAGAGCACCAGCAGGAACCAGAGTGGGGCAGAGGGGGAGGACATAGAGTCTTGTGGGAAGGGTGTTGGGAGAAAGTTAATGGCTTGGCTTTCTGCAGAAGAGGAGGAATGAGAGGTTTCTGTTGCCCAACAGAAAGCCAGAGCAGCAGTGGGAGGGAATTGAGGCAGCAAATCGTCGGAGATGTACGGACAGTGAGGATGGAGAGGCGGGATGCTGGGGCAGTGCAGAGTAAGAGACCTCAGAGAAGGAGGAAGCTAATAGAATAAAATCCAGTCTATGAGGTGTCTGAGCTATGGGGATGGGATGCTGCTCACAGAGGAAAACAGGAAAGAAAAAGCTGCTGAGACTTACTTTCCTGGCCCTGTCTGGTCTCAGTGGACTAAATCCCTCGAAGAGCCAGAGGACACTGAGTAGCCACCACAAGCAAGGGGTGGGGACAGAGAAGCCAAAGCAGTACAGGAGGAGATTTGGCATATGCTGCTTTTCTGGGCAAAGGCATACTGGATTGGTCAAAACCTGGGTGAATTCCTGCTGCTCTGGAATCCGCTCCTGGGCCTCTGCTCCTGGGCTCTCAGCCCTGCTGTAGGACCTTTATGAGAGCAGGAGTAAGCTGGGCTCAGGCATTGCTATGGACTGACAACATCTTTGGCTGGTGCTAGGAGGAGGTCTGAGGTCCTGGTTAGCCTTGAAACCTGTGGCTTGGTAGCTGGGAAGTATCCAGAGAGTACCTTGTCCCAACCTTCTCATTACTGCAGAGCCATTGGGTTGGGACACTTTGGATATTTCTGGAAAGCCCTCATCAGCCCCGTGCCAGGAATGTCCATGTGAGCTGACCCCTGCCACATTCTGGGATGCTGTGGGGGATCCTTGGGGTCTGGTGGAGTTGAGGAGCATGCAGGACTCCCTCCTTGGGCCACACAGAAAGCCTGCAGGGACATTTGCAGCAGATGAGCTTTGGATGTCTGCCTTGGGGCTTCAAACAGCTCCTGAGCATATCAATTATAGCTGAGGCATGATGTGGTCATTGGAATTTCCATCCAATGTCCTGGGGGTCGGCTTGGCTGGGCAGAGAGCTCTGAGTAAAGTGCAGGAATCCCTGCTGGCTGCTGGCTTGAGCAGTTTTTGCATGAAAACTGCTCTTAATCCAAGCTAGAGCTGCTGCCAGTGAGCAGTGAAGGCTGTGGGTAGCGCTGGTCCATGTGGGACTCACATGCTGATCCAATACCTCTGCCAGTGGTGGGGAACGTGGCTGCATGCCCAGTCTGCAAGCCAGCCAGTCACACACATCATGATGTCATTCTACTGAAAAGGCAGGTGACATCTGTTGTCAAGTGACAATCTGTAGGACACTGAGCTGACTGTGATGCAATCAAGGTTGTTTCTGTTAAATGGAAAGTTTTGGGTCAGCTTACAGGCTGTGACACTGTGCAAAATGCTGAGAGCTCCATAGAGGGGTGAGTGCCTGTTCTCCAGCAATATCCTTGGCCTCATCAAAACATCCATCTTCACATAAAAGTAACGGCATGCTCACCTTCTCCCAGCCAGTGTTACAGGAGACGAGTGTGTGATCCACTCCCCTCTGTTCAGGAATGAAGGGCTTGGATTTTTTTCTCAAAAATAGCCCTATTCCTAGGCGTGATAAAAGTCTGAGATAAGCCCATTAAGTTTCCACTGTTTCTGCTGTGCAATTTAGGAATGTGGTGAGCCCAGAATAGCATCTATCCTGGTGTACTGGAGTGTTTTGCTGCTGATACCATGCTGGCTGTGCTTCTGTGTGGAATGTTTCACCCTCTGATGTACCCTCCATGTCCTCCCCAGGGTACCCACAGCCAGAGGTGACGTGGTACAAGGATGATGAGGAGATGGATCGCTACTGTGGCTTGCCCAAGTATGAGATACTCCGTCATGGAAACCGCCATACACTGCAGCTCTACAAGTGAGTAAAGGAGCTGGAGAGTAGCTGGGTTTGGTGATGGGAGCTCTGAGTGTGTTCTCAGTGGCTGAGTAAGCTGTCAACAGTGATGTCCCCGCAGCAGTCCCCCCCCTTCTGCTTCGCACTGCTGGCTCTTCCCCTCCATGTGGCTCCCCAGTCACACCAGTATGAGATCCATCACTGCATCCAGGGATAGCTGCCATGCGGGAAGCAAGAGGAAGGGAAGGAGAAACCCCTCTCTCTGGAGCCTTCCAGTGCTTAGCATTAGGGATGACAAATGTGAGCAAAGGGAAAGCACTATCTGCCTCCAAGATGATGGTCCAGGGAATCAGATAGAAACAGTAAGAGTGTCCCAAGCAAGGAAAGGGCTGCAGCCGTGACCCAGACAGGCCTTTCTTAGCTGTCACCATGTAAATGGCTGCTTTGGCCCTGGCTAATGATTCTAAGGGCCTCCTTTACCCAGCCTCTAAGGGTCTCCTTTATCCAGCTGGTAGCCTGACTACCAGCTTTTTTTAACTTTAAACAAGGACTGTGTTTCTGGAGAGCCAGGCACACCTTATCCCCAGCAGGCAGAGACTTGTCGCCCCTTGAGTCCTGGATTTGGGGCATCAGACAGGTGTGGTACTGACTGAAAATGCAGACTATCGTGTTGCTGATAGTTCCATCATCCTTGTGCTTCTAGCCTGAGCTTTTCTGCTGCCCCCGCTGTGCTCCAGGTGTCCATCAGAGGCTGGCTCAGCTCTTGCAGGAGCAGGGATGTCTGTTGGATGAGGCTTGGGTGTCTTCAAGGGGTGACAGCAGGGATGCAGGCAGGTTCTTGTGCTGGTGCCTGTGACATGTAGTGGAAGATTTTAGTAATGCAGTAGGGTAGAGGAAGAACAGGAATGTCAAGTGGGCTGTGGGGCTGTGTAGAGCTGGGAGGAAAAGATCTTGCAGAGGACTGTGACCAAGAACAGCTGAGAAGCCTGGTGCTGCCTGTTCCTCCATCAGCCCTCATACCAGAGTTGCAGCCCAAGGTGGAGCTAGGACAAATTTAACGTCAGACTTGCTTGTCTGTTAGTGCTGAGAGCAGGCAGAGCCAGGGAGGGAGGCCAGCCCAAGGCTTCCAGATGTCATGTGGGCACCTCATGGGCCACATCTTCTGGACTCTATGGAGCAAGAAGTGGGAGAGCATGCATGCCTGTGGGTCCAGAAGGCATTCTGGGGAGGATGGGTAGATCTCACACTCAGCTTTTGATTTTCAGGTGCCGAGAGGAGGATGCAGGCATTTACCAGGCCTCAGCTAGAAATAATAAAGGCATTGTGTCCTGCTCCGGTGTGTTGGAAGTGGGAACCATGACGGAGTTCAAAATCCATCAGAAGTGGTTTGACAAAATCAAGAGAAAAGCTGAAGAAAAGCTGCAAGAGATAGAACAGGGCAAGAAACGAGGAAAAGAAAATGTGGAAGTGGAGAAGTTGCAGGGAATGAGCCCTGAACGGCTCCAGAGGAAGCGGAGGCTGGCTAGAGATCAGAATCTCCGGTCAGGAGACTCTTCATGGGAGAAGGAAGATGCAGCAAAAGTGCACGTTGCAGATTCACAGTCCAGGTTACACAAGGACATCGCTGAGACAAATGAGCAGCCACGCAACGCAGCGCCAGGCTTCCCAAACAAACTGGTGGCACCTCTGAAAGCAGAGGTGACCACCAACGGAGATGCTACTTTGGAAAGTGGGGAGGACAATGGGAACAACTTTCTCACATATATCTATGAGACGGTGGAGGACCTGGCGACCAAGCCAGGGGCAAAAGACTCTGCAGCTAAAAAGAAAAAGAAGGTGGAGGCTCCTTCAGCAGCAACGCAGGAAGTTTCTAAACCAGAAGAAAGTGGGAGAGACAAGGCCAATCCAGCTTCAAATCCCAGGTTTGCTCCTCCTGTCCCCTTACGCAGGAATGCACATTTGAGAGCAGCAAGTGATCAAGAAGTGGAAGCCAGTCCAAAACTCAAAGAGCATGGGGAAGCTGTGAAACAGGACAGTAAAACCAATGATGATGTGTACTTTTCTTTAAAGGACATGTATTTTGATAAGCAAGTGAAGCCAGCAGCAAGGAAGGAGGAGGTGGGAGCCAAGGATGAAGCCGGGAGCGAGGCTGCCCTGCGGCCTGTGGCATTCAGCAGACAGACAGAGGATGCTCCATTGTCCTCTGAGGTGTTGGAGGCAGGACCTGTGCTGTCTGAAGGACAGAGAGGCCAGCAGCAAGAACAGAAGTTGGAGGGAAACAAAGAGGTAACTAGGAGAGACAACAGCCGCTGCAGGGGTGGCAACAAGAAAATATCTTTGCTGCACAATTGTATTGTGGCACTGGGCCTGGGAGGCTGCCTGTACCCCATGGGATCTGCTGCCAAGGCTCTGCAGGTCTCCACTGGTGAAAGCACCCAGGATAAGGGCTTTCTGGATTTTGTAAGCCCAGACAGCAGAGCTTCTACCCCATTTCCAAACAAATGTCAGCTGAGGTGGTGAGAGATGTAAGTCGGGGCCATTCGAGCAGCTGGTCTTGGTGACCTGGGGCCCTCTGGTTTAATTGGCGGACTGACCTCATGCGAAATGTTTTCAGATCAGGTCAGCAGGGAACACTGAATGGATATTTATAGCTGGGGATGGGTGCCTTGTGATGGCATCTGGTCTGTTTGACTGGACAGAGGAGCTTCAGTTAACAGGCCCCCCATGCAGATGAGCACGGGGTGCCGGGTGCCAGGTACCATGTGAGCTGCACCCTCAGGGCCTCGAGTTTTGTTTACAGTGCAACATGTATACAGTAGGTCTGGACTATTATTTTGGCTCATCCCTGTTGGTAAAACTCTGTTGAGAGACTCATTGTGGTGGTGAAGAAGTGCCAGGGCACAGCACCTGCTCCTGACCCTCAGAGCATCTTTTAGTCAACTGCTATTTTAGTCACCTAACCTGAAGTATTTCCCATGAAAATACTAGACTGGAAGCTACCAGAATATTTGCTCCTCATTTTTCTTTAATGATCCCTTTTGTCATAAAAAGTTCTCTGAGTCCAGTTTGCAGGTGCTGTCAGGATTTGGAGTTTGGGCTGTGGTAGGGGCACGCTTTCAGTACAGACAAGGCTCCAGGTGCAGCACCTCTCACTCGGCAGGTAATGCGTGTATTTCAGAGTGTGGAAAAATCCACAATGCATAAGGGACTGATGGGTGCTCCAGTGGAAAAAAAAAATCCATTTTTCCTCTTTTAAATGTCTTTAGCCATAGGTGGGAACAGCTTTGCTGGTAAGAACCTGCTGGTTTATTCAGCGTGCAGCTGGGTTCTGGCCTTGCTGCTGCACTCCTCTTCAATCTGACCTGCCAGCATACTGCTGCAGAAATTATTGCTGTGCAGGCCAACCCATGGCAAAGCCATTTGTTTCTCCCCTCTCTGCTCATTTTAACACCCCTCGCTTTCAAAAAATGGTGGAAAAATGCTGGTGTGCAGCAGCCAGGCTTGGGTTGTCATCCCTGAGCCTTTGACATGCATCAAGGTTTTTTTCTCTTTAAAAACCCCACTCACAGAGGGAAACCGGTGACTTGTCAGCTGGTGTGTCTTTGATGAGACAAAAAAGAATGCTTTTGATTTGAATTTGAATGCTTCAGCTTGTTGGTGCTGCTGGGGAAAGTCCTCAAGATTTTGTGAGAGCAAATAAGCTGGTTTAAAGCCATTTAAAGCTGATTCCCGGCATGTTTCAGGGTATTTTCAACTCCCAGGACAGGGGTTACTTGTCTTTTTCTTTTTTATTCTTTCTCTTAAACAAGAAAGGTCATAGCATGAGTGTTTTCCTAGCCTTGGGTGTAGCTGGGCCTCATGCTCTGGACTTCTCTTCTGAGCTGGATTTATCTGTAGCAAAAAGCCAGACTAGCCAGGCTCTCAACATCCTCCTCTACAAGAGCAGAGAAAAAGTTGGATCTGCATGGTGATCACTCTTAAATTTTAAACTGATAATTTTATTCTATTTCTTGAATTTTGTGGGAAGGAATGGCCTCCAATGGTGCTTCCCGCACCCCAGCCCTTCAATACTCATGTTGCCCTAACAATTGGAGAGGGACTTTGGAGAAGGGCCTGGAGTAACACAGGGGGAATGGCTTTCCACTGTCAGAGGGCAGGGTCAGATGGGATATTGGGATGAAATTCTTGGCTGAGAGGGTGGTGAGGCCCTTGCACAGGTTGTCTGGAGAAGATGTAGCTGTCCCATCCCTGGAAGTGTTCAAGGCCGGGCTGGACAGGGTTTGGAGCAACCTGGTCTAGTGGAAGGTGTCCGTGCCCATGGCAGGGATTGGAATGAGGTGGGCTTTAAGATCCCATCCAACCCAAACCATTCTATGATTCCCTTATTTGCTTGGGGATCAGCTTGCTGGGAGATTGATGTTGCCTCTCCTCTTTTCCCCAAGCTACCAAATGAAGCTAAAGCAGCACAAAAGAGAGGTCCAAGTGCCACAGCCCTCCTTTCCTGTGGCCTTCATTTTGGGGGCTCAAAGCTTAAGTCAGGGGCCTCAGGAGAAAATCCTTAGCAGCAGATTGTCCGGGGTGTAAGAGGGACGCTTGGTGTGCATGCCCTGTCCCTGTGCCAGTGTTCTGGTGATAATCGCAGAGCATCAGCCAGGCAGAGCATGTACCACGGTATTGCTGCCTCTCCTACAAAAATAGATCGTGCCCCTTGGCTGGAGGATTTCAGCAGCCCTCCTCGGGATAAAGCTTGGCCATCACAGCAGGCAGCTTGCTGACATGTCTACTGGGTGCAGCTGCGGTCGGAAACATTTGAGCTTCCCGAACGTCAGAGAAACAGGGTGGTTGAATAGTGCTGATAACGTCAGCGTGTACAGTTTCGCTACAAATCATTTGTGCAGCTTCATCCTGATAGTGTGTGACATGCCGATTGCCCCATCTTGCAGTGGAGATATGGGAGCACTGAGTCTTTAGAAACAGCAAGGGAATTATACAAGGTCTCAGCAATGGCTGGTGAAAATGGGAAAGTTTTGCTCTTTTGGAAGGCGCTGAGTCAGAGGAGATTGGATTAAAAGCCATGGAATTATTTAGAAAGGTAGATCTCTTGCCTTTGTACATAGCAAGGGTGTTGAAAGGCAGAAGGCTGGCACTGATTAAAAGAAGAAACATTTTGTGCAGCCTGATGGGTGGGACCCATTCCTGTGGGATGGTGGTGAATCCAGAAGACCTGGGATGACAGAGTAACACTTGTATCAGGGTTATTCTCATGATTCAAGAAGTTGGGCTTATGGTACAGGTAGACCACAAGTACGACTTCACAGACCCAGGCAGTAACACAATGCTAATTTTCTTCTTTTTTTTTTTAACCAGGTTGCAACAAGAGTGGGACAGTCTTCTGATGACCTAAAGCATCCAGTGTCCAGTCCAACCACAGAGACCAGTCAGCAAGCCAGTAAGCTAGAGAAGGTCAGGAAAGAGGTGCCTGTGTTGCAGGAGACCAGGGGGGCTGTGAAAAGGACAAATCCTCGGTTTAGGCCTCAGGAGCTGCCAAAGCCACCATCACCTTCTCCAGAACATGTACAGTCTGGCAAGGAGCACCCACCCCCCAGGAAACAGGCAGAAAGACATTCCTGTGCTCTTGAGGGCAGAGACACTCAGCAAGGACTGTTAAATCAAGAGGATAAAAGCCAAAGTGGAGAAGAGTCCTTGTTAAAAAAAAATTTGAGTCCTCCAGAACCTAGAGAAAACACTCCTCTTGAACAAATCCCATGTCAGACAGTCAAGGATGGGAAAAGCAAAGAGGCAGGAGCCGAGCTGTCTGGGGACCGTCCTGGTGTGAGGACAGGAGAGAGTGATGTGGCAGAGCCATGTCCCAGCTCTGTGCACAGGGAGGCAGGAGGGATACCTTTGGGACATCAGAACACTGAAATGGCAGCTCCTGCTTCAGTTCCTGTTGCCAAGGAAGAGCTGCTTCCTGCTCCTGTGGTGAGGCCATCGGTGGCTCGGAAGGCACTGCTGACAGCTCATGGCACCTCAGGGAGGGAGGCCACTGCAGGAGAGTTCCCGTCTGGAGCCCAGCTGCTGCCTCCTGCAAGTGGAAAAATGGAAATCACAACGACAGATGGATCTTCCCCGCAAGAGATGTTTTCGGCCAGCACGTTAGAGGAGGAGAATGTGAAACCAGTGCCCATGAGAACTCAGGGGAAGGAGGGAAGGCTCCTGACAGCTACAGCTCCATGCCAGGAACCAGCAGCATCTTCAGGGACTTTGGAAAGAGTCTCTGAGGTTCAGCCACAGGTACCACTGTTCCTGTCTGGCTCTGAGAGAACTCAGGAGATGTCTTTGGAAGAGAAAATGCAGCACAAAAACCTGGTTTCCTCCTTAAAGAGCTACCTGCTGCTACTTCTAAAAATGTCAGATAGCAGTAAGGATGCCACAAAAGGAGACACTGACTCTGGGGACAAGGAACAACCAAATGCAGGGGAAGACATGATCCCAGAGACAGGCATTGCTGGCCTTAGCCCTCGCACCTCAAGGAGAGTTTTGGAAAAAGTACAGAACAACCAGCTCTTCCAGACAGCAGAGAACTTGCCTCTGACCCCCAGGACATCCAGACGGCTCACTTGCATGATTAACGAGGAATTTGTTACCAGCAAGGAGATGCTGGCTTGCAGGCCTGTGCCACCAAAGAGACGTACCTGGGAGGCTCCTGAGGCCGAGGGGCCACCCCCACTATCAGTGCCCTCTATCGTGGTGGGCAGCATGCCCACAGCAGGAACGACTCCTCATCTTTCTGATTTGCCTCTGGTGAGCTCTGAAGAGAGCCCTGCTGACCCTCCAGCAGTGTTACCTTGTGCCACACCAGAAGAGCTTGCTTTGGGTGCCCGGCGCAAAATATACCTGCCAAAACCCAAACAGGTGGGGGAGGAAGAGGAGGCAACCCTGGAGAGCCTGGGGCATGCAAGAAGTCCGACTGTTTCACCACAGCAATCCAGGAAGAATGCATCCCTGTTGCATTCTCCTGCCCCGGCTCCATCCTCTCCCTCAGCCTCTCCAACCCTCATGAGGAAGATGGCCACATTGGAGGTTCCTAAGCTGTACAAGGAGCCTGCAGGTGACCAAGAGGTCCCTGGAGATGCTAAGCCAGAAGCACAGCCAGCAGAGTCCCAGCAAACAAATAACCCATTTAAAGGTGAGGGAAAAGATAATCCCCATGAAGCACATTCCCTTGTTGCGTACGCAGGGAGCCCGTGATAATCAGCTGGGGCCACATGAATTTTCAGCATTTGCAGGGTTTTCAGCATCAGCCTTTGGCACTGTGAAAGCCAGAAGTCTCCCCCAAGATTTCTGCCCCTGTGCAAGAAGGGCCAAGGAACACAAGAGGCAGGAACTCTGACACTGTCTCCACAGCTTGGGCTTCCCTGGCACAAGGGATCATAGAATCCTTAGTTTTGGTCTCTGTGTTCTGGTCCTCATCAAGCCTGATGCTGGTTGGGGATCCTGAGCTACCTGGTCGAGTGGAAAGAGTCCCTGCTCATAGCAAGAGGGTTGGAGGGTCTGTAAAGTCCCTTTGACCCCAAACCATGATTCCATGATTCAGTGGGCATCACAGGGTGCCCACGCCTCTTCCACGTCTGTGGTCAATGCTAATTTGATCCCTTGTGGCATTGAATTAAAAAAAGCATAATCCTGGGGTTGAAGGAACTAGGTTGATACTCTCACAGCAATCAGCACTCTTGCAAAGTAAGGCTAGCCTTGATAAATCCCTACTTCAGGAGATGACTGTTTCCTCCAATATTCCATAGTGTTTTTCTACATTTCCTCTGGCCAAGCCCCACTGGGTATTGCAGTGATGCACTGTTGAATGAATTTGTACCACTTGTATCCCACCCTATTTATCCCAGGGGAGCTCTGAGACCTTCCCTGGGAAGGCAGTGTTACACCAGGCTGTACTGGCATACACGTGCTACCCAAAGCCCTGAGCAGCAGCGTGGGAGTAGGCTGGCCTGTCCCCAGAGCTGAGGCAAGCACTCTGTGTCTCACCACCTATCTCTTTGCACCCTGTCCTTAGCTCCACAGGTGGTCCGTAAGATCAGGGCAGAACAATTTTCCGATGCATCAGGAAACCTGAAACTTTGGTGCCAGTTCTTCAATATATTGAGTGATTCTAAGCTGACGTGGTACAAGGATGAGATCCCTGTAGCTGAAGCCCAAAGGAGGTAACCTGTTGGCTCTGCGGCGGCACAGTCCTTGTCACCTGTCACATCCTGCTCCTTGCCTTGACTGGGATGAAAGTGCCTCTCTTGCTAAGGCAGCATGGAAAGCTCAGCGCGTGGCACAGTACGCTGTGAAATTCATCATCTCAGTGCCCACAGGAGGAAGGATCGCCCAGATGGGGAATTGCTGCTAAATTTATCCTATTAATGCTCCATCTGAAGTGTCTGCTTTGAGTACTGAAATCTTGGGGAGGGCAGAGAACGTGTTATGTGCATCACAAAAATTAGGAGCTGGATGTGAACTGCAAAAGTGGGACCCCAAAGGATCCATGTGAGGGTGGCAGCCATGCTGGGAGGGTCTTCCATGCAACCACCACTGGAAAAAGGCATCTCTGGCTGTGCCCTCTCTATCCCTTGGGCACTACCCTTGCACAGGGAGAGCATATTCAGACAGCTGGGTGACTGGTTGTATCCTTTGGGTCTACTATGGAGAGCAACTTGTTCTCAAGCCCAGAGGATTTCTGTAGGAACATCACCCACATTAGTTAGGATTTGCCCGATGTCTTTGGTGTCCCCTGAGCTCCCTTTAGGTGATTCTGGGGCAGAAATTGTCTCCTGGGCTGAATATTTGAGCTGGGGCAAATGGGCCAGGAGTGGCCATTGTCTTCCAATGGACCAGAGCAGAGCCTGCTTAGACAGTGGGTCTCAGGATGAGGGTACCACCTCTTCCCTCGGTCAAGCCCTGACCCAGCCTTACTCAGGGGCAAGTACCTTTATCAGTCTGTAGCCCAACCCCAGCCAGATTTTGCAGGGCTTTCCTGGAGGATGAGCATCTCTGTTAGTACAAACCGCAGGACAGCACTCCTGGTGCCGTGACGTGCTGGGGGAGCAGCTGGGCTGCCCTTGGCTTCCTTTGTAGCCTTCTTCCATCCCTGCAAGCGCAGCACAGTGCCCACCTGCAGTGCCTGTCACAGGGCTCCTATGTGGTCCCCCCCCACCCCCTCCATCCACCACCACATGGGAATGAGGCCATGCTCCATTTTTTTTCCAGTGCTGGTGATGAGGGCCAGGCAGCTTTGGCTGTTGTGCAGGCATCCCAGAAGGATTGCGGGGTCTATCGGTGCGTGATCAGCAACGAGTATGGCACCGACTCCACAGATTTCTTGCTCAGCCCAGAAGGTGAGGAGCCCTCAGCAGCCTCTCACAGCTGCTTGGGTGTTCCATGGGGTGGTGTGGCCAACTGCAGAGAGGGCTTGGTGCTGGGCCGCAGCGCGGGAGCCTTGGCTTGTTCCATAACACCACCTCTGTGAGGTACATCTGCTTCCATGTGCCAATTTGTGAGCGATTCCCACCATCCTACCTGCCATCCCTAGTTGTCCAAGTGCATGGGGCAAGGTGGGATCCTAGCAGGATGGGATCCTGGCAGGACCTTGACACCTCTTTGCTTTCTGTCTCCTCTAGTGTTGTCAGGATTTATCTTGAGGGAAGAGATTGAAGGTAAGGGCTACGTGTGATGAGCTGCAACTCTGCTCCTTGCTGAGTGGGGCAGGCAGCTTTGGGGCAGAAGCAGGATGTGCCCGTGTTGCCCCCCCCTCACCAGCTCTTCCCCCCACCAGTTGGAGAGGAGATCGAGATGACACCCATGGTGTTTGCCAAGGGTTTGGCTGACGCAGGCTACTGGGGGGATAAGCTCTTTGGGCGTGTGGTGAGCGAGGACATGGAAGTGGGTGCTGGTTTCCTGCGCAAAGCCTGCCGTGCCAGAGCCATCTACGGCCTGGAGCCTGTCTTTGAGTCTGGCCACACCTGTGTCATCAAAGTGCACAATTTCATCATCTTTGGGACCAAGAATGAGAACAGCCTTATCGAGAAGAACTATGATATCACCATCCAGGTGGGCATCTTTGGGCACTATCCACCTTTGTCCCCCCCACCCTCCCCATCTGTGTGTGAGTTGGTCCCCAGACAGTCCCCAGTTCTGTGCCTACTTTTGCTATTTCCTTGCACTTTTGGAATGCTCAGGAGAGGTCTAGCTGTGTTCCAGGATGCTGGACATACCCTTGCCATTCTTGGCTTCAGCTCTTCCCTGTGAGCAACATGGAGCTGCTCAGGACTTTCCCATCAATTATCCTTTAACCACCAGAACAGGGAAGCAATGGGCAGTGGTCCCAGGGAGGCATTGGTGCAAGATGGAATACGTTCTTGATTCTTCTCTTTGCACTTCCAGGAATGTAAAGTCCAAAACTCCAGCCGTGAGTACTGCAAGATCTTTGCTGCTGAGGCACGAGCTGTCCCTGATTTTGGAGCGGTGCCTGAGTAAGTGATGTGCTGCAGCTCAACTGGCTTGATGCTCTTTCAGAGCACTGCAGGGCATGGTGGGAAGATACCCCATGGGTGATGGGGCATCCCAAAGGGCAGTGCACTCTACTCCCTCCCACAAATGGAAGGGATATCAGGAGGAAGGCAAAAGCCAGGGTTGCAGATCGTGGTGTGAATCTCCACTTGCAAAGGAAGGAGAGCTCACCATGCTGATACTGTCTCTGCACTCCCTTGCAGGATAATTCCTCTGTACCTGATTTATCGACCGGCCAACAACATCCCTTATGCCACAATGGAGGAGGACCTGGGCAGGCCCTGTGAGCAGTACTGTGTCACTGAGAGAGATGGCAGCTTGGTGGCACGAGGCACCTCAGAGATAGTGCTCAAATGCTGCACCTTCCAGCATTGGGTCTACCAGTGGACAAATGGAAATATCCTTGTGACTGACATGGAAGGTAAAGGGATCTCCTGTGTGATTCCCATGGCCTGTCACCACCCTTCAGCCTTGGAAAGGAAGAAAAGCCCCAGGCTTGCCCTCCTGCCTCTCTCTCCCCCTATGCCAGGGAGCCTTGCACCCAGAGCAGTGAGCTGCCCTTGGTGCTGATGCCTGTCCTTCTCTGGACAGAGACTGATTGTTCTCTTAAATTGCAGGAGTGGGCTGGAAGTTGACCAACGTCCGGATTGCTACCAATCTGAAAGGGTGAGTGACCTTGAGCTGCTGGAGCAGGGTGGTCCTGCTCTGCTGCTAACCTGGTGAGGGCCATGGTGGTAACCACGGTCAGGCTCCATCCTCGCTTTCCTGCTCTGGTGGGACATCTCTTGGTGCAAAGCAGGAGCTGAGGATGGCTGTGTTGGCAGGTACCAAGGGCTGAAGGAGAGCTGCTTCCCCTCCCTGCTGGAGCAATTCCCAGCCGCTCACAGGTGCAATCATTACTGCAGCATCCTGGGCCTGAAGACTCTGGAGCCAGCCAAGCCCAAGGGCTCCAAGAGTCCCTGTCTGGGCAGGAAATCTGCCCAGTCCAGCCCCCAGCTCCAGAAGAAGGTGCTGACAAGTCCTCAGGGCACCCGCAAGGCTGCTGTGAGCCCCAAGAGCTCCCGGAGAGCTGCAGAAACAGGGGATGCCCCAACAGCCTCCAAACCCAGGTCCGGAGAGAGCAACAGAGCTGGCTGCCTGCAATAGCCAGAGCTGCTGCAGCTGGGACCCCTGCTCTGGCCCTCAGCCTGGGCCCAGCACGTGACCAGTGTGGAAAGGGGAGGCCCTGGCAGTGGCCTTCTCCATGGGGCTCCTGCCTGGCCCACAGTGCTCACATTGTGTGGTGTGTGCTAATTGTGAGTGGCTGGACCAGGGCTGCAATGGCTGTGAGCCATGGGCCACCTCCCCAATACCTCTCTACAGGAGCTGCTGCTGGAGCCTGTGGGGCTGTGTGCCTCTCCACGCTCAGACTTGCTTTCCTCTCTCAACCTTCTGTAAGCCTTCCTTAAAGCAGGGGCAGAATTGCTCCCTCGGGCTTTGCAGGCACCATGTCCCTGCCTGGCTACACAGGAAACTGGGAGTTCTGAACACCTGGCTCCCAGCACCTCGTGTTCCTCTCTTTGTCCCCTATAAAGCGACCAGGCCAAGACTTGCCAGCGCTCTCAAGGATGAGAACCCTACCAGTGCCCAGGCAGTCCCTGGTGCCCTGGCACACCCTTTTCCTGCAGAGGGTTCCAGCAGTTGCTACAGGGCTCGTCTGCTGTGGTATGGGGTGTTGGCTGGTCCCAGGGTGGGGTGCTCGCACTGGTAGTAGCAGCTGCAAAGGGATAGTATTTTGCACCCCTGCCCTCCCCTGCATCCCAGGGAAGTCTTCCACCCTGTTGCTGGGTGGCTGCTGAGGGCAGCCATGCTGCTCTGGGTAGTGGCCAGTGCTATGGTAAGCATGCTCTACCTCACATGGAATACCTGGGAGCAGGGCAAAGGGGCAGCTTCCCCTCCATGCCAGGCTCTGCTTTGGCATATGGGGGTGTCTAGCCCACAGCACTCACTCCTCCTTGTCCCCCTACCATACATAGAGAGTGTATACCCCAGCCCTGCAACATGATCTGGTGCTTAGCATCACCCCTGCTTGGCACATGCTGGACTCCAGCAGCAGATGGTGGTACCCACTCCAAATCCTGCTACCCCTGGCTCGAGATAGCCATGGACAGGCACAGGAGCTGTCTGCACCATCACCCCGCAGAGCATCCCCTTCTTCAAGACATTGCAGGAGGGTGCTGGGTGCCAGTGAAACAACCCTGCCGGTTGGGGTCCCAAGCAGTGGCTTTGTGCAGCCTGACAGAGGGAGGGGGCCAGGCTGGGAGCATGACATGCTCTGGGCTCCTGGTCATTTGTCGTTAGGTGACTAAAATACCGATGTACATAATGTGGCTGCATTGGTAACTGAGTGCTCTCGAGTGCAATAAAGCGAGAAGGACTGGCCTGTTCCCTGGCGCTGTGGTCCCTCTGGGAAAGGTGCACCCAAGTACAGTGAGACGGGCTGGCTTTGTGTTTGGGGGAAGGAGACATCTTCAAGCACTGGCTTTACCCCATCTGTGCCCCATGGCAGAGAAGAGGGTGGCTGGGGCCAGAGCCTAAGGCTAGCAGCAGGCAGGGGCTTATCTTGTGAGGTCTGCAGTGGGTACAGGGTGCAGCCCCAGCAAAGGACCTTGTGCTGTGTGGGACAGCCACAGTCAGGGGCCAGAAGGGATCTGAGGGCAAGCACACAAGGGTTGCCATAATTTATTTGGCAGCAGCTCCCTTGTGTTCATGGGGCCAGCACCTAAGGGTGCAGGTTGCAAGGTGCATGCAGCTGTCCATCAGCACTGGAGTGGAGAAGACCAAATGCTCAGGTTTCTGTTGGGGTTTTTTCTACCTTTGAGGATAGGCCTTGCAGGTGTTCCCCCTGTTTTAGGTTGTCCCTGCACAGGATGTGTGGTTGTAGTGCCCGCAGCACTCTGTGAGCCACAGCATGCTCTCTGCCTGCTCAGCCCAGGATCCCATGAAGGAGAGTGTCCCGTTCTGGAGCACTGAGCTGGAAGGAGAGACACAGGGTCAGGACAAGCTGTTACCCGGCCACCTGGGTCCTTGGGCAGGACCATATGACTCTGGGGCCCTTCACACCCACCTGGCAAAGAGCTGCTTACAGCAGGTGTACATGGTGTAGCTGGTCGAGCTGAAGTTGGTGGTGCTGAAGAACGTTGTGCAGTCGCCCACCTCTGTTGGCACATGGAGGAGACCTGGGGGACAAGGTCTTCTACTGGGACTTGAGAGGGACCATGGATCCAAATCTTATATCCCAAGCAAGCAATGAGTCCTGTACCCCATGCCTGTTCACAAACCCCACACCCTGACTATACTTGCTAGCATATCCTTTAAGGGGGACTGTGCCGGTCACATGAGCCATCCCACCTCACCCCGCAAGACTTCAGGGAGCTCCTTGCAGTACTCCAAATGTTGCCCTTGAAATGTTCTAGCCCAGAGGAGGATGAGGTGCCCCAGGAGAGCTGTTGGGCTTGGGCAGCCCTTGGCAGAGCCAGAAGGGAAGAGCAGGGTTTGGTGGCACTGGCAGAGCCATGGCGGGGAGACAGGCTGGCCACCTCCATCCCTGAACCCTGCATTTATGTGGTCTTCAGCCCTGTGCCTGTCCCTCCCTGGATCTCTCTGGTCCCGCTGGCAGTGGGCAGAGACGTACCTGCCAGGCAGGCATTGAGCATGGAGACGCAGATGCCAGTAAGCAGGGCCCGCAGCACCACGGAGGCAAAGTCACCCTTGCGCTGGGGCACCATGGAGGCTGTGGGGGCAAAACAGACTCTGGGGTGAGTCAGATCCTTGCTCCAGCTCTGCACTGGGCTGGGGACAGATGGGAACATGTTCTCAGTTCCCAGCTGGCTCTGCCACCCCAACTCCTGCTGTCTGGAGGATGTGGTGATCCCAGCCAGCACCCAGCACTCTGTCTGCCTGTCCTGAGAGAGTGCTATACCACCCTGCACCCTGCACCCATGGGTGATCCACCAGAGCTCTGAACACTCCGAGCACTGGAGTCTCTGCCCTTTGCCCTGTGGCTGGGTGACACTCAGGCTTTGAGGGACATGTACATGCTCTTGCCCATGGGTGCAGTGCAAAATCATCCCAGTCACCTCATGCAAATCCTGTTTCTTACCTGACAGACCAAACACAAATTTGAGAGCGGCAAATTCTTCCTGCCTCAGCTGAGCTCTTGCTCCCTGGCCCAGGATCCCCCTCCCTCATGCCCAGGCACCCAAGACATGGGTCACACTCACCTAGGCCTCCCAGAGTGATGCCAATGGAGCTGAGGTTGGCGAATCCACAGAGGGCAAAAGTGGTGATGCTCTCGGCTCGCTCCTGGAGAGCACAGCAGCAGGGGATGGTCACCTCTGCCCAGGAGCAGCCCCAGAGCTCAGCACCACATTGAAGCTCCCAGACAGATATGACAGAGGGAAATCCCCCACCCCAGCCCCTTCTCCTTCAGCTATTTTTGGGAGCAAGGATGAAGGCTCTCCCTGGGAGAGGCTGGACTGGGGGCACAAGGGGCCCTGTAGCAGCAAGATCTGCCCCATCAAGGAGCAGGATAAATGGGAAAGAGCTTCACTCCTTCTTCCCACACCCAGCAGACATCCAAGTCTAGCTGGCCATAGATGTCCTCCCATTTCCAGTACCATCCTCCTGATTAAATGATCTTAAAAGGACTTTTCCAACCTAAATGGTTCTATGATCCTCTGCCTGCCCACCACCCATCTGCCTGACCAGGGCCCATGCCCCATTCCAGCTGGTTCCATCCCTGCCCTGTGCCTGGCAGGGTGGCAGGTGCTCCTCACAGATATCCACTGCTTCCGGTTTCCATCCCACTCCTCCAGGCCCATCAGACGGTTTTTCTTGTACACGGCCAGTTGCTGGTATGCCACAAACTCGTTCAGGAAGATCTTGATCCCCAGAAGCTCAGCCACCAGCGGTGAGTCTGTCCAGTCTGCCCCCATGAGAAAGGCCACAGGCATGAGGACATAGGAGCAGATCACCTGGGAAAAGCATCCCGGAAGGGAGCAACTCAGAGCTGACCTTCTGCACAGCCCCCAGATTGGACATCTGCTGTCATCATTTGCCAAAAACCCAGCAAGGGTCTCAGCAGCCCACTGAGGCAGTGGGCAAAGGTGGGGATGGGTAGGGAATGCAGGATCTGGCAGCCCAGACCATGGGTCTGCTCTTGGGGATACCTGGAAGGTAAGATCCTCGATGTCTACCATTTCCCCAAACCAGCGGAGGGCAGCATTGATGAACTCCAACACGGCCAAGAAGGCGATGAGATTTGCTGCAATATTGGCCACAAGCCCCACGGAAGTGGCAGCCCCGTTGCTAGCAGCTTCCAGGATGTTCTGCTCTTCCCTGCATGGAAAAAGGTCCCAATGCACTCACCTGGTTGGGCATCTTCCCTGCCAGGTCAGTGCTCACTCCAGGGATGTGTGCACACTACAGGCTCTACCAGCCTTGGGCCACCTGCAGTGTCCAGTTGTGCCCCAAAGTGCCCCCATGGCTTCCTGGCAGTGGAAGAACACATGCAGCCCCACTCCACTGCCGCTCTCCTCACACTCACCCACTGGAGAGGCGGATGCTTGCTTTGCCCTTGAACTTGGACTCCTCCACTTCAGGGTAGACGAGTTTGGCCATGGCGAGGGCGCAGGGTGCAGCCATCACAGAAGCTGCGATCAATGACGCCGCATCGATCTGCAATGTGCAGACCAGGGGCATAGGCACCTCTGCACAAGGCTGCGCCCTGTGACCTGGTACTGCAGGGCATCCCAGCATGTGGCTGGCATCAGCCAGTGACACTCAGAACAGTTCAGGGCTGTCCACTTGCTGGGGGTGGAAAAATTGGCTGGTTTTCCCATATAAGCAGCCATGCCCATGGGGCAGCTCGCCTGGATGGAGGCATTGCTGGAGCTGCAGGGATTGTAGCCTTGGTGATGTTAATCTCTCTTGCTGTTTGACTTAATCATAATGGCTCTTGTCCCTTCCTTGTCCCTTTTTACCAGTATCAGAGCAATAGGTTGTGTAACACTGCAAACTTCTACCTGCTGACAAAGGGCCAAGCTCCCAGCCTCACCCCTCCCCTGGCAACATTTCATTTTTCTGACCTTCCACCCTTGGTTCCCCATTTAAGGAGACTAATTAATGTTTAAATAGCAGGAGCTCGGGCAGCAGGTTAAGGGGAAGGTTTATTCAGAGCACTGATGAACTGGAGAGAGCATCCCTGGGGGGTTGGGGCCAGGAGTGCCCAGACAATGCTGGAGGAGCAGAGATTGTTCAGTTGGGAGAAAAGAGGAAAGAGAGTGGGTATTGCTGTTTCTATTTAAAAGGGGGTTTGAGGGAAGACACTGCATAGTGGTACCCACTGAAAGGGTGAGAATCACAGGGATAGTTTCAGTAGGATATAAGGAAAAATTGCTTCTTGTGACTGAGGCACCTGTGGGGGAAACCATAGCAATTTGGGGAGATCTCCATCCATGGGGATGTTCACCACCAACAAGGCCCTGGACAAGGCCCTGGGCATCCCCTGGGGCTTTGCCATAAACTCAGTTGGCAGGAGGGTGAATCACAGACCCTCCCAGAGGGTCTTTCCAGCCTATATTATCCCATGATTCCGTGGGATTTTTCCCGCTCGCTGTGCAGGGACACACGATAAGGGTCCCTTAGCACTGCCTTCTACCTGGCAGGACTTGGGTTCTGACCAGGTGAAGCTCGTTGGGGTGAGGTGGTCCAAAGGTGAGGCTGGACACCCTGCTCTCATCCTGCTTATGGAAGGGGACCATGGGGCACCTCCTGGGGGTCTTCTATCCTCAAGTCCAGGGCAATTCTTGCATGTCAGCACCCCGTAGCAAGAAGCATGTGGATCCAACTGCTCATGCACTCACCCCAAAGGATACGTAGGCACCCATCACACTGCCTGCAATGGTGGAAAAGCCACCAGTCATCACAGCATGGATTTCTGACAGGGTCATGTCTGTGAGGTATGGGCGGATGAGCAGCGGGGCTTCTGTCTGCGGAAGAGAAAACACTGCAGTCTTGGGATGGGTCCACACAGGGCCACAGGTCTCCTAGGGAGGGAGAAGACCCTTTCTCCAGGATAGGCTGAGGTGCAAGCACTGAGGAGCTGGATCTGCTGCCCAGGACCTTACCTGTCCCACGAAAATGTTCCCTGCCACACTGAGAGTCTCAGTGGGAGTGGTGCCCATTGAGACTTGAAGCAGCCAGGAGATCTGGGGAAAGACAAGGCCACTGTGTTGACAGAGGCTCCTGGCACCCTGCTACCATACTTATGAAGCTGGGCACTGTTTGGCCCCTGCATGGAGGTGATCCTGGGAAGCAACCCCAGACTGGATGGAAACATCAGCTCTAGGGTTTGGTTTTTTCACCTTTCTAAGAAGGACATGCTAGAAAGAGGGCATTTGTGTCTATTCTTTTAAACAGGACAAATCACCCCAAATTAGTACCATGACAATTTTCCTGGGACATCCCTCAGCTGACCAAAGTAGACAGAGAGCTCACCAGGTTCTTTTTCTTTCCACTGCCATCCCAGATCCAGAAGTGAGGCCCTACCTTGAGAATAAGCCACTGCATGACACCGAGGTAGTAGAGGATGGACATCACACAACTGAAGAAAACAATGATGGGCAGGGTCTGCAGGCAAAGGTTAGGGTTAAAGGAGAGCTGAGCCATACACCCCAGCACCCATGGGCACCAGGCTGGGCATGGTGTGGTACTGCACAGGCAGCCCATACTACTGGGGTGCCACAACACTTGGCCAGGCTGGCAGGAGGGATAGGGACCAGTGCAAATCCTCCATGGCACTGAGGAGGTCCACAGGTGGATACACAACTGAGGGATATCAATCTCTAGGATAGTTGAGCTCTGTTGCAGCAGATCTGGCTGTATTTAGCTCTGTGCTTTCCAGAACCCAGAAAAGAGCCAGACCAGAAGAAAACTACCCCATGCCCCATTCCCTGGCTGACCTGGAAGGCAAAGACTTCTTCAATGAGTGTGTTTCCAAAGACAAAGCTGGAGCCAGCTGTGGTGTAGCCCAGGAAGTACTGCAAGGGAATGAGTTACACAGTAGGACAGAGATCTCCATCAGGTCCTTTCCTGATGTTATTCTGCCTAGTGAGGGGCTGTGCCCCAGTTCCACAGCTCACTTCACTTAACACCAGAAAATGACCCTTTGAGACCTAAGGTGGGGACACTGGTGGGCTGTCCCAAAGCCACAGGGCTCTGCAAGAGAGAGCACACCGAGGGCTCTTTGCTGCAGAAAACCAGGGAAGAGTTGGCTTCCCTCCAGTCCCAAACAAAAGTGTTTGTGAGCATGCAATCCCTGCCATGTCCCCTCCCCATGCCACACTCTGCTTTTCCTGTTAATCCCAGGGTGCAAGCACAGGATGGGATGAGTAGATGCAGTACCTGGATTTGGTCTCCCAGCCACTGGAAAGCTTGGGTGCCGGGAGTCGTTCGGAGGACAAAGAGTCCGAGTAAGAACTCCAAACCAAGACCCCAGAAAACGGCTCTCCAGGACACCTGGGGACACAAAGCAGAACAGGAGCTGAAATGTTGTCAAGGCCTACAGGCTTCCCCCTCTGGTTTCCAGCTGCTGCAACAGGAGCACATGGAAAACACCACATACTGCCCTGGGTGAAGGTCATGGGGAGACGGCTAAAGTGTCACAGAAATTGACAAATGTGAGTCGCTGACAGAGCCAGAAGTGAGTTGATGGGCATCTGGAACTGGCTGGAACACAACCTGCCAGGCTGACCCAGGAGATAAGCACAAGGACCTTATGATGATTGGTAGAACAGACCTGCTAGACTGAAACTGCTGAAAGGGTTCAGCAACCCTTTGGAGGAGCAGGATGGAGGGACTGCCCAAAGCATTGCAGCACGTTAGGCTGGAAGACCAAGGCCCCCAAGGTATCTGAAACTCGGGCCCACCCTCCATCCACAGCACTGAAGCTCAGGTGTGGGTCTGGTGCTGGGTTTCTGGGTCTGAGCCACTATCAGGGACATGAGAGAAAACAGGACAGAGGCTATTTAGGGGAGCCCTGGGTTGGGAAGCGGGATGGAGAACAATGGGAAGAAGGGCACTGAGGTGTCTTTGGGGTCTGTCAGCTCCCCAGGCTGTGCCCAGCTCTGCCCAGCTCTGCTGGGCTTCTGCTCCCTCCAGGGAAGGGGATGCCAGGGGGAAGGAAACACTTGTTCTCCAGTGCTAGGTGGCCACCTCCTGCGAGGGGACCGATGGCCAAATCACACCTGAAACACGTACCGCACTGTGGTGCTTGGAGCAGGCAAACAGGAAAAGCACCAAAAAGCAGAAGCCACCTAATGAGATGAGCTGCTCTGGCTTTCTGCCAGCGTCCAAAGCCAGCCACACAATCAGGCCTGCCAGGAGGGCCACCCACAGGAGCCTGCAGAGGAAATCCCAGACTGTCAGTGAGATGATGTCCCCATAGAGAGAGCAGCTCATGAAGGGCAGGAGCAAATTGTGGTGGAATTGCCACTGTAACATCCATGTACCTGAAGAAACCTGGGGTTCAGGCACAAGTGAGGGGTGTGAACAGCCATCACGCTACCAAGGCAGAGCAGCAAGATATTTGTGCCATGGCTTTTAAGTGGTTCCCAGGCTGGGCCATGCTCACCATTTATGAGGTACCAGCATGGCACTAGAGAGCATGCCCAATGCCGTTGGCTGTGGTTGTGTTGGCAGAGCCATGGGAAAGGACCCAGGTGCTGGGAGGGATCTGGCCCTGCCTTCTCCTGACTCACCATTTCAGCCATGGCCAGGACTTTTGGAAGCAATCCCCAACAGGCTGGAGGAGCAGCAGAACCTTTGCCCCACAGTGCTTATTGAAAATGTTCCAGCAGATGAAGAAGGCAATCGTGACAGTCATGACCACCAAGGCAAGGGCTCGCTGGAAGTTGAGGTAACAGGCCACAATGAAGTAGCACAGGTAGGCTGGAGAAGGCAAATTGGGGGTCAGAAACATCAGGGCTGTAGGATCACGGGTTCATAACTAACTCAGGCCAACCATGAGGTTCATTTCCTCCAAATGTCCTTCCCTGGCCACCCTTGAGGATCCCTTCTTTGTGTGAGGAGACCTTAGGGAGCACCACCCCAGCAGGGAGCAGAATGGGCACAAGTAGACCCTTTGGGCAAGTAGAGAAAGGACAGGGGGACAGTGAGGTGAAGATAGAACTGGACAGGAGTGGTAGGGTGAGCAGGGGGCAGTGAGGCTGCTGGGAGCGGATACAACCTCCGCACACATAACTGTGTGCAATATGTGGAGTCCGGAGGTGCAGCCAGCCAAAGGGGTGAGGACATGGAGTCTCAGTGCCAGAAGTCCTCACCTACTCCAAGGAGCCCCAGGACAACTCTTCTCAACACCTTGGCATGAGCCTTGCAGAAATGCTTCACCTTGAATGCTGGCTGCAGGGACTTCCTGGGTAGAGCCACATGCCAGAGACATGAGAGATGCAGAAGATGGATGTGGAAGATCAGCCCAAGCCAAGTCAAACCACCCCAACTGCAGCCGACCCACTGGAACCAGGCCATGACCATGGTTCCCACCGCGCACTTCCAGCAGCAGGAGGTGGTACAGGTGTGCCATGATGACACACCCCAATGCCCCCACCATCACCTGTTGTGGGGACAGAGACCCGCCACTGCCACCCTACAAGGCCACATGGAGCCACCAGACATTTGTCCGCCCCGTGTGCTCAATACCACCCTACTCTGCTCCCAAATCAGGTTTACCTCTGGCAGAGTTCACGCATCTGTGCAGATTATCCCACCTGCAGTAGGAGGAGAATCTCCCTTTCCCTTCTCTTCTCTCCTCTTGGCTCTCACTACAGGGACCACCACATTCCTCATAGTGTCTCTTCTCTCCCTGGAAAACATCATTATCTGGGGCACCCTGTACTCGGAAGGGAAGGGAAGGGAAGGGAAGGGAAGGGAAGGGAACTTACCTCAAAACTGAAAGCTGGGTTATCTGTGCCCTTCTCAAAGCTGTCCAGGGTTATCTGGTTTCCTTCCATCTCCAGAAGTTCCTTTGCTTCAGTGCATTAGAGAAACAGCACTGGGAGGGCCCAAAGCAGGCTGGGGAGAGAAAGATTGGATCACCTCTGGGAAGCTCAAATTCCCACACTGCTTTTCAGTTTTGGGTCTCTGAGAGAACAACCCTTGCAGTCAGTATTCAGCGCAGGTCCTGCTCTAGCACATCAAGGGACCATCCCATGGTGTCCTCAGGCCATGGTGCTCGTGTGCTGAATTCCTTGTTCTCCCGTAACTTTGGAGAGGTCTTTGCTCCTCTGTACTTCCTAGGAATTATAGGAGAGTACTATAAGCAGAAGGGAGTGCTGGTACTCCTCCTCCAAGTTGGTGACAGTGTCCACCGGCCTCTGTGAGCCCATTTGCAAGAGGGATTTTTCAAAAAGTATCCTTCCTCATTGAACGTGCAACCTTACTTCGTGCAACTAAGTAAGATAAGGAAGAAAGTCCTTTCCTGTTGATAATTCGCACAGTGCAGGAGCGAGGGGTAGGAAGGAGTGGTAGTTTGCATAGGGACTGGTCCTAAAGGAGAATTATACTGGGAGAACTGGTCCAGCAAACCCGGAAGAACCAGTGTTATGCCAGGGCAGGAACCCTTAGAGCAACATCCCATTTGGACACCCTCCCAGTTCCTCTACCTGGAGAAGGATGAGGGAAGAGCAGAGAGTTGCAGGCAAGGCAGTGATTGACTGTAGAAGTGCTTCTGTGGGAGGACAGAGGCTGTAAGAGGTTGTCTTTGCTTTGAGGAGAGTTGTAGAGGTCTGTGAGGAGAAGGAGGAGATTACAGGGTCATTGCCAGTTTCTCACAGTGTCCACTGAAGGAAGAGACTCAGGCCCAAATGAAAAAGGTGAAGGTGGGGAGTGTTGGTGAACATCCCCCTCATCGTGGGACCTCATGGCAGCTCAAGGTGGTGTGGCCAGGGCTCCACAGGCCGGCAGAGCCACCATGGGGAGCCACTGGGGTGTGCTGGCCCCCATGTGTCCCTGGGTTCCTTGCTCCTCAGCAGCAGAGCAGGACCCAGGGCCATGGTGGGAACCCAGGACCTCAACAATCCCTCCAACATCACTGGTGGTCCTACTGTTCAGTGGTCTCCCCAGGACCCTGGCAGAGAGCAGGAGAACCCACCTCCCCAAGTCCACCACCACTTCAAGCACATTCCCCAGGACCCATCTGGTCTCAGTGACCCCTCCAGGATCTCACAGAGTTCCAGGACCACCCCGGGTTCTTGGCTGTGCCCCTGTCCCAGGCTCAGTGCCTCCCAGGATCCCCGGACTGATGCCAGCCCCAAAACCCCCAAAGCCTCATTGACTGCCGTCCCCTCATGGGCGGGACCACGTGGACAAATAATAAGGACAGATAATGAGGGAGGGAGTGCCAGGGTGCCCCCAGTGCTCCCCGTGTACCGGCGCCCCCACGCACTCCTGCCCCCTGTGTCTCCTAAAGCCTCTGGAGCAGTGTGGCTACGGGACACTCTGCCCTGTGTCCCTGCAACCCCCGTCCTCACACCCCCGCTGGCCTCATACCCCGCACCCTCACACCCCCGGTGGCCTCGTGCCCTCCCTCTCCCCACGGCTACCCCACCCTGGCACCCGCTGTCCCCCCGCACTCACCTGCCAGCCCCACTGGCTCTGCAGCTCCCGGTCCCGCGCCCCGGTTACCCATTAACAACTCAGTCCAAAGACCTGGGCTGGGCACTGCGGCCCCGGGGCCGCCCCAGCTCCTCCCGGGGTTCACACCCGGACTCCCCAGAGGGCATGCAGGGGAGCCCAGCGGCGTGGCCGTGCATGGCAATGTGCCACCCAAAGAATGGTCAGCCAGGAGACTTTCTCCCAGGCAAAACGAGCCTTGAGGGGACATACTGAAAGCAGAAATCAAACCTTTACCCCACCCCAAGAAATGCTTCCCAAAAAAATCCAGAGTGGGGCACACGTGGCCTCCAAAGTTTCAGTGGCACGAAGTCACGTCGTCACCTGGTATCTGGGAACGACGGGATGGAAGCCAACAAAAACGTCCCTTGGCACCGTGTGTTGGAAACCACCTTTTCACGCAGGATGGTGGGAATCGCATCGCCAGGTTTATGCACCCCACTGGTACTACCCGTTTCTCGTTTGCGCAGGGAGTGGTGAGGTAATCGACGGTGCCAAACCAGGGCTGGCAGGAATCAGTTCAGACATTGGTGATTAATGACACCACGGGGCACTCAGGGCACCCACGTGCCAGGCGCTGCCCATTAGCAAACGCTCTCAGTGCCAGTTCCTCGCCTCCTCCCTGTGGATTTTGGCCAATCCCGCACTAAAGCTGCCCAGTGTTAGGGAAGGGCGATGGCGCGATCGCGCAGGTCAGTATGTGGGTGACAAAGAGGGAAACTCTGAAAGCTGTGGGTGCGACGCTGGTGTAACTTCCCTCCCCCCGCCTGGGCAAGGTCCCCCAGTCCCGCGACATGCGTGGGAGCGCCCGTGAGACACTCAAAGGGTACCCAGGGTCAGCTCAGCCCCGCCGCACGTCAGCGCCCACAGCACCAAGAGCCGCCGCGCCGCCCCGCCCGCCCAGAGCCCCAGTAGCGCGCCGTGATCGTATAGTGGTTAGTACTCTGCGTTGTGGCCGCAGCAACCTCGGTTCGAATCCGAGTCACGGCATCGCCCGGCGGTACCACGGCACAAGGGCACCAGTTTTTGCCGCGGCTGTTTTCCGCTTTGCTTTGTTTAATAATTTAATTTCGTTATTCTCTTCTATAATTTGGAACATATTTTAATTATTTTAATTTATTTTAGATTTATTTAGTTTATTTATTTTCATTTACTTCTACTTATGTTTTCAATTTAATTATTTTGTTATGTTATTATATTTACTTTTGTTTTACTTAATCGAAATTTATAAATTTTTATTATATTTTATTTTTGCTTAATTTTAAATTCTATTTTTATTTCAATTTTACTCTTACTTTGTACCTCATCCTCTCCTCTCCCCTCCCCTCCCCTCGCCTCGCCTCGCCTCTCATTTTGGTTTATTTTTAAATTTAATTTTATGATTTTATTTATTATTTCTACATTTATGTTACTTTTTTCATCTTACGTTATTTTATTGTTTTCTGTCCCTCCGCTCCTTCTCTCCCCGGTGCCCGCGGACCCCCCGCGCTGGCCGAGCCCGGCGCGGCCCCGCAGACCCGCCGGCAACCGGCAAAAAAAAAAAAAAGATGAAATATCGGCGCGACGTAACATAAAATGGGAGGGTGAAGGACTCCCGTTTCAGGGAAAATTACAAAAACTGGAGCCCTTGTGCCGTGGTACCGCCGGGCGATGCCGTGACTCGGATTCGAACCGAGGTTGCTGCGGCCACAACGCAGAGTACTAACCACTATACGATCACGGCGCGCTACCGGGGCTCTGGGCGGGCGGGGCGGCGCGGCGGCTCTTGCTGCTGTGGGCGCTGACGTGCGGTGGGGCCGGCCCGGCTCTGGGAGCTTCCGCTCCGCCCCTCTTTGGCGTTCCCGCGGGGTAGCGTGCAGGCTGCGTCCCGTGTTCCCCGCGCGGGGCCGGGGCGGCGGTGACGGGCCGCGGCCTGGCGGGCCCCGCCCTGCGATCCCAGCCCGGCCTGTGGCCCCGGTGCTCTCGTGGTCCTCACCTGCTCCCTGGCCCCAGCCTCGACTCTCGCCCCGTGTCTCATCCCAGCTGCAGCGTTCAACCCCTCACCTTCACCCTCTGCCTTTGGCGCAGCTCCCTCGCTCTGATCCTGACCCTTCTCCTTATCCCAGTCCTGTGTATCCCAGGGCAACCCCCTTCTCCAGCTGTAACCTCACCTCTCACCCCCCTGCATGTTTCTCAGGGAGTAAAGTTTCTCCCAACCACAGGATTAATAAACGACTCGGCACAGAAGGATGGGGGAGGAACAGAGGCACTAAGGATATTATGCCCCTGAAACAGCACCAGGGATCAGTCTCCGCCAGTCTCCTTGTTTCCCCTGCTCAAGCACATATCAATAGCTAACGTCTCTGCTCCCACCACTGCTGCTGCTTTCCTGCTCCCAATATTAAAGGTTCTTTCATTTAAACATATGCAAAGAATTCCAAACACCTGGGATCAAAAGGATGTCTTCACATAAGATCTTTTAGAGTGATTGCAGCATGACTCATTCTCTCTGAAGAGCTGGTCCCAGAAACATTGTCTCCTGCGTATGGGATGAGCTCATCACTTGTGATACATACACACCTCCCGTGGGAGGGGGTGCAGGGAGAAGCAGGGGGCTCGTTAAACCGTGCTGGACATGTTCCTGCACCCCATCCATCCTGGTGTACCTGCTGCGGCTGGCAAATCCTAAATCTAAAACAGTCTTCCTGAGGCTTGGGGCAAACCAGAGAAATACCCTGTGCACCTTGATTACTCTGTGAAATAATTACTCCTGCCATCCTGAGCTTATCTTTCTCATAACCAGCCCAAAAGAGCTCAGAGTGGTGGAGAAAGACAATGAATTTTGTGTCCTCTCTTTGTCTATGCCCACCTCATCCTGCCCTCAGCAGTTTGCTGGTGTGCACCAGTGGTCCCTCAGCAATGGTGGGAGCCTTTGCAGTGGGAGATGCTCTCCCACATTAGACTGGCTGACCAGGAGATGGTGAAGGGGGTCTCTTTGATGGTATCGGAATGACCTGGGTGTCTGTGTGCTGGGTGTCCACACTGTCCTGCCCCAGTGCCGCCCTTCTCCTTCTCTCGTCCATGTGCCAAGATCCCAGACCATGCTTCATATAGGGATACTGCTTTTGTTCACTTGTGTCACCATCTGTGTCCTTATGCTGGATCAAAGTGGATGCAGCAACAATGGAAGGAGATACGTGGTTCTCTTCCCATGCCCAAGGAGTTTGACACCATCATCATTCCCTTGACTGCACCAAGGAGACAAATCTGACCACCAGACACACCTGCAGGACAGGTGTAGCTGAGCCATAGAGGTGGGATCACTGCAACCTCTAAATCCCAGGGCATGAGCTTGTGAAGTGAAAAGCTCCTTGTGCTGCCCTGTGCCTGGTCTCTTGTGCTTTCCTCCATGCTGGCACAATGCCATGAGCTAGGCCATGTCACCGGTGAAGAGATAAGCCCAGCTCCGTGTTGGCCTGCACAACTGCTGTGTTGGATCAGTGCAGTGTGGCAGGACCCATGGGAGATGGTGGCACTTACTGTGGCAGGACATGCTATCCATGGCTGATGGGGACAGAGAACCTACAGTGACACACACATTGACCAGGGGATTCCTCCTCGGGGACTCACATGGGCAGGCAGAATGAGACCCCTGAGGCTGGTGTCACCATGGCCTTTATCCCAACTCCTGGCCTGGCAGGATGCAGAGCTCATATTTGGGTGGGTGGGTGGATGCTGTGCACTGCTCACACAGTGCATACAGGTGGCATGGAGGAGGCATGGAGCTCATGCTTTGGATGCTTGGCAGATGTTTCTAGAATGTGGAAGCTGACAGAATTGCAGTCACCTCAACTGCTGGAACAGGCATGGCTGAGATAACACTGTGGCAATACAGAGGAGTCAGCCAAACATGGAAGTAAGCAGGGAAGAATGAGAGGACACAGAGATAAGGTACCGGGTGTGGATGAGAAGGATGAGGCAAGAAGCTGCTGCCACCTATCACTGGCAGTGATGGCCTGTCCCAGTACAGCTTTCTGCCATAGGCTGCCCTCCCCAAAAGAACTGGGATGTGAGCGTGTCCCGGGTTAATGATAAGACTCTCTCCTCCGAGAGCGAAGGGCCCCGACACCCCCTCCCCCACCCACAACAGAACCTCTCAGATGAAAGTGAAGAAAAACTATTTATTTAACAAAACCACGCAGAGTGCCCTACAAGGCACAGGGGAAGGGGAAAAACAAGGTGAAAGGCAGTTATTCAACCTGAATAAAAAGTCCTTTTCTCAGACGCAGTCCCTCTCCTCCTCGCCCCCCACCCGGGGCCGGGTGGAGCTCCCTGGAGAGCTCTGCTGTCTTCTGGCCCTCCTGGGTCTCCGGGTGGCAAAGCAGATCGAAGAGAAGGGGTCCAAACGAGGAAAAAGAAGAAATGGAAAAACGGGAACAAGCTCACTCCACCCCCGTCCAGCACGCAGTCTCTGCCGAGCGACGAATCCTCCCCCGGAGCGAGGCTGGGGAAAATGTTTTCAAAAAAACCCGCGTTTCTCTCTGCGGCTGGGTGCAGTTAAAGAGACAGGACCACACATTTTTTTTTCTTTCTTGGGCATATAAGCCAACGATAGGGGATAAAGGATTATCATATCATCAATCCAAGACAGAGCGCTCCTAAGGAAACTGTGCCAGGTTGTCTGGGCCCCAACAGCCCTTTGCCATGTGCTCTTTTGTCCAGATGGTTTGGACCTGCCAGGATGTGTTTGGACAGCATGGAGGAAAAGAAGAACTTGTGGAAGCATTGAGGGACCCATCTGTCTACTGGATAACCTGATCCCTTCAGGCTGCTCAGCACCCAGGCAGGATGGCTGCTCCAGGCAGGCTCTTCTGCTCTTCCCACCCTGTCCCTTGATGTCTTTTCTCTGAGCCCTCTGATGCCTGTGGGTTGCATTCAGTGGGAATTTAAATGTGCTTGGAATGTCAAAATGCCAGTGCAGCCACGCACAGAGTGGTGCTGCGCCCAGACTTTGCCACTCTGTGGCACAAATATAAACCTTGCAGCTGGCACAGGGACAAGAGCAATTAATCACTACATGGCTGTCTCAGCTGCTCTGTCCCTCTTCAGCTGTTCCCTCACTGGGGCAGACCCTGGCCTCCTTTTCTAGTCTCAAGAATGCAGATGGGAGGCAGAGCTCACCACCCCACCACCTCCTCTTTTTCTTGCAGATTGCTAAAGCAGCCACAGGAGCAGCGCTGGTGCTGAGGAGGCAGGGTGGATGCCAGTGCTGTGAGGAGGTGCTCTGTGTTTTAGTGGTCATGGAAAAGCAGTGGTGCAGGCCAATGCTGTCTTCTCTGGCTATTGAGAGACCATAAATCCAGCTTGGAAATCACTCTCCTGCTGAAATTCCACCTTCCTTCCCAAGGAAATCAGAGCAACTCTACCATCTAGCCCAGCATCCCATATTCCCATACCCACAGGTGCTGCTGGCCCAGAGCTGAATTCTACAGCAAGAGCAGGGAAATGTTCTAGGGCTGGGATAATTTGAAGATGAAGGTCTGGGTGGGTTTTAGGAGTAAAGGACAGAACACATGAATTGGGAGACAATTGCAATCAACCTGACTTCAGACTGTCCCCACCATTCTCTTCTAGGGCCAAAATGATGGTCTGGGGGCTGGAGCCCCTCTGCTCTGAAGGCACGCTGGGAGAAGTGCGGGGCTCAACCTAGAGAAGAGAAGGCTCCAGTGAGACCTTAGAGCTCCTTCCAATGTCTAAATGAGCTCCAAGAGAGCTGGAGTGGGACTTTGGACAAGGACCTGGGGTAACATGACATGGGGGAATGGCTTCCCTCTGCCAGTGGGCAGGGTTATATGAGATATTGGGAAGAAATTCTTGGCTGAGAGGGTGGTGAGGCCCTCGAACAGGTTGTCCAAAGAAGCTGTGGCTGCCCCAACCTTGGAAGTGTTCAAGGCCAGGCTGAACAGGTCTTGGAGCAGCAAGTCTAGTGGAAAGTGTCCCTGCCCATGGCAGGGGTTGGATCGAGGTGACCTTTAAGGTCCCTTCCAACCCAAACCATTCTATGATTGTAGCTCATGAGACGTGCACCAAGGACTGAAGGAGAAGAACTTCAGCATTTCCTGACATGAGTGTTCAGCTGTCATGCTCTCCAGAGGCTTTATCAGCCCACAACAGCACATGAGATGGGTCCTGGTTCCTCCAAAGCCTGAACTTCAAAGTACGTTTTCCAGTCTGCCATTGTTCTCACTGGAAGGGAAGACAAACAGGATATAACAGACTGATTTTCTGCTTGGTTATATTTTGGGATCCCCTCCCCTGGCTCCAACGCTCAGAAATCAAAGAAAATTGTACCCAAAATATATGGAGCAGGGATTTACCAAAGCTATCCTGTCCAAAACCCAGGGAACACAGCCAAGAGCAGCGTCATGAGTCCTTTCCTTATGTGTCCAGCATCCAGCTGAAGGTGGAATGTGAGGAAAGTGTCCCAGCAGGGGAGAACCAGCCATCCTGCAGCCCTAAATAAACACTGTCACATGTCCATGTATGCCCTACCTGATTCCAGTTGCCAACCTCAGCTCTCACTGCCTTTGTCTGTGCACAGCAAGAGCCTCCTCCCATTGCAGTGATTTATGACCTGCACACAGCCACCTCTTAACCCAGCTTTGTGCTGCTGAGTGGGCAGAAAACAGGCCACCATGAGCTGCCAGGCAGCCTTCACCTCTCCACCTCTTGCGCTCATCTCTGAATTCACCTTCATTTTCTGCCTCTCAGCCCTTTCAGAGAAACTGGGCTGGTGGCAATTGCAATTGGTCCCCTCTGTGGGAGGAATGGCCACTGTTTTGCTCTTGTCCATTGAGCCCATCTTCCTGATGGCTGATGACAGCCCTATTACAAGATATAAGGGGATACCAGGGATGGTTCACACCCCACAGGCAATGCAAAGCTAGTGAGCCTGTCTGGAAAAGGACCCAGCTGTGTGAGCATGGCTGTTGCAGCTGGATTAATCAAACCCACCATTAACACCTTCCTGGGCCACTCTGGTCCCCTGCCAGCCCCACAGCATAGGCCCCCACCAGCATGTTGCTCTGATTGAGCTGCAAATGCTGCAGCTTCTTAGTTTGCTCAGCCTCAGATCGATGAGTGCAGGCGGCTCCAATCAATTCCACTTTACCACTTGCTATTGAGTTCAGATCCATGCTCTCCCAGCCGGTCCTGCTTCCTTTGTTTGTTCACAAGCGGGATTCAAGCATTTTATCCCAGCTGGACACTGCTTTGCCCTTGCAGGGTCAAGCCCTTCAGTAGGAGCAAATAAAACCCCATGGAGGACCGGTGATGAAGGGAATGAATTTGTGCTACAGTTGGAGCCCTAAGAGCATCCACCTGGCTGTGGGAAGTGGGCGGCTGGATAAGGCCATGTGATTTGCATGATATAATAGAGCTGTTGCCACCAAGCCAGCATCTGTCATGAGGTTTTCCTGCCATGATCCTGGTTTTGCTGGAGGAAAGCTCCTGTGTCTTGGTTACCCTGTCCCCATGAGAGCTAAGTAGGGAGAATTCAGCTCTCTGGGACTTCAGCCCACACAATTGAATTTGCAGGAAAAAAAAAAAACATCAAGGAGTTTACACAATGGCTGTTTGGTAATTCCCCTCAAACTTGTTATTTGTCAGTGAAAGAAGTGTTTCTCACCCTCTGGGTGTCAGTCCTGCAGTTATTTTTCTCTTGTCTCTTGTCACCCAGCTCTCTCATTGGCCTGTCTCCAAGGTGCTGCGCCTGAACCTATGGAAATGAAGTTCCCCACAGCTCTCCACACCTCGTCAAAGTGTTAATGAAATAACAGATATCACCAGAGAGCAGTTGTGACACTTGGGGTCATAATGTGCCAAGAGCAGAGGCAGGGACCAGGCTCGGCATGGCTGAGGCGATGACCCGTGGATCTGGCTCCAAGCTGGCAGAGGTCTTTCAGCAAGTTGTCATCTCTTCTTTTGGTCAATTAGCGTGGCCTCAATTATACTATACACTGCATAATGATTTTTTTTTTTGACAGAAAGGCTGGGGAGCTGCAAAAAGTGCCTGCAGAAATTCACTCCACTTGGTAAAGACACATGCTTTGGGCATATCCTGCCCAGGCTTTGATAGTCTCCTAGTGCAAATGTGTAGGAACACTTCCCCTAGATATGATCCCTGCCTCTAAAAACTCACAAGGCTCCTTCTACCAGTTCTTGTATTTAATATGTATTTATGGATTTTTTTTCTGTGGATTTGTCAGGTCTTGTTCCTAAACCATGCAGCATCTGCAGCAGCCCCTGGCAGGGAGGGCTGCTGTGTGCTGAGCCTCCTCCTTGTGTTATCCGTGTTATTTCAGCCTCTCCCACCTCACCCAGCTGTGCAGATCCCTGCTCTGTGACCCCAGCTGTCTCTTTGCTGTGCTAAAAAGTCCTGGTCCTTCACAGGCCCCATGTGCAGAAACCTTGCATCATCCTGTTGCCCTTCTCTGCATGTTTTCCAGCTCTGCTGCATCCTTGGGATAGGGGGACCAGGAATACATGTAGTATGGGACTGGCTAGGGAATAGTGGCACCACTGATTTAATCTCTCCTTTTTCCTGACCCTTTCTATCAGCTTGACAGAGAGTCTTTGAGGTTTTGACCTCTGCTGAGTTCTGAGGGGACAGTTTCACAGACTTTCAGAGTCCCCCAGTCTCAGAACCCATCACTTAAGACAAGAGCCCGGGCTTGGTTTCCCCATGTGTGTCACTTCCCTAACACTGGCTTTTGTCTCATTTTATTGCCAAGTTGCTCAGCCTCTCAAAGTCCTCCTGCAATTCTTAACACAATTTCCAGAATAATTCAGTCTTATTGCAGATTTTGCCATTGACCTCAATTTGCAAAAGATCTGAGTGTGGAAATGTAGGGACCTCTGCTGGATCACCCTCAAGGGCCTGCTGGCTTTTTCCAAGAAAGCAACTAGCTTTGGAAAAGAGAAATTCACTGCAAGAGAGCTGTGCCAATTCTTCCCCAATATGTCATATTTATCCATCTGTCCCCTGATGATGCCAGTTTCCTCCTCCGTATGCCAAATTTTGTTCATTTGCAGAGAACAGATGTGTCATTTATCAGTCTGGGACTCCCTGGCTGCCTCTCAGGAAACATTTTTGGCGTCACAGTTGCCACCTTCCAGTTGTCATGTCCCCTCCTGTATGCAGACCTTGGGGGTGGTTGGGCTATCACCTAGCTAATGTGACATCCTCCTGGTCCCTGCTGTGCTGCACAATGGGGTGTAATGTGGGGTGCTCCCACGGAGGAAAGGAATAGGAGTCACCACAGGCATTTCAAAGCTCCTGCAAATTACTTTTATTTGAAGCTGTGGAAAAAGTACCTGGAGAGTCAAGGAGCTGCAGGCTTTCCTGCAAGCCAGGGAGATGCTGCTCTCAGGGGAAATAGCCGACCCAGCACCTGACTCAAGTGACACGTTGGCAAGGGCCAGATTCAGCCCCCACATTACCTGGGGGTGAGTCAGCTGGGAGTGTGCAGGGGCAGAGACCTTCTCCTCTGAGTCATTGGAAGCTGCTGCCTGGGGGATGCTGGGCAGTGTCCGCACCACCCAAGGTTAAGCTGGAGGGGAAGGTTTACCAGGAAAATGTGGCACGGTCCCTCTGCAGCCCAGGGAAGGTCCTATGTCCTGTTCTTGGCCTAGCTGCCAGACAGGGCTCTTGTCCCCAGCTGGGGATGAGCACCAGGAGCACCTAGGATGGCTGAAGCAGCTCCTCAGGCCCCAGAGGATGGATGAGGGCTGAGGATGTACACAGCTCTCCGCTGGACTGGCTGGAGTCTGGAAGACATTGCCTGGCTTTTTCTTCCTGGTGCATGCTCTGACCTGTCTGGATTTACCAAGGCAAGCAGCTCCTTTGGTGAGAGGAAGGGCAATGCTGTGAGCACCAGCCCCGAGATCTCAGCAAAGAGCTCCTGGACCCTTCAGCGGTGGAGAAGAGGGTGGGAGCAGAGATTCCAGAGGACCAGGCCTGCATCCTTGCACAAAACTGCAGAAAGCTCTTCTGCTCCCCCTCCACCCCATTCCCGTGGTCCCTCAGAGTGAGCCACAAATCACTTCTGCACAGCCATGGATTGTTCTCTTCCTGTCTGAGGACTGTGTGCGAACGGCTCCATCGCCAGCCTTCTGTCCTTCCTGGGGGCTCCATGGGCTGCAGGCAGTGCCAGCAGCAGGCAGCCCCCAGGGCTGCACATCACACCTGGGGATGCTTTCCACTGCGGCTGTGTGAGAGAGAAGCTACAATGTTGAATCTGGCATGCAAGCAGTGCAGCGTGTGCTCTCTGATCCTCTCCCATCTGCCAGTCCTGCCCCATGTCCCCTCCCAGTCCCTACATACAGCCAGACACTCCATGACAGCCATCTGTCACTGTGAGCCGCGGTGACTCGCAGGCAGACTGGCATCACAGCTACCCTTGTGTTATCGGGGTCAATCTCTACAGTGCAGGCGTCAAACCTGGATCCCAACAAGCATCAGATATGGAGTGTGTAAACAGTTGGGATTGGAGCAGCACCAGCTGCAGCAGGAGCTGCAAACAGAACCTGGCTTTGGTGGTATGAATGTAGAAATCTGCCACTGCTCCTCCAAACCTAAAATGAACCACTGTGAACAGAGGGATGTCACCAGCATCTCGTCACGACTGCAGAAAAAAATATGAGCAGCTTGTGCCTGTGCCAAGCCAGGCAGGTGGTAAGGAGCTCATTTGATCTCCTGGGGGCACCTTAAAGCTCCCCAAGCATAAAGGGGTCTCCCAAGGGGACTCTCACCTCAGCTGTGTTCTCTTCACCTGCTTCCTGTGTTGCTATCTGGGTGGTTTGGCCAAGGGGAAGCCAATAACCAGGGGAAGCTCAAATCTGAGGGCTCAGGTGCATCCAGGGATTTTGATGCCCCTCCAAGCTCTGCTGAAGCCTGAGGTGAGAAGGTGATGCCTCAGGGGCACAGATCAGAGAACAGGGCTACACTGGGCCAGTCTGGAAGAGGAAAAGGCCCAACAACTGGTGAGGAGGTTCTGAGGACTTACATGGGCATGGATCACAGACAGACCTTTGTCAAATACCAGCATGGCCGCTGCACAGCTCCTCTCCAAGGAGGGAGTGATGTGAGAGATGTGCCAAGACTGGATGGAAAGGAAGAACCTCTGCAATTCTTCTAGTATGGTAGTATTTAAAAAAAACCAAACACTACTACAAGCTAGATCCCTCTTTGGTCCCCTCTCTGGAAACACTGAGCATGTGTTTTCCAGGCCTGAGGATTTAACAAGAGCCATCTTCAACAGATGTTGCTGAACATCCTCCTTGGTTACTGACAGAGGGTGGAAGTGCTTTCAATCTCAAGTGCCATTAGCCCTGCTTCCTTCCAAATACTGGACAGGCAGATCTATTGAGAATCTCTACTTTTTCTGCATTTTAATAACAGTCTCATCATCTCCATCTGCCAGGAGTGAGGTCTGCTGCTATACCCCAAACACAGTTTGGTGATCACTCTGTTCCTCGCAGATGCTTTTTCTCCTGATGCCTTTTGCATCTTGCAATTTCTATGCTTTGAGATTTGCAGTATTGTTTTCTGGGCTCCATGGTTGTCTTCTCCCTAGGGAAGAAGCTCCCTTGGTATCCAGTGGGACTTGGGGGATCTGGTTGGGTTTCTCAAGCAAGAGTGTGCTCAGTGAATCAGCAAATCTGGAATTCAGTGGGCTTCAGCTGGGCATGTACCATGCCAGGCTGGCACAGGAGGCTCAGTTCCTTGGCAGCCCCATCCTCAGTCTCCTCCTGCACAGGGCTGGTAGGAAGGTCACCATGAGAAACTTCTCTCCCCAACCAGGCACTCTGACAGCAACGTTCCACCATGTCCCCACACTGTGGAGGACCATGGCTCATGGTGTGAGGACATGTAGGAACATACTGTGACATCTGTCCCTGCTCAGTGGATGCCTCTGCACAGCTTCACTTCTGTGGGTGTCCCGCTCTTGGAACATCTGGTCTCTGGCCCTTTTCTTTCTTCATGGCCTTCACAGGATTCAGCCTGTGAGCCTGGAAGCAGGTTTGGGTGAAGGTGTGTATTTAGGAAGAGATGGGAAGGATTTGGGGGTATAGGTCTGGAGACAGGGCTGCTGGGGCATTGGAGAGCATGGGAGACACGATCTTGGTGGTGGGTGATCCGAACGGGTGGCAGCTGGTGATGGCTGTGTGTCCAGGGGGAACAGTCAGAATGTGTGTTAGTGTGCTCTTTGCTGCTGCAACGGCCTCGGGCTCCACTGCCATGCTCCAATACACTGCTCCCAGTGCCCCATTCCCACTGCATGCCAGGGTATGTCCTCCAGCCCATGTGCTGGGGATCAGCCCTGCACCCTCGCCCCAATGTCTCTGCACATCCAGCTTGAACTCAGCCTTCTTCCCAAACACTTCCCTGCCTAGTTCCTGCCCACCCCTTCCTGCAGTGTTTTTTTGTGCGGGTCCACAGCACCAGCCTTGTGTTTCAGCGTTTCCCTGGAACGAACTGCTCCGGGGGTTCCACACGGGGCTGCTCTCACCAAACACCTCCCAGGCAGTGGGTCTGCACTCAGGACTTGGACTTGATGACCCTGGTGGGCTCTCTTCCAGCTCAGGACATTCTGTGATCTCACGAGGGACCCTTCATCGCCCCCTGCCTCGCCGGCTGCCTTCCAGGTGGCCCTTCCCCTGGTGCCGGAGGACGCTCCGGGGTGGCTGGGGGCAGCGCCAGTGCCGGATTGGGCCCGAGGCCGCCGGGAGCCGGCAGCCGCCAAAGCGCGCAAGGCGGCCCGGAGCGCACGGGAGGGCCGGGCCGGGCGCGGCGGAAGGCGGTGGGGAAGCGGGGCGGGCCGCGGGAGAGGCGGGCCGGGGAGGCCGGGCCGTGCCGGCGGGAGCGGGCGCGGGGCCGCGGCGCGGGCGGGGCGAGGGAGGTCCCGTACCCGGCGCTCCGGCAGGTGGCACTGGCCGCCTCCCCCGCGCCCCCCCCGGCCCCGCCGCCGCGCTCAGTCCGCCGGCGCCGATGCTGCTGAGCGGAGCTGCCGGCTCGGAGCGCGGCGGCGGCGGCGGCGGCGGGGCGGGGGCCGGCGGGGCCCCGCAGTGCGTGGGCACCATGGCCCGCTGGCTCCGCGAGCACCTGGGCTTTCGCAGCGCCCGGCCCGCGCCGCCCGCGCCGCCAAAGCCCGACTACCGCGCCGGGCCGCCGCCTCAGCCGCCCCCGCCGCCCGGGGGCGCGGCCGAGCCGCTGGCCGCCGCCCAGCCCGACATCGTGGCGGCCTACCGGCTGCAGAAGGAACGCGACTTCGAGGACCCCTATAGCGGGCCGCCGCCTGCCGCCGCCCCCGACGGGCCCCGCTACGTCTCGCCCAAGCACCGGCTCATCAAGGTGGAGGCTGTGGAAAAGGTGCCCGCCAGCCCCCCGCCGCCGCCGCTGGTGCCCGCCCCCCCCAGCTCGCCCCCGGCCGGCCCCGAGCCGTCCGAAGAACTGCCGCAGGAGGTGAGTGACCGGGCACGGGGCCCCGCGTCTCTCCCCGCGGTATCCCGGCATTTGGGATGCCCTGAGTGACCGCGCTGAACCCTCGACCCCTGCCGTGAGGAGCAGGACCAGGACCCCAGGGGCAGGTGGAGCCTGAGCGCCTTGGTCACAGAGATGCCCTCGGTGGTCCCGCCAGACCGTTAGCGTCCACAATTTAGGAGCAGGGTTAGGATTCTCAAGCACCGAGAAGAGGCCACGGCCAGGCTCCATGGGTCTCTCATATCACGTTCCCCCTGTGCCCCGGCAGCACCGACATGCCGGGCACACGTCAGCGGGACCGGGGGCAGCCCCGGCTTCTCCTCCGGCTCCCGTGGGAGACAGGTATGATCCCCAGCGGGAAGCGCGCTCGCAGAGGGGCACAGGACCGTCTGCGGTGCCCTCTGACGCTGGGGCCAGGGATCCTGGGCCTCCCACCGCTCTGTGCCCGGCGGATCTCCTGCCTGCTTGCCCTGGCTGCCCGTGCCAGCGGCGGCGGCCGGACCCCTGCCGGAGATGCCGTGCTGCTTTGTCAGGGAGCCTCAGCGCCTCTTTGTCTGCCATCCCCCCGCCGGCTTCTCCAGGGTGAGAGCAGAGCCTGGCGCTGCCGATGCCGGCAATGAGGCGAGAAACATCCCCGGTGAGAGGTGGGAGCTGGGCAGAAGCTTCCCATGGGGAGACGGGCTCTGAGTAGTACAAAAATCTGGTGGAGGATAAATCCAACGGCGATTGCGGCCGTTGGTGCCGAGCTTCCCTCTTGGCGGAGAGGCTTTTGCGGGGACTGCGCAAATAAAGGCAGGAGGGGTAATTAGTGCCCGCTAGCGCTGCCGCCTGCAAGACGGGGCTTGTCAGGCGAACTCGATGGGATTGCAGATCTGGCTGGCGGAGGGAATCGTGGATAGAGTCAGTGATCCCATCCGCGGTCCTGGCACTCCCGGGTGGCACAATGAAATGAGCACCGGGAGAAATCTGCTCCAGAATGTTTCAAGCAGATAGAAAAACTTGTTGTTGGTGGATCTTGGGGAGTTGTTTGTACTGACTAATTGCTTTTGGGAGATTTCCGAAGTGGCCCAGGAGAGCTCCCCTTTTGAGTTGGGTAAACTGGCTTCTGCAGGCAGCAGAGGAGGATGGGGAGGGGGGCACTGGCAGCAGGGACCAGAGGTGCCACTGTGGTGCTGTGGTTTGCTGAGGCAGTCTGAATGATTTTTCCTCTGGAGCATGCATTGCGGGATCAGAGCAGTAGTGGGAGTATGTGGACTCAGGCTGTAATGTGCAGAGGGCTAAGCCAGAGCTGTGGGAAGCAGGGACTGCTGACAGGTACAGCCAGGCTGTTCAGGGATCCAAAGGCTAGGGAGAATCTGAGAAGTTTAGAGAAAAGTCAGAAGCTGGGGTACATTTGGGGAAGCTGCTAACAGTGCTAGGCTGAAGAAGACCTTTCATTTATCCAAGGTAGGCAGTGATTAGATTACTGCTAGTCTCCTTCGTGCCTCTGTAGGGAGAAGGCTTCTAATTCTTTAGGGCTCTGGTGTACGATGGATGCAGACAGAGCTCCAGAGGCTGGGTGAAACCAGAGTAGAAGTGGCAATATTTGATAGTGCTTGCAGCTGTCTATTAATACAGTTTTCCTGGAGAAGCCAGGGAGCATCCACCATGTGGAGCAACTCTGTGGGGCTTTGCAGCTCTCATCTGCTGGCCTTGGCAGTGGGCTGAGCAGTGGGAGGGTTCTCCAGCTGCTTCAGCATCATGGTGGCTCTTCCTGGAGGTGGTACAGGAGGATGGAAGTGCCTGCTGGGGCATTACTGCTGCTTGTGACCCTGGCTCTTGGTCATGTTAAGCTGTCCTGGAACAGGGAAGGGATGCTGGAGCAGGGCTGAGGCCTCTGCTGAGATGATGGTTGTGCAGGGGGCTAATTGCTCACACACTTAGGAAGAGGCTGTGGGCATTGTTCCCTGCCTGCTGCAGGGATTGGGACTACAGACCCCTTGGGTTGTGGTGATGCTGGAGGTAAAGGAGGAAGTACAATTCTGTGTACAGAAAAAACTGCTGGAGCAGACAGGGTTTTTGTTAATAACTGTTGGGGAAAATCACTCTAATAAAATGTGCAGCTCTTCCAAGTGGGGACGGTGAGGATGGAGAGCAGTGGAAAGAGCAGTCCTTGGTTCCTGATTGTGTTTTGGCTGAGACTGTGTAGTTGTTTGTGGCTGGGAACTGACCTTGTTCCCTGGGAGCCCTGTGCCTGCTGTCGCTGTCCTGCCCATTATGGAGAGCGGAATGGGCAGGAACATCTTGGCACAGGACTCCTTCCTGCCTGGGTCGCACAATGCTTTGCTGTTGCAGCATGAGCCGTCACATCTTTGTGCCTTCTGTGGGATCTGCAGCATCCTTTGGGGATGCAGAGTGAGAGTGAGTTCTGCAGTGGCTTGCGTTGCTTTTCAAACTCTGCTGGAAATGGTGTGGACAGGTTCTTCTCAGTCTGCTTGGTTTACCAGGCCTTTCCCTACTGCACTGGACAATGAACTTGCCCTCTGCGGTCCACCTGAGCTAGGTGGATGTCCTGGAGATGTCTTCCCTGCCGTGTTTGGATTAGGCACAAGGAGCAACGCCACTGGGATGCAGTGAGAAGAGATGCGATGAGGGACCTTCTGTTGCCTGCATGCAGGGCATGCTTGAGGATGGGCTTGGGGATCTGCCTGAGGACGTCTTTGTCCTGTGCCCACTGGGACCAGTTCCTGCTGTTCTTGCTGGCAGCGCAGGGTCAGTGCTGCAGGGTGTGGGAACAGCTGGTCAGGAAGCTCTTGGGTGTGTGTCTTTCCTGCGAGAGCCTCCTCAAACTGAGTCATGTTAGGCGATACCGATGCCGTGCTGTCTGCCCCATGCGCCCTCCTCCTGTGCCACGGGTGCAGCCTTAGGCTCGCTGCATGGCCTAGCCATGGCCCATGGGCTGTGGATCAGACCCTTCTTGGAAGGCCAGCGCTGTGTTTGCTTTTGGGGTTGGCTTCAGTGTCTGCCAAAAGCCAAGCTGCCAAATGTGTAAAACTGGAGGGTTTTGCACCTGACAGAATGAAATGAGTTTGCTCAGTTTAAGCAATCTCCTGAGGAGACCCCAAATGCGCTTTATCTCCAGGGCGGGAAACTTGTTTTTAAGGTGGAGGATCTCCCCAGAAATCCTCTTCAAACCTTTGTTTAGAGTGGAACATCTTGTGGCATATCGTGGTGGCAGGTAGAATGTTTCTGGGAAAGATAGGGCAAAGAACCTGAGCTCTGCCCTGGGATCTTGGTATCTGAACCATGAATGCTCTTGAAGAGCTGTGATCTGTACTTCCACTGGTGGGCAGCGTAAAAGCTGTTTGACTGTGAGAACCCCGTGATGATCGGGTTCTTTGCATTAATTTTGTTTTTATTTTCATTTTTCCCCTTATTGTTGACATGTATAATAGAGCAAGACCAGTCTCAGTGCTGCAGCAGGGATCTGGGTGTGCATTGCTGTGCCAGATAAACACTTGAAAAGCACTCATGCTCAAGCAGGGTATGTGTCCATGTGCCAGTGGCGCTTGGCTGCTCCCTGAAGGACCGGTCTGTACCAAGAGCTTCCCTGGGATGGTGGTTTTGCATGTCAGGCTCTTGCTTTGCACTCAGATTATTTCAAATCTAGTAAAGATTTTGCTGGGTGTGAGCAGGTGATGCTTCCATAGCCATGTGGTGGGATTGGCAGGCAGTGGGCAGCTCCCCCATGAGTTCTCATGGAACATGAGAAAAAGCATGGAAATGTCTGGCCTTTGACCAAAGTGGTGGGGCTTAGGGCACCCCGGGAACTACCCTGCCAGTGGCTGTGGCCCCCTCCTGCTCTGCAGAGCAGCCATTTGCTCTGTGGCTGCTGCTGAGAGCCCTGTGCAGCTCTTAAAGTCCAGTACTCAGATTAGGAAATGTCAGAGATGCAGTTTCCTGGCCAACCATAACATGGCCCCATGTGTGAGGGTATTAGGATGTGCCCGGTAATTGCATGATCCCTGCTGTTTGCCCCATTCCTGGCACTGGCTGGAGCCTCCAGCCCCTCAGTCTTGGGGCTTGAGGTACCATTCTCATGTGCTTGCTTGTGCATCACAAGGTTATGATGCTCCTGGAGGCAGGAATTGCCTCCCCACCTTTTCTGTGGCTCTCTGCTGTAATATCTAACCATGTGAAAAACAAATGGGTTTATGTTCTCATCACCCTGCAGTTGGGAGACCTTGCTCCTATGAAGTGGCATCCTTGAGGCAGTGGAGAAGCAAACCTGTGTGGCAAATTCCCCCCAAATCCAAGGAGCTCTAATCCGAGCCATTTGCTCTGGGTCCAAGCTGAGCCCAGCAAACCACATCCTCTAATCTCTGCTGAGTGCCTCTGCACCCTTCTGCAAGCAAAATACCCAGTTTTAGGGGTCTTGACCTGTTAGGATTCTCCATCATCCTCTGCTTTCTAGACCTGGAAGCATCTGAGTGGGGGTCACGGTGGGAGCCTGCTGGAGCTTGTGTGTTCCTCCCTGGAAAGCCAGACCTAAACACAAGGACATACACTTGGAAATAAGGTTGGGCTTGATGATCTTGAAGGTCTTTTCCAACCTTAATGATTCTATGACAGTGACCACTACATGCAGGGAAGCCTCTCGGCCCTGTCTGAAGCTGCTATGTATATATGGGGCAGCGGGAGGGTCCAGGGCTAGCACCAGCAGCAAGATAGGTCTGTGCCTGTCTAGGAAATGTGGTTTGTGGCAGGTTTGAATGGGGTCAGGTTGGATGTGGGGCTGGAGGAACAGACAGCTAACCCCAGGAGGGTCAGCAAACTGCATTTCACAGCCCCCCCAGTATGCTTGGAGCCATGAGAGCTCTGTCAAGGGTGAGCATTGGACATGGTGCTGCTCATCCACCTACCTTGCCTGTTGAGCTGGTGCATTTGTGTGTGTAGCGACGGTGCTGGCATGCCCATGCCTCCACTGGCACAAGCATGCATGTGAAGATGCTCTTGCTGTTACAGGGCTGTGCTCTGCAGGTGTTCAGGTGCAGCAAGAGCCTCTGTGAAGCTTTCAAGGCATGGGGGAGGCCATGGGATCTCCTGGCTGTTTAGAGTGGCTTAACTGAGATCTTGCAGGCAGCAGGTGGGAAGCAGGTTCTGGTGACCAAGCAGCTGCAAAAGGAACCAGCGACTTGCATTTCCCCTGGGGAATTTTACCCTGGTGGTGGCAAACAGAGGGCTGCAGACCCCTGGGCTCAGCACCCCCTTTGTGTCCCCAGTGCCTGACAGGGCCTGAGCGATGCCACGTCACCCCTCAGATGACAGAGGTGGGAGCAGATTGCCTGTCTCCCTGCAAAGCCAGGGGCTGGTTGCTCCTGGAGTCCTATCCTGGCTTGCTGGTACTGGGCCCTGCCTGGGATGGAGCCAGTACTCTCACACTATCTGTCATCTGCCACTTTGCCAAGGAGTTGGGAGCATCTGCAGCTCCCATGTTTGAACCCTGTTCTGCTCCCCTGGGGCAGCTGGAAGCCCTGGGGCTGATGGGATGTGGTCTGGAGATCATCAGCTGCTCGTTCGTGCCCTGGCATGGAGGGACCAGGCTTGGAGAGGGTCACCGGTTCCCCATGCATTGGCTGCCCATGGAGCTGGGACACTTAGGGAGGAGGTGGTGAGCCAGGTGCAGAGAGCCTCCTGTAGCTCATAGGGATGCCAAGTCTGGGGACTGCATGGAGGTGTTTACAGTTCCAGTTCCTGTTCTCTTTTCCTGCTGGGTTTTGCTGTTACAGGCTATTGTTAGGCATTTTGCACAGGAAGGAGGGAGAAGTGTTTTGTTTTAAGCTGATTATTTGAGCTGCAGAGGAATGTGTGAGCAGCCGTGGCCTCTGTGGCTGGCCAGGAGCAGTGGCAGTGAGGATGGAGCCTGGCACTGGGTGGGATAAGGCAGCTGCCAGACTGTGCCTGGGACATTTGATCCTTGCTGTGGGACATCTGCATAGCCCATCTTGTGGTAGCAAACCCACCCAAGCTGGGGGTTTGCATCCTGGTAGGTGAGCAGACCCTGATAAGGTGCTTGGGTACACTTGGTTTCTACTGGAAATACTGCCTGGCCCCCCTTTGAGAGCAGGCTTTGAAGGTGGTATGTACAGCTCCAGGCTTCTTGGGGACTGCAGTGTCGTGTGATGGGGTGCTCTGCTGAGATGCTAGAGCAGGCATGTGGCTCCAGTGCTGGAGGGGATTGGGGTCTGGGATATGCCCCATATCCTACTGCAGGATCCTCTCCTTTTCACTAGTTAGCACAAATCTCAGTAATTTTATGCTGACCCTGTGACAGTGAACTTGAGAAGCTCCTGGCTCTGCTTCCTGGAGGAAGGCTCTGTCTTGTCTTACTCAACTTAGTATGTGTATTTGGATGCTGTGGAGGCCTGGGAAGGAGTGAAGAGGAAACCATAGGCTGTTCTTAGCTCTTTTGTTAGAAAATACCTTCAAACAAGTGTACAGGAGCCCTGGAAAACAACCAGTGAGTTCCTAGTCGTGCCAGTGCCAGCTGGCACCCCTGCTTTGGGATCTGTGTCCCTTTTGCATCTTGGGAAATGTGGCTGTGTGCAGGAGAGCATCTATGTGCCATGGAGGGTATGGCACTGCCGGCAGTTCTGCACCACAGTGGGGACCTGGCAAGGGCATGTACGTGGGTGCTGGCAGTGCTGAGCCTGATGGTGAGGGAGGGACAGGGCTGCCTTCTGCTCTGCTTGGCTCCATCCTAGCTTTTGGAACAAAGGCTGGAGCATTTCCACAGCCGAGTGCTGGTGCCTGGAAAGCTGTCAGCTGCCAGCACCTGCTCTACGGGGCTGCTATAATGCAGGTTTGAGCTCCTGGTGGCTGCTCTGGCTGCTGCTGGAAGAGCTTATGGTGAGCTCCCTGCCTTCCATCCCCCCAAAAAAGGCAGAGAGTGCCCTAACCCTTTTCCTACTCTTCCCGTCTTCCAGCTGGCTGTCCTGGAGGACTACGCAGATCCCTTTGATGCGGCACAGGTGGCAGGTAGCCAGGCAGGGCTGGAGAAGGTGATGGAGAATGATGGATATATGGAGCCGTATGAAGCTCAGAAGATGATGGCTGGTAAGGTGGAAGGCTTCATGCAAAGGCCACTCTACACCTCTGCTCCCTGGGTTTGGTGGCCGCTGTACTCTGTTCCTTTTGCAGCCTGTGACAGCATCGGCTCCCCCAGATAAGGCAAACCTTGGTGGGGGACAGCCACTTTGCAGGCAAATTTTTCCAGCTATATCCTTGTGCACTGGGTTTGCCAGAGCACTCAAAGACTTTCTGTGCACTACACGCATATCTCACCCTGCAATGCTGTTCCCCAGGGCCCCAGTTGCCAGGCTCAGTCCGGAGAGACCTGACATTTCATTCTTAAAACTGAGATGGTTGTGCAAGCTATTTAATTCGGTTAGGATCGGGCCAGAAATTGCTGTGTCTGGCCCGAATTGCAGCAGTGGGGTCCCCAGTGGGCCTGACTAGGCCTGGAAAGCAGGCGAGCTCAAAGCATGTGCTCCTGAAGGCAGTGCTCAGGATCATCGCAGCTTTGTGCTCCAGGCTCTGGCTCTTCTTTGCAGCTCTGTGGTTTTCTTGGAGCAAGTGTCTTCTGGAAAGCTCGTGTGGCTTTTTGAAGTAGACCATTGGAAAAACCAGGAAGCAGTGGAGAGGCTGCTTGTGCCCATAGGAGAGACTTTGTTTTGCTTGAGGGAAGTGCATTTTGTTAAACCAGTCACTCTGGGTGTCCAGGGAAGAAACCCAGCCTCACTGCTTGCAGGAAAGCAGGCTCAGGGGTACTCTGTCCCCATGGACCCTGTTTTGCTGCCCAGGAGTGGGGGTGTGGTACTGTGGGGATCTTGGTGCTGCTGAGCAGCTCTCCTGCTTCTGGCAGCTGTTCTCTGTTTCCTCCTCCGCTGATGCTCCCCTGCCCCATTTTACCCACGGGTGACACTGACCCCTATCATCTAGCACAGTTTTGAGGACCCTGGGCTGCATTGGTCAGAAGGCTCATGGTCTTTACCCTCTTCTGCTGCTAGAGATCCGCCAGAAGGGCTTATGGGAAGCTCCTGCCCGGCCGCTGCATCTCTACGACACTCCTTATGAGCCTGTGCTGGACATGGACAGTGACTGCCCAGCCTGCCCCAGGTCCAGAGAGTCCCGACTGCCTGAGGATGACGAGCGGCCGCCGGAAGAATATGACCAGCCCTGGGAGTGGAAGAAGGAGCGGATCTCCAAAGCCTTTGCAGGTGAGTGTTGGGTGCAGCCATAAAGCAAACAACACTTTTTGTGAAGTTGGATCCTTGGGGTTCCTTCTTCTTCGGGGGGGTCAGTAATGTTGGCCTCTGCATTTCCATAGCTTAGGGAGTGCTTGTGCTCTTGCAGAAGCTTTTTTTCTGAGTAGGGAGCCAGGCTGGACAGAGTGATGGATAGAGCTGTCGTGGTAACCTATCCAACACCTGTCTCCCATTGCCTCTGACTGATCACAGCCTCTGGTGCAAGTTAACTCCCCCAAGCTTGGTTGCAGGGGTAAGCTCATCTCTGGGCTCAAGCAGATCCCTCTTTCCTCAGGGCTGGAGGATACCCAAGGAGCCTTCATCCAGCCTCCATGACCTATTTATCCGTGCTGCAGGATTGATTGTGTTTGTGTTTGGTAATGAGGAAATTCATGCTGTGCATTAGTGCTGGCTCCTCGCCGGTGCTGGCTAATTACCACACTCTTATCTAGGATGCATTTTAATGCGGTGTTGTGTGTCTGTGCTGCAGTGCTGAGGGTGCTCAGGCTGGTGCCACTGTGTGGAGATGATGGCAGAGAGAAATGTGGAAATTTGTGGTTGGGGAGTGGTTCACCTTTTGGGTTTGGGCACTGCGAGCTGGAGATGTGTGTGTTGGGCTCAGCACCACAGTGCCTACTTGTGCTTGGGGCCAAGGATTCAATGTGTTGGGCTCCATCATGGAACACCATGCTCTGCTGGGCTGGGTTTGGGCTGAGGTGTCTGTGCTCTGGATGGGCCACCTTCCTTGATATCCCTGGGTGGAGGTAGTGTGTTCAAAGGTTTGGCTCACATGTGGATGCATGTGGGTGCTGCCCAGGGCACTTCAGGCTTGCTCCGAGCCCCAAGGGAGTCAGGTTTCTTTTCTCTGGGCCACGCTGGGACCTGCTGCCTTTTTTTTTTCTGAAGCCAGAGCAGGTCTTGCTGTGCCTTGTGGGATGTTTTTTCTCTCCAGTGATGCCAAAGTATCTCTGCTGGCCCATTCCCCCTTTGGGGGATTCAAGGGACCCCTGCTGATGGGCAGCTGGTACTGGCACAAGGCTGCAGCCCACTGGTGCTTGGCAGGGGAATGTGGACCCTGTAGGTGGCTAGGAGGCACCTAGGGCAAGACAGATGCACAGGCAGGGCAGATGGCAATGGGATGCTTGGCCAAGACCCCCAGACAGACAATTATGTAGAATGGGGTGATTGCAGGCTCCCCCACATCCCAGAGAGGGCTGGCTGGAAAAACTGGTGGAGGAGCACCAGTTCTCCATTGGGAATGTGCCCCACCTCAAGCTTCATGGTGTGGAGGGGATGAGATGGCCAAGCTAGTGTAGGGCTGCTGGGAATTTAGTCCTCAGGTCTTTCCCCCCACAACTGCTCTCCTTCTCCCTGGGCCTATGGTGTTGCTGATGCTTTTTCCTAAGCCCTTTCTTTCTCTCTCTTTGTCTCTCTTTCCCACACCCTCCCCACCCCCTATCCAGTTGAAATCAAGGTCATTAAAGACCTGCCATGGCCCCCGCCGGTGGGACAGCTCGACAGCGGTGAAAGCCCCCGGGATGGGGAGACCAGTGCCCCCGTCCCTCCACAGCATGGCCAGCACAGCTACGAAGACGCCAATGGTGGGTCTTGCATGACAGAGGCGTGTCCGGGGAGGCTGCGTCTGGTGCTTGCTGTGACCCTGGCCTGCTGCGACGTGTCAGAGCTTGCCCAGGGCACTGCCAGACACAACCCTCCTCCTCTGCCCTCCCCCAGCTCCTCCTGGCACCTTCAGTTGTCATGTGCTGGACACTGGGTATTTGTCCTGCTGCACCTTCTGTAGCTCTTTGGTGCCTCTTTGCTCGCAGCAGCAGAGCTGCTCCAGGAGATTATTCTGTGGCAGAGTCGTTACTGTCTGTTTTTTTCTCTCCTCTTTGCCTCCAAATTCCCAGCATTTGATGGCTGCTTTTAAGGTCTTCTCAACAACTGCACTGAGTATTTAGCTGATGTTTTCTTTCGACTTTTAATGTCCAGGTCCCTTACAGGTGTGCTAGCAGCTTATTTAGATCCCAGTGCTGAAGTTGGGGCTGTTTTTCCCCTCTTCATCATTCAGCTCTGCTCCATTTCCTCTGCTGTTTTATTATCTTGCTGCTCAGTGTCAGAAGGTCCCTGTGGATTCTCCACTCTTGCTTTTGCTATCCTTAGCAGCCAAATCTTCCAGGTACACTTTGTCATCTCAGGTTTGCCTTGTTGTGAAGCCTTTTTTGTGTGTGCTGAGCACAGAGCCCCTGGGTAAATCCCCTTTGGATGCTGCTGGCAGTCTCGCTTATGAAAGCCAAATACTGCTGCTTCTCTTTTAACCCTTTATTAATATTTTAAGGACCTTGCTCTTACACTGTGGTGAATTAGAATTTTGCCAAAGAGTATTAGGTGGGGGAAGCTTGTGGAAAGCCATGACTGGGTTGTTACCAGTGGGGAGCTGGGATGCGAGTTGTGCCTTTTCCTGTGCAGTGGCATGCCATGCCTGCCCATGTGTCACTAATACTGTCTGGATGGGCACTGCGATGTGCCTGGTGCAGATGTCTGATTTTCTTATCTGCAGTTACCCAGATCCCTGCAGACCTTTGTAAGATAACGCCAGTGTGGCCTTTGCTGCCTCCTGGGTGGGTTAGAGCACAGGTTACAGGTGATGGCTTGTTTTGGTGTTGATAGTGGGGGCACTCCAGAGCAAACTGGCTGCTCTGCCTGGGCTTTATTGGATCTTTCCCAAATCTGTGGGGATGCTGCAGGCTGAGATCAGTCCTCAAGAAGAAGGTCTTGGCAGGTGGGAACTTCACGATCCTCTTCCTGCAGTGAATGCAAGAAAAATTAATCTCTTTGCTATGCAGCCTCTTCTCTTCCCCCATCATTTATTATCCCTGCAGTTACTCTGACATGCATCCCGTTCCTGATGAACACATCAGTTTGTCATTTGTCCTGGTTTTAGCAACAGTCTCTTTTTTCCCTCTGACTTGCCTTGCTTTTTTGTGTTAAGTTTATCTTGCCAGAGTTTTGTCTCATTTTCTACTTCCCATGTCTGGGGGCGACTTGAATGTCTTGAAGGATGTCTGCTTCCTCCTAATGGCTGGTTTTTAATATCCTGTTTTATCATGCACATGCCTCTGCCTCCCTCTGACAGGTGCAATGCATTTCTTCTGAGCCTGTAATGCAATGACTTTGTGCCGCCAGCAAACACTTGGGCTGTTTGATTGTCTGGCTTTTTAACAATTGCCCCAATTTTTTAAGGTGATGAGTTGAAATTGAAGGCTGGTTGTGATGTATAAGGGCAAGCACGGCTGATGAAAAGCCAGAGCGCTGCAGAGGCAGGGCTTGTCAAGCCGTAATGCCGGGCACCTCCTCCCCGAGCTGCTGCTTAGGATGGTTTAATACATGCTAAGCTGCAGAGCATTTTGGCTGGGTTTGCTTTTGGCTGTCTTCCCCTCCTTGCATTGCTGATGGGGCTGGAGTCCTGCTCGCCTACATAGGGCCTGAACAAGGTGTCACTCAAACAGCTGCCTTAATGGATGCTCTGCTAGAGAGGAAAACATCCCTCTGGGTATTTTTTGCCTCCCCCTCCAGCAGCCAGGAAGCGTGGAGAGAAGTTGTCCTGTCTGGGCCATTCCAGTAGTCCTGGGAGCTGTGATTCCTGGGCTTGGCTACCTCTGGGCTAACTGTGCCACCATGGCGTCAGCCCCTGGCTGCCCCATGCTGTGGCAGCTCTGCTCGATTGATAAGTAATTTGTGCAAGGGGGTTGGTGGTACAGGGAGTAATAATGAACTCTTGGAAGGAGGGAGAAACAATATTGTTAATGCTGAAATCATCCTGTGTGGAAATCACAAGTGGTGGGAGGCCAGGTCCCCAAGGCACAGCTTGGTCAATCCCCTGTGCTCGTTGCTGTAGCTGGGCTGGTGACAGGCAGATGGCAGCGCCAGGGAAAAGTACCTGCAGTCAAAATATCCCCTTCCCACCTCAGGGATTGTTTTTTCACCCCATGTTTCTTTGCGCCAGCAGAAATGTGTCCATCGGTCCAAACTGACTGCTTCCTTTAGTTCCATTTATTCCCTCTTCCTTTTTTTTTAAATTTAATTTTTTCCTCTGAGATTGGGGAACCTCTTCTTGCTGCATCTCACTTAACTCTACTGCAGCCACTGAATCTATTTTTGCATTAGCAAAAACTCCTGAACTTTTGAAACCTCCCTGGAAATGTTTTTGATGGGCTCAGCTACTGGTTCCAGGCTAGCATGGTGGGGACACCCAGCCTGGGCACTGCAGTGAGCAGCAGCCCAAGAGCTGCCCTGCCCTTGCTTATAGCAGGGGGATGGGGCAGTGTGAGGGGACCCCAGCATGATGTAAGTGGCTCTGGCTCTTCCTGCTGGGGAAAGTTGGGATCTAGGCTTGTGATCCTGTGATATATGTCTGTCTTGCAGGTCCATCGGAGGGGCTGGGGTATGGCCGCACCTCACCCTGCAGGGAGGAGAAGGTCAGGGCTGCCCTCAGACACGGCTCCAGCAGTCTCAAGAGCACAAAGACGCTGATTGCTGAGCCTGGCCCCCTTGTTGGGGAGAGGATTGACCCTGCCCTGCCCTTGGAGAGCCAGTGGTGAGTCCTGCCTGCCTGACCCCTCCAGCTGCACTAGGGAGCCCTGTGGCCACACCATGAGGAGCCCTGGGGCAGACCTGCTTCTTGCGTTCTTCCTTGGCCCCACATTTCAGCCTGTTTGTCCCTGCCCCTTGTCTCCCAGCCCCAGTGGTGGGCCACCCCCTTCCCTCTCCCTGAATATGGCTGCAGTCCCTGGGGAGGCACTGGGGAGCTGGCATTGCTGCTTCCCCACTTCCCATGCTGTCTGCTCTGCACCCAGCACAGCCAATCCCTCTCCCCCTCCAGCTGGTACCATGGGGCCATCAGCCGGACAGACGCAGAGACGCTGCTGAGGCTGTGCAAGGAGGCCAGTTACCTGGTGCGCAACAGCGAGACCAGCAAAAACGACTTCTCCCTCTCCTTGAAGTGAGTGAGCCTGGTGGGGCTGGGGGTTGTGGACCCACAGCAGAGGTGAGCCGGTGCCATAGGTGGGTGCCCCAGGTGAATTGTGCCCATGCTAACTAGGTAACTGTGAGATAACCATGAGTGGTCAGAAATGGCTGCAGTATGAAGTCCTTACTTTTCTGTGGTGTGGCACAGGTTTCTGTTTGGTGTCTGGCAAAAACATCTCTCAGGAAGGCTTGGAGATCTGGAGGGCCACTGCTCTTCCTTGGCAGTGCTAATAATTCCTCAGATCGATCAAATCAGTCAAATGTGTCTGGTTACAGCTTCCAGCTGTGCCTTCTTGTTCCCCCTTTTTTTGTAGCTTAGTTTCATGGGAAAAGAAAGTTTATGCAATCCCATTGTTGATGGAAATGTGGGTACCCATCCTTGCCTCCCCAGCTCACAGATCCATTGCTCAACTGTAGAGAGGGCTTTACCCTGCTCTGGTTTGCCAGTAGGGAAACCTCATCCCCACAGCACAGCTTGGTTTCTGCTTGGGGTTTGTTTGGGAATCTTTACATCCTCCCCAAGTTTTCCAGATTCCCTGAATGCCAAAATTGCATGAAGTATCTCTGCACATGTCCTGATAGGGGGGAGCTGCCCACAGATCGTCATCCAGCTCTTTCCTGGCTCTTGAGGCAGCATGAATCCAAAAAATCAAAGCTGTTACTGTCTGAAGATGATGATGGATGAGCAAATACATTCTAGCTCTTCTGCTGGACAGCTATATTAGCTCTGTTCCTGCCAGATGGGAAACAAGTATTTATGGTGCACTTCAGCTATCTCTGCCCAGCAACAGGCCCCATAACCCTATGCTTTTCTCAGTATACTTAGAGTTTCCCCATGGTCTCTCTACCTGCATTGCTCCCTTACAGGTTTCAGCCTCTCTGTTTATTCCCCAGTGGCACAATTGAGAATTAGATTGCTCTGTCTCTCTCCATATTTTTTTTCACTCTTTTTGTTGCCTTCAGCACCAAACCAGGGCAGGAGTTCCACTGAAAATACTCTTTCTTCCTTCTGCACTTAGAGCTTTCAGATCAGCCAACAAACCCTTCTGGAAGAACTCCCTTTTCCCTTTTTTCTTTTTCTTGGCAGAATTTTTGCTGATGTTTTAATTTTCTCAGTGTTTTTTCCTTGTCCTGGCTTGTGAGCCATTTTGAAGCAACAGCTTCTTCTGGTTGGTGAGCTGCATTTGAGGCTGTGAGCGGTCTCACCATCACCTTGTGAGTGGCATTAGGCAGCATGTATGTTGGAGAGTTTGGGAGGGGGCATTCCATCACCAAAGGTGGCTTTCCAACACCTGCTTCTTAGTGCTTTTTCCCTTACTTCTTGCCGCCATCCATAGCCTTATGGCAAAATCCTCCACTCAGATGGCATGTGTGGCTAGGTCGTGGTATGCAGCAGTATCCCACCTTCCCCAGCCCATCCAGGAGCTGCTTGGCCATTGCCTGTCCTTGCAGAGTTTGCAGAGAGCCCACAGCCTTGGGGGCAGGATTTTTACTCCACTGCCTTTATCTGTAGAGCCTGTTCAAGGGAAATCCCCTGGGATGCTTTTTATATAGCTGTAAGCTGGCTGTCTGCGGCTCTTATTATTTTTTTTTTTTTTTTTTCTTACTTGAGGGAGTAGGCACAGCCAAGGAGATGGTCTGAAAAGTGTGCTAATGCTGACCTAAAGTTTTTTGGTGTTGCTTTAAAAGAAAATGCACACAAGAGAGAGTAGCCAGGAGCAGGTCAGGTAGCTGGAAGGATTTAACCCTGCCAGTGACAGTCCTGGCTAGTCCAGGCTAGGCAGCCCCACACTGTCTGTCACGGACAGGGTCGTGTCATTGCCTCAGATGCTTGGAGAGTGAGTCCCTCCTGGCTTGTGCCTCCATGAGAGTGGCTGAGGCAATGCTGCAAAGCTTTGGATCCTTCCTTGTGCCTGTAAAGGTGCTCAGCGGGAGCAGCACCCATCCCTTGTCCTGCCTGCTGGTGTTTGCAGCCTGTTCCCTCAGTCATCTCTCCTTGGGTGCGATCTCATCGCATCCCTGAGCTTGTGACAGAGATCTGTGGAGCGATTTGGGCAAAACACAACCAGTATCATCTCTCCATAGTCCCGTGTGGAAGCGCTCCAGCTCCCTGCCGCTGGGACACAGGACATGGCCAAGCTATTACTTTTCCTCAGCCCCTAGTGGGGGGCTGTGGCTGCCTCCTAGGACAGCTGGCTCCTTGCTTCTGTCTCTAAATGGATTGCAAACGCATTCTGCTAATGCAGCCAGGCTGTCCATTACGGCCCATCTCCAGCCGGGGGGATGGGGCCAGTCTGTGCAGCCCTAGAAGCAGTTCAGCATTGCTGATGAGGTCCTGTCTGCTTTTAAGTCATCAATATTTTGCCATAATATGCATTCCAGACGCTGCAGACAGGCTGTGGCTCTCCTTGGAGACACAAATTAATAGCAACAGGGCCATTAGTCCATCACTTGGAATCTGTGTTTGTGGCAGGATCTGCCTGCACAGCTTGGTGTGGCTTGGTGCCCATGCTGTGCTGGGAAATGGCCTCGCTATGCTGAGTGAGTTTTATGGAGCCCGCAGCAGTGGCTTGGGGAGAGGGGGAAGGAGAAAATCCTTCGGCTGTGGGCCACAGAAGAAACACCTCATTTGCCATGGTGAGGCTGGAGATCTGGGATCTAAAGGGCTCCCGTGAAAACTAGAGTGGCTGCAAAAGGGGCTTTGTCACATGTGAGGAGCAAAAAACACTACCTCTCCGTGACCCTACAGTGAGAGAGCCCCCGCTACTTTTGCCCAGGTGATGCCTTCCCTGCCGACACACACCCCAGATAGGCCCTGCACACCCCACTGCATGGCCATGCTCCCCAAGGGGACACAGTGCAGCGTGGTTGGCCATGTCCCCTCCCTTTCTCTGTGGGCTCTGTTGGAGTCATCCAGGAGCAGGATGGCACAGGCAGGGCCATGGCTGCGGGCAGAAGCCAGCAGTGTCCCCCTCAGCTGCAGGGGCAGGCTGTCTGTGTTGGGGGGTCAGGAGCTGAGGGGAGGCTGGGGCCAACTGTACCCCCTAACCCTGCCTTGATCTGTCCTTGCAGGAGCAGCCAGGGCTTCATGCACATGAAACTGTCCCGGACACAGGAGAACAAGTACGTGCTGGGTCAGCACAGCCCGCCCTTTGACAGCGTGCCGGAGATCATCCATCACTACGCCAGCCGCAAGCTGCCCATCAAGGGGGCTGAGCACATGTCCTTGCTCTACCCGGTGGCTATCCGTACCTTATAGTACTCACCCCCACGAGCCAGGCTCAAAGCTGGGTGCACTCAAAACTGGCTCATCTGCAGGGCTGAGTGTCACCATGCCGAGGATGGGCTCCAGACCGTCAACCCACGAGCAGCTCGCTGGGCATGGCCAGTGCTGTTGGGGATTGCTGCAGCCAGGCCCCTTGTCCTGCTCTCCCAGGGGCTCCCATGTACTGGTTTGCCTGCTGGCATGGCACTGGAAGGACCCCCTGTGTGAGGAGCTTGAGAGGGGCTTGCCAGCTGTCCACACTTGCCTCCAGCCAGACCTTGGGATGCCAGGACTGGAGCTGGGACCTTGGAGAGTCCAGGGAGGGGGGCAGTGTATGAGAGTACAGGGATAAATCATCCGGTAGCAGGCCTGAGTTGCCTCCATGAGGGTGCCTAGCTCTGCCCATGAGAGACAAAATGGCTGTGCCTGCAGGTAAAGAGGCTGGGAGTAGTGAGCAGGACCTGCCTGGGGCCAGTGGGGCATGTGGGGGGCCAGGCAGGCTGCCCTCACTTGCACCGGTGCTCAGTACTCACTGCCATCCTTTGCCAAATGTAAATAGTGACTGGCCATGGCCATGTGTGCAGCACCACTGCCTAATAAAGCGGTGCATGGTTGCCCCCTGCTCCATGGGACTGTGTGCCCACATCCCACCACGAGTGGGGAATCAGTGTGGCAAAACAGCAGGAAGGGGAATTTTGTTATATTAAAGCATTAAGTGAATTGATTTTCCCTGCGCCCTTGTGTACACTGAGATTGGCATGCCTGTCCAGCCAGTTCACTCCTCTGAGACACAGAGGACAAGGGATGCTGGTGGTCATGTCCTTGCAATGTCTTGAGACCCGTTGTGGGAAATGATGAGCTGATTTTAGTCTTGCCTGTTACTCCATATAGAAGGGGATGCTCTTTGGTGTCTTTTACCTTCTTGTTTTCCTTCACATCTCATAAATCTTAGGTGAAATCCCTGAATTTCACAGAGCTCCTGATCTCCTCTGGGAATTTACTGACTCTAGTCCTGCTCTTTGTCTTCCTGACACCTTGTCTTTGGTCCAGTTTGCTCCTCTTTTTTTGGCTGAAGCTCTCTCTGGTGCTCTGTGCTGTTTCATGCATACCTTGCGTTTTAACCTTATTCCTGGTGTTGCTCCTGTACCCATGCACGTGCATTTCCTCAGTCTGTGCTTCAGCCTAAGCTCCATCACACTGTTACTCTCCAGTAACTTCACTGCTGGACCAGCAAAATCTTTTCTGTCAGTGGAGCAAAGCCCTTGGGCATCGGTGGGATAAGTTAGCAGTAGCTTGATGAAGGCTTTGAAAAAGCATCATCCTCCCCTCTGTCTGCTGCCAGGAAGAAGCTGTCCCTGCTGGTTGCTGGGGGGAGACTGAGGTGGAACTGTGGGAACCTTGCATGGATGAGTGCTGCAGCCACTGCAGGAACCCTGCTCTGCCATCTGGGGCTCTGGGGTTTTTCAGACTCAGTCTTACCTGAAGGATGGCTGTCCTGGCTTCCCTGCCCAGTTTTGAATTGCTGTGGGGGCCACAGGGCATGGCCAGTGTGGTCTGTGAGTGCACCCCTCCGCCCAGCCTGCAGAACTGTGGTGGCTTGTTCCAGGATGCCTCAGCCTCTGCCGCTCCTTAAAAGGCAGTGGATTGAGCTGGTTGGTGTTTATTTACAGCCCACTTGGCTGCTGGCAGCTCTGGCTGCCTCTCTCTGTCCCAGGGAGGTATTTTGTCCGGTGGGGATGGATGGAGGTGAGTCCAGTGGGAGGGCTTTTCTCCCAGAGCCTGTAGGAAGGGCTGGAGATGGAGATGCAGAAATCTGCAGAGATGCTGCTGGGTGCCCTTTCTGCCCTTAAAAGGTTTCGAGTGCCATTTAGCAGCCCTCCTGTTCCCTGATGGCTCCAGTGAAGAGCTCATCATGGGGGATGCTCTGCCTTGGAGGCTGTGGGTGGGAAAGAAGAGGCTTCTTGTGTCCATGCAGCTCTCCACATAGTGTAGCGTTGTTTTGTTGAGGAGCTCTGGCAGTGCGCAAACTGCCTGGGAGTGAGTGCTTGCTGTGCAGCCTTATGGTGAAATCCTACTGGAGCATCCTGGCTCCATCTCAGGAGCATCCCTGCTGAGCACAGGGATGAGAGGAATGAGACCTGTGTGCATTGCACCAGCTTCCCAGAACTGGTCATGGACAAGCAGGACTACCCTATCGCTGGGCTGTGTGTCCAAGTGCTTCAGCAAAGCAGCTCTTGATGATTGCGGTGGGAATTACATCCCTCCTGAGTACTCTCTTCTCCAGGCTGAAGAAGTGAAACTGCCTTGTTCTGCCCCAACCATCCTCAGCCGGACTCTCTATAGATGTACATGGAAACAGTATCCAGGTGTGGTCTCACCAATGGCAAATAAAGGGAAATAACCCCTCCCTTGACCACTGAAAATATATATTACTCCAGTTCTAGCATTCTTAGTGATGTGAGGTGAACAGCAGCTCCCCAGAAAATATTAATTCAATCCTTCTTGAAAGGGTATTTATTTTAGTGCTGCCTTTGCCATCCTTGTGACTGAAGTGAGCATTGTTTGGGAATGGGCTGGATGACGGCAGGCTAGAGAGGTTACAGGAATCCCCATTCATGAGGATGCTAATCCCCAGGAGGGACAACGGCATGAGCAACCTTATGTGGCTTTGAGGTTAACCCTATTTGGAGCATAAAATTTGACCCAAGACCTTTGTTTGTAGTAATTCCCAATCCACTTGTCCCAGCAATCCACTGTGTCCTCCCAACTGCCTGTGTTCTGTGTCCCTCCTCACAGCAAGTGACAGAGCTCTGTCATTTGTTGCCTGATTGCTAGTCCCTCACTAAGCCCTCTATAATCAGCAGGCTGCTTTAGCATATTGTTGGTCCTGATAAGGAAGGAAAGAAGTTAGTTTTGTAATTGGATTAGCACTACTGGGAACAGCTAGTGCATGGTGTCAGAGCTGAGCTGGTGTGGCCCCGGCCTCCTGCCACACCAGGAGGTTGTGGGTCAGTCTGGGGCTGTGTTACCCTGCACAGGACTTCACTGACCAAACTGATGCTCACAGGGCTGTCTCCCATGAAAACAGGCTGAAGGAGTTCAGGCTGTTCAGCCTGGAGAGAAGAAGACTTCAGGTAGACCTTAAAGCCCCTTTCCAGTGCCTAAAGGGGCTCCAAGAGAGCTGGAGAGGGACTTTGGACAAGAACCTGGAGTGACAGGACAAGGGGGAATGGTTTCAAACTGAAAGAGGGCAGGTTTAGATGAGACAGAAAGAAATTCGTGGCGGAGAGGGTGGTGAAACCCTGGCACAGGTTGTCCAGAGAAGCTGCGGCTGCCCCATCCCTGGAAGTGTTCCAGGCCAGGTTGGATGGGACTTGGAGCAACTTGGTCTAGTGTTGCTAGACTTAGACCTAGACCTAGTGTCCCTGCCCATGGCAGGGGATTTGAACAAGATGAGCTTTAAGGTCCCTTCCAAGCCAAATCATTCTGTGATTCTATGAAAAGATGTAGTTTTGCAGGGCAGAGGCAACCAAGAGGGATAAAAGACCATGGGCAGGATTGGAGCTTGCCCACCTGGGAAGCTGGGGTGCGTTCACTGAATTTTGTCCCTAATGTCTTCCCACTTGCTGGAAATTAAGCACTTCGGTGAGTGCCAAGCCTCATGTCACCCATCCCAGCACAAGTCATCAAGGCTCCTGAGTACTTCAGAGTTTGGAGAGAACCAGGAACTGATCCTTGTGGGACTGGGCTAAATCCTCACATTGTTTAGGGGGTGCTCCATCATCAATGCCCCCTTTGTGCCCCTCTGGCCTGGAGAAGTTCCCTGAAGTCCAAGCCTAGGGATTAGTTTGAAACCCCAGTTCTAGCAGGGATGCTTAAGTTATTTAAGTATCCCAGAGAGCACCACGCCCTGTGTTTTGCCACGGCAATCTGTAGGAGGATCAAAAAACAGCTCAGCTGCCAGAATTAAGAGCAAAGGAGAGAAATTTGTTCCTGATCCTTGCAGGCTGCCAGTGGAATGTGCAGGGTAGCACATACATGGCAAACATGCACTGGCACAGACGTGGCCCAGCTGAATGCCTCCTCTCCTAAAGACCAAATGTTTGACCCTGTTTTAGTTGGCAGTCCCCCACAGCCTTCCACCTCATCTTCCCACACAAATACCATCTTTACAGGATGGAGCAAGGGACAAGTTTCAGCTTCTGACTTGGAGACCACCCTCGCTCAGTCCCTTCAGTACTGTTCCCAGCATTCTTCCAAACCACCGCTCACTTGCTACTGGTGTCCTGTTTGAAAATTGTCCCAAGACATCTGTGCTTGGATGCCTCCACCTAATTTTGAGTCTACACCTGTGAGCAGTTCTCTCCTTTTCCTTGCATAATTTTGGAGGCCTGTCTCCAAAGCAGCATGTTCAGGCACATAGGAGGGGAAATTGTTCTGAGCTAAAGGAACATCGATTTAAATGAGATACAATAAGTATTTTACAGTGTGGATGGTGAAACCCTGTGCCACAGGTTGCTCAGAGAGGTGGTGGAGGTTCCATGTGACCAGGTGTGACGGGGCTTGGAGCAACCTGATTTAATTGAAGATGTCCCTGCTCACAATAGGAGGTTGGATTAGATGATATTTCAAGGTCCTTCTGACCCAAACCTAGGAGTCGATGATCTTCCAGGTGAGAGCATCCCAGTGCCTTACTAGTGATATGGCTGTGTTCCTCCCCAAAACACATCCCAGGCATGATGATTCCACACTCCCAGCCCTGCACTTCTTGCTGTTGAGATTAGTGGGGTCATCCCAAGAGTGGGGTGGGGAACAGTGCTGGAAGCTGCTTAGAGACATCCCTTTAACATAGCCCAGCATTTACTTGGTTAGCTGGTTCCTCCTCTTGCTAAATCCATACCCATGACTTCCAGAACTGGAAACTGGTGTGCAAATTAAACTTCTTCCTTAAATCTAACCAGGCTAAATCAACATAAAAGCATAGAATCATAGGATGGTTTGGGTAGGAAGGCACTTAAAGCTCATCTTCTTCCAGCCCTCTGTCACGGGCAGGGACACCTTCCACTACAATGCTCTGCATCACCTTGTCAAAGTTAAGTGTCAAAGAGAAATCATTACCTTTTTTCTGAGACATTGTATCTGTGATAAATTCTGTTTACATTTGCTTTTCTGTGTGGGACCTGGGTTTCCTTAAAAAAAAAAAACTCAGAAAGATACGAGAGTGTAGATATGTTTGAAACCCTCTTTTCCATTTTCCGGATGTGGAAGGCACATTTGCTGCATTTGTTTGAGATTTGAGCCATATGCAGGTTATCCTAAACCTGGCCCTTGTTTCATAGGGAGGTGACTTTGCTCCTTCCCTCCCTGATGTCATGCAGCCCCTCCCCGCTGATCCTCATCCCATGCATTCAGTGTGTCCTCAGCCAGTGGTTGTGCCTCAGGCATTCTCTGTCCTTCCCATCTCACTCAGCTCGATGACCTGCACAGCTGCAAGTCTTTCTCTTAATTTCCACCATGAACGTATGTGTGCTGAATTTTTCTCTATTAAATGGCAAGCCCTGACCTGTGCGTGTGTGGGACTGGCAGGCTTGCTGCATGTTCACTTTCCCATCCTGTGCCTTGCTGTGCATCGACAATGCACCATGATTTACAGCATCAGTACAGTGTCGCAGCTTCTGCCTTCAGTTTCCACTGCACATTCACAGCACGTCTGGCTTTGGTGTGCTCACTGTGACCAAGCATAGCATGTCCTGGTTGACAGAGAAGGCTCATGCATCTCTTTGCCTCCATGTAGGGTGATGTCTGAGCAACCCCCAGCTCTTTCTGGTGACTCACTGTAAGGATTGCAGGCTCTCTGCTGCACCTAGCTCCCTTTCCCTTCCACACAAGGAGGCTATTGGAGCCTCCCCTGCACCCCTCTGCTCAGCCCCTCTCATAACCATGTCCTGCAAGGGCTGAGATGCAGCCTGGCATCAACATCCTGGCCTATCCTAGCTCGTCCTTCTCTGGAAACCATGGACTGAGTGGTAACTGGGTTTTAAAGTCCTGCCAGAGGTAAGGGAGAGTCTCCGGCAGGCAGCAAGACCCAGGGTCCTGCTGAGTGTCATTCAAGCCAGAGTCCCAGGTGCCACCCAGACTGCAGCTCCAGTAACCAAGGCTTTCTCAGGGGAATTTTGTGAGTTCCCAAGGACTTCCTCTACTGACCTGTTGGAATGGGAGAAGAGAAGGGAGAAACTGAGATATCAGAGCCCCCCAAAATGCTTCAGAAAAAACTTTGAAGTCCAGAGGACAAAAGGATTGTCACTCTCAAGTTGCAGACTAGGCCCATCCAGGCTTATACCAAGAAATGTGGGGAAGGTGTAACACAGCCGTGGCCTATGAAGGAAGCATGGGAGGAATAGGGTCTCCTGTCCCTTGCCCTAGAAAGGTCTCCAGCCCTGTTTGTGATGCTGGTGACCATGGCATGCAGGGAGTGCTGTCAGCGGGAACAGACTGGGGCTGGGAAGGAGGGAGGTACAAGCTGAGACTTCTCCAGTTTGTTGTACAGAAGGCAGTTCCTGGTTTTCTTTTTTTTTCCAGAGAAGGGCTGACCTAAAAAGCATCTTGCTCTCTTCTGCTGTGAGTAGCTGAGCTCTCATATGCCACAGGCTGAGGGAGGTAGTCCATGTGGGACCAGGTCTGGAGACTGTATCACCCACACCATGAGGGCTCTTGCACTTGCACTCGACTTCCAGCCTGTCCCAAAGGAAGCAGCACATCATATACCAGAACAGGCAAGAGAGCAAGCACAGGGATGTTTTTCAGTCCCCTCTGCATTGCAGACCCCGCACTCCCTGCTCAGTTGAGGATCCCTCTGAAAGTCCAGCTTTTAGGATAACCTCAGGCTCTGTGGCTTTGGCATTGGCAGCCCCGCAGTCAGCACAATAATTTGTACTGGCAGCAGCTGGTCCCACTCGAAACACAGCCATAATTGTTCTTGCTGGGCTGGTCCTGCTTGGGGCTGTAAGGAGCAAGATCCTTCTTTTGTTGTCATCCATCTCATTCTTGTCTTGGCAGCTGCAGGAAATATCTGTCAGCAAGGCTATCGGGCCACAAGGTCCGGTCACCTGCGTCAGGGGATAATTTTGACAGACTCACAAGTTATTGGGATGTGGAGTGGGAGCACCTGTCCCCTATGGCTTGGTTTAGGGATGGGATGAGGTCTCTGATGGCGGTGCCAGGACGACACGGCAACTCCTCTGCTCTGCTCTCCATTAGCAGCGCATCTCCAGGGTCTGTGAGTGCTGGGCCAGGGGCAGTGAGGGTGTGGCATCCCTCCCTGATGGCAACAGCTCATTCCCATTTAAATAGAGGAATTTCAATCTCAGTTTGCCAGCTCCTTACCACAGTGTGACTCAAGATCCAAATTTCCAGTTTTCTTCCCAGTGCAACACCAAATGCTCTCTCGGCTCGGGGACTGCAGCGCGTTCGAGGAAGCTGCTGCCCGGCCCAGGGGACAGTTGGGGGCGAGAACACGGGTTCTGTATAGCTCCGCTGGTCCCCACAGCATCTCCGCACGCGAAACTGCCGCACCGTCTGGAGCGCGCCCAGCGGCCCTCCGTGGTCCCCGCGGAGGGCAGCGGGGCGGATACAGGAAGCTGCACACCGGACACTGCATAGCGGACACCGCAGACCAGGCGCCGGACTCGAGCGGCTGGAGCGCGGCTGCCGCCTGCTGGCCGTGCCGGGAGCATCAGGGCCGGGCGGGCGGGGGCGGGTCCGCCAGGAGCCACGGCCTAACGGCGTGGGGGCGTGGCTTGGAATGAGGAGGTGTGACCTGCCCGGGGACGTGACACCGCTGCCATGTCGGAGGCGGCGGGGGGAATGGCGGTGTCGGTGGCGGAGGCACGGCTGCGGCGGAAGCAGCTGCTGAGTGCGGAGGAGGTGGAGCTGTTCGAGCTGGCGCAGGCGGCGGGCAGCGGGCTGGACCCGGAGGTGTTCCGGTGAGCGGCGGGGGCGACCCCCGCGAGAGCGGCCGGTGCCGCTGGAGTCCCTTCTGACAGGTGCTCTCGGTGCTGGGTGTCGCCCCCGCAGGGTGCTGCTGGACCTGCTGCGCATGAACGTGGCGCCGCTTGCCGTGTTCCAGGTGCTGAAGTCGATGTGCGCCGGGCAGCGGCTCCCGCCGGGGCCCGAGGGCGGCCCCGCCCCACCAGCGCCTCTCCCCGCCGACACCCGAGGTACGCGCCGGGCGGGGGCGGAGCAGGGCGGGCGGGGGGCGGTGCCGGGCCCTTCCCTGGTGTGTCCCCGCGCAGAGGCCCTCGAGGCCGGCCGGCCCCCGGTGTCCCCGGGCCCTGCGCTGCGGCCGCCGCGGCCCAGAGCGCGCCTGGCCCTGCCGCGCGCCTGGTCCGCCGTGGGAAGGGGCCCGCGGGCCGCGCGGCCTGCCCCAGGGGCCGGCTCCGCCCGGGGGGCCCGCTCGGCGTGATCCTCTGCCCGGCCCGGCCGCTGCCCGCGCCTCGTTTGTCCTAATGTTTATCGGTTTTAGGGGGCCGGGGGGAGGTTGCTGCAGCACTTGTATTGCGTTTTGTATCCTACTTACTCTGCTTGCCAAGCTCTTAACTGAGAAAGGCTTTAATCCACAATATGCGGTATTGCTTTGTTTGTGTTTAACTCTAAAAATGTTGACGTTTCCGGGCCATGAGGAATCCTCGGAATAGGAGGAGAGCTGTGATGCTTCCTTTAATCTGTCCCCACGTGTGTGGTGGCTTCTAACACTCATCCAGTGGTTTCCATCCTGTAAAGATGGTATTTGTGTGGGAAGATGAAGTGGAAGGCTGTGGGGGACCGTCAACTAAAATAGTTACTGCTTTTGGATGCATTTATCTCTCCTTACTGCTGTAATTATCATGGACAGTAACAACCATAGCCCTGAACTTGTGCCATATATATGTGTGTATATATATATACATATATATATATATATATATATGTGTAATTTTTACTTTATTCCTAACTGGTTCTAATAAAACTTCTGTTTACTCCCTGAAGTGACTTTTGGCTGGTAGCTTGCCAATTCTATGGATTACTTCCAAAAGGTTTAAAAAGAAGCAACTGAAGTAAGTCTGTTGTCACTAAGCCTGAATTCACAGTGAAAAAAGTTCATTTCTCTTGTGCTCAAAAATGTGGCAGAAATGGGCAATGGTCCGAGCAAGGGCGTAGAAGTGGATGAGGTCAGTGTCCTGTTCTCTCTCCCTCTTTCTGTTTCAGGATGAAAACACTGTTGAAGCTGCTGGGTCTGTGTTGACCTATCCTGAATTTTGAGGCAAAAGTTGAAAAAGTAACTGTCAGTAAAGACTGTGCTTGGAACACAGAGAATGGGGCAAGAAAGAAAAGCTTGGTGGGCATAGGAGGGAGGAGAGTGAGGTTTCCCTGTTGTGATAGCATAGTAGCACTTAGTTTGGTTTTACTGCTGAGGCTGCCTTGGTGGTTGGGCATTTATTCTCTTGGCTGTGCTTCAATGTCCTGTAGAAAGTGAAGTTGAGATGGGGATTAATTTGAAAAGCAGTCAGTTTTGGGATAAAGGAATTATGCCACAATCTGGCACCTTCACAACAGCAGAGCTCAAGAGAATCCCCTCCTCGAGCAGCTGAGGGGAACTCAGAAAGTTTGCTGAAGCCCAAATGGAGTGTGTGGGTAAAGTGTCTGGGACTCCTTGGACTCCATGAACAGATTTCCCTTTCTAGGTAGTTGCCCTTGATTAAGAATTCCCTGCAGAGATGGTTGTGGTGAAGAGAACAGCCTCACATGTGACTGAGAAATGATTCTGAATGTGCACAGGGGCAAGGGAAGACACCTGTCTGACTACTTTTTCCTGAGCAAAATGGTAGAGGTGCAGCACTTGGATTTTTTCAAGTGTGAAGAAGTGTGCTATTCTAGTACCACATTAAGTGGAGACATCCCAAAAGAGCAGAGATTTTGAACAAAAGATGCTATTAAATTTTACTTACTCTTCTCAGTTGATGTTCCAGCTGTTACAGGCTGCTCAAACTGTGAAGGAATGTTGCTGAGGTTTTTGTTCTTGTCTGCCTGTAATGTGGAGCAGCTTTTGTTCTCTCATGTATGCTCTTTGAGTTGTACTTTCTGGACAAATGAGGCTTTTTTTCTAGCACTGGGCTACTGCTGTGAGCTAATTTTACTGAGTAGTAGGCTGGCTCAGGTTTGAGACATGCCAATGGCCACTTCTTTGTTAGTCAGCATTAAATTTCTCAAGAGGAAAAGCCAGAAGCCCTAAGGAAAAGTTGGTATGCCCTTAACTGGTGCCTCCTGCCACTCTGCTGTACGCACCTTAGAGAGGCTGAGTTTGCAGGAGTTAGTAGTTGTCTTGGGAGCTTAATTTGGTGCTCATTCTGCATCTTTAGCAGAGCATCTCCTGGTCTGAGTCAGATTTCAGTCCTAGTGTGTCCAGCCAGGCTTTTGTCTTGGTAGTATCCTTTTAAAATTGACATGTTGATATCCTGGAGTGCTCTGGGACAAGCCCTTGGAACCGAAGGCGAAGTGTAGTGAAGTTCAGAGAAAGATGGTGGTGTTTGTGGTAAATATTCCCTGTATTAGTTTGGCTTTCAGTGGCTAGTTTGGCCTATTGCTGCCTTATTTCCCAAGGCTAAAATATGTCCTCAGTGCCAGTTAATGCACTGGAATTGCTGAAACAAGAAGACTGTGTCCATCAAGCCACAGTTTTGCTGCAGATGTGGTCAAACATTAAATGCTGAGCTTGGATTTGCCCTCTTTGCAAGCTGTTGCGCGGTAATGGTGATGAAGAGGCATTTTGGCCTCTTCTTTCTTTTCCCACTCATCCTTGACCAAATTCCAATGGACAGCACCTTGTCAGAAGGGTTGGTCTTCTCAGCTGTGTCTTCTGTAAGCTTGTGTTAAATTAGAGCACTAACTCACTTTGAATGAAAGCTTCTCTTTTTAGTTTCTTCCAGCCCAGGTGACTTTGGTGTTACTCAGCTCCCAGTGACATCGGCCAATTCCTTTGTGAATAAAATTACCATTGAAAAGCTAGCGCTCAAAAAATGCTTTAAGCAGAACTTAAGCTCAATGAGGGCTTATCACAACTTTAGTCCTGTGTTTTCATTTTTGTGAGTACAAGAAGTGCTGGTAAGATTCTGTTAATGTGAAGGACATGTTTTTTCCAGTCCTCCTTGCAAGGATCACTGAATCAGAGAATGATTTGTGTTGGAAGGACCTTAAAGCTCATCTCATTCCACTCCCTGCCATGGGCAGGGATACCTTCCACTATCCAAGATTGCTCCAAGCCCCATCCAACCTGATTTTGGACACCTTGGGGGATGGGGCAGACATGGCTTCTCTGGGCAGTTTGTTCCAGGGCCTCACAAAACCCTCACAGGGAAGAATTTCTTCCCAATATCTGATAAAAACTTACCATCCTTCAACTTGAAAAAGAATCACTTCTCTTTCACTGAGCTTTCTAGTTCTGGGCCAAGCTTTATAGTTCAGTCCAAGTCCATCCTTCAGGAGTTGGGTAAGTGTTAATAAGGAGTCTGAGGGTGTCCTCTGGGTTGGATCTGTTCTGCAAGAGCGTTCGGTTTGCCTTGCCTTGCCTCACCTCCTTTCCCTTTAGCAGCTGCTGTAGAGAAGGGGAACCTAAGTGCTCTCTGCTGTTGGCTCTGCAATCTCTTGTTGGAAGATGCTGCTTCCATTTAAGAAGATGGTGCAGCTTGCATGCAGAACCAGGCATCTGGCGAGGGGAGATGCATTGCTGGGACATGTGTGTGTGGTTACAGCCCGAGCTCTGTGCTTGTACCAAGAACAGTGATTGTCCTGCTCAAGCTTCTGAAGCTGCTTCACGCCTGTCGGCTCAGCCCTTGCACTCCTTCCCTGTCAGAAGGCAGACAAGTGGCTGAAGGAATCCAGGTCTCACCAAAGATCACCCAAACCTGCTCTGCTGCAGTTATATCAGTAATGAGATCCTGGATTAGGCTTCCCAGCACATCATGGTGCAGGGCTTTTTGAAACAGCTAAAATAAGGCTGCTGCAGTAGTACTGATTAGCACTATTGGTGGTGGGGGTTGCCCTGTAGTTATTTCAGCTTTTGTGCTGATGAAACATCAGGGAGTCTGAAATGAGTGACTTTGTGTTTTCCCACAGAACACAGCCGTGGTGTTCTGTGTTGGCTGGTAACTGAATTAATGACAGCTGCCTGCAAATTGCTGTGTGTAGGAATGGGAGCATCCATCTAGCATATTTAGCTGGATAGAACTTAATGTGAGCTATGTTCAAAACGGTCCCTCAACATTAGATTTGGGTAGGAAAGTGCTGGTTTGAAAGAGAAAGCATACCTGGGAATTTCTTTGTGTGTGTGTGAGGATGAGGGTTCTGTTAAGGACAGTGGTGTTGAGTTTGGCCTAGACTAGATGTGTGTAATTAAGTATCCCATTTTCTTTCTATGCTTTCTGTTTCCATCAGCAAGCTCTCAAGTCCCTGCTGGTTCCCCTGTGGTTTTCTACTTCTGATACACATGCATATGTCAATGCCCTGTTCTTTGTTTAGGCTGATTAATAGTATTTGATGCTTCTCTCATTCTTTGCACTCCAACCTCTTTTTTCACATTCCTGGCTGCCCCAGAAAAAGTGTCTTCCCATAAAATTACTTCCCAAAGCTTTGCCCCACCTAATTTCTCTTCTGAATGTGTTGTTAACATCAGCTTGAGCTTTAAAACCTGTCTCCTTTGTGGGAGTGTCGCTTGGTATGTGGATTTTAAGGCTGCAAGGAACTTAGTGACACAGGAGGGAGTTGTGCATAGCAGGGTCAGAATGCTCTCCTGCCCAGGGAAACCGTCAAACTCCAGTGCCTGTTGGAAAAGCCAGTGAGCCCATCACCAGCCATGGGCTCTGTCAGAGATTCACTGGGTGAGTTTTTCTGATCTGTGTGGAAAATTACGCTGTGGAGAATCACAAGTCCTTTTCTGCCCCTGCTGTTTTTAACTACTTTGTTCCTGTGTAAATACTTAGATACAATCAAGGCCTCAGAATTATAAGTGTTGCTGTTCAGTTGTTTCCTAAATATTCCTCTGTGTATTATGCAGCTTGTTGCCAACTTTGTCCTGCCTGTGTGTTCTTGCCATCTTCGTGGTTTTTTATTCTTCCCTGTTCACCCCTTTTTCTCACTTCTTGTTTCTTTCCCCTTGTGCTGTCTGTCTTTAGCTGTGACCAACCTTTTGGAGTGGTGACTGTCAGCACTCTTGGGTGCTGCTGGCTGGCCATGCCAGCTGCTTTGCATTCCTCTTTCACTCAGCCTTGAGTTATCTCAGGGTCCAATTTGATGTGGGATTTGTAGTGTAGTTGTGTATTAAGGAGATAAGGATAATGCTGACAAGGAGAATGCTGCGTAAAGCTCTGATATGGCAGAGAGAATCCCCTTGGAGATGCTAAGGATTTATCTTAAATTTATTTAAGCTGGGGTTTATACATCATACAGTGAATTTTCCTGTGGGTTATACTGGCTATTATGTTTTAATTGTAAATTAAATATCTCCATGGGATCTGAGTGGTGGCAATGTGTGTCTTGCACCTGAAAACATTCCCGGGTACTTCATGGTCTGCATATCTTCTCTGAAAAAAAATCTGTAGAATTACCTATTGGTGACTTATATAGAACTAATCAAACGACAAATAGAATCGTGATCATGGTTTTCTTACTTAGTTGCTCATACTCAGGTTTTTTCCAGTACTCCATCAATACCACTCCAATGAGTGGGTTTCCTGCAGTCACTGAGGACCAGTTAGGTTGCCTTCCAGATCTTATCCTGCAAGTCTCACTCCCTCCAGCTCTTCTACCATAAACAACACAGTTTAAGCCCTTTGAATTACAGGTCTTTGCTCATGTTTTATGAAATGATGGACATGGTAAATACATGGGACAAGTTCTATGCACAGAGCATTCCTGATGCAAAGTTATTGCTGTTCCTTTCCCCGCAGGATCACATTCCAAAATGCAGTTTTGAAAACGATTTTTCTGTATTGTAGGCAACTGACTAGCTTTGATGTATAGACCTCTGTCATCTTCTGGTACAGAAATTATCATTATGTCAGTTATTTTAGAACTGATCAAAAATTTCTCAGCTGTACTGTGCTTTCTGGGATGACTGAAATTCCCTTGGTTAAAAGTTCCTGTACCTTTTCTCTCCCAGGAGGTAATAATAAATTCTGATCCCCTTAAAATATAGGTGATGGGTAGTGAAGTAGTCTTTTCTACTTCAGCAGACAAACAGCTCTTCTTCTTCCTTATCCCAGGAATAATTGGCAAAAAGTATAGCCTGGAATGCTCACAACCTGCTGTAGCTCTAGTCCCAAAAGAATAGGTAGCCATGGAGGTCTCTCCCCTGTCACGCTTTCCCTGTGGGAGGTTTGCTGGGTTACCTGAGACTCTGAGCTTTCCTCTCTGCTGGGCATCGAGCTAAATGCTGCACTGGGATGATTATTTCAGTATGTCTTTTCAGGCTGATTATCAAGCTTTTTTCCCCCTCTTTTTTATGCTCTGTAAGGCAAGACCTGACAGAAAGGAAAGGGATTTAGAGGAATACTGTAAATGCCAGACTTGTCATGTGTGGTTTTGTGGCAAAGTAATGAGATATGAGTTTGAATGATAACTCTGAGTGACAATTCATTCTTTCCCCTAACCCTACCAAAGAAACACTCAAAAAATCTTACAGACTCAATAGGAAAATGAGGGACCTCTTCTCCATCTTCTCTTTCTGTAATCTTACGTGCAAGAGAAAGAGAGAAAATGAGATATCCCTGTGGTGGTGAAACAAGTAAAATGAGGAGCAACCAGGGACACGTGAGAATTTGTAGGGAAAAGGCTGGTGTATTTTATGTTGATCAGTGATGGGAGAGAAGTTTCTGTGGCTCTGCTGAGCAGTCTTGAAGAGAGCTGTTTATCAAAAGACCAGGAGAGATGAATGATTTGGGCTCTTGAGTGATGATTTGGCTCTGGAAAGAGCCCAGGTAATGTATTAACTGCTGAAGATGTGGCAGCAGTTTTGAAGACCTGAGAATTGTGTTGCAGAACAGGCCAGCTTGGGGGGGTTATGTCAATATGCACTGCAGGAGATATCTTGAGACTGTTGCAGCTCTGGTATCCCTGACTGTGCTTCAAGTAAATGTACCAACAGACATATATATTTGTTTACCAGTGAGAGAAAAATCTGTAGTCCTTGTTACTGCTCAGAGGCAGGAAAGGATTCCTTTAGGAAAGTGGTAGGTTGAGCAAAGAGGAGACTGAAAGAGGAGAGCTTTAGATTTCTACTTCTGAAAGCATATTTGGGGTTGCAGTTCCTTTCTTTGCTAAAGCTGATTGATCTTCTCTTGCCTCCTGCTTGACACCAAGGCAGTGTTTCCTTCTCCCTCTGGTACTTAAAACTGCTTGTGTGCACATACCATTCTTCCCAAACAGTACCTGGCTCTCGAGATAAACAGCTCCTGCTTCTCAGGTCATCTCTGGGGAGGCAGGTAATTTGATTAGGCTCTCTCTTACCTTGTCTCTTGCTTTTGCAGCTATTTGGGCTGCAGTTATTCTGTGACAGCCAGACACATTCAAGGTAAGGACCTCTTGTGTCACCAAGGAATATGTCAGTGAAATCCTATTGTTCTTCTGTAGTACTTGAATTACGGATAGTTTATGGTCATTGAGCTGCTTTTGTGCTTTGTGGTAATTGAATCTATTATCTCTGATAGATAACTGAGGAAAGCACAAACCATGCCTGTCCCTGCACACTTCAGGAGCTGTCCATGCATCTCACAGGTGCATGGCTCTGCACAGGCTGCTAACAAAAATATATTGTGTATTTATGCAGTTTGACTGGTTTGTTTTACTGTGATTTCAAGGCTAGGGGAATGGAGGGCCCATGCTTTAAGCTCAGCTTCTCTTCAGTCAAATGACTCTTTCTCCCTGAGTTGTTTCAGCTGGGTCAGAACATCGAGGGCCTGACTCCAGTAGTGCTTAATGGTACCAGCGTGTGTGTGCACATGGCTGGAGTTGTACATGGGTTGAGGACCTGCCCTCTCAGCAGACAGATGCATGTGAGAAGGGGGAGGATATTCACCTGGGGACATGTCCGGGATTGCTAAAAGCATCACAGTGAATAATGCTTTTATCCCTGCCACATTTTCTCTCAAATACTATGAGATCACGTATTGCCTTCGCGCAATGTGTTTGTTTTCATGGACAGCACTTGCTTTAGTGGAGCTGCGTAAAGTGCCTGAGCTACAACACAACTGGCAAGGCTGGTTGGCTGGCTTGGGATGGTGACTGCTGGCATGTCACTGACATGCTTGACAAGAAGAGAGGCTCTCAAGAGCACCTGACTTGGCTGGGATAAGTGAATGGATTTTTGTGCCACCCAAATTTTACCAGATGAGTAGTGGCCACCTGCTCTTACTTGGAAGTTCTCAGATTGTCTTTCTGGTACAGCAAGGTGTTAACTGGTGATGTGAGTCCTGTTCCCAGACAGCTGCTCCAAGGAGACAGAATGGTCTGGTAAGTAACTGTGCACTGTCTATAGCACAGATGATCCAAGATAATGATTTCCAAACCATGTCCATGGAGATTATCTAGAGTGTGGAGCAGCTGCTGGTCTTGTGGAACTTGCTCTGATAATGATTGCCAGAATGTCACTCTTTATTTAATTGCATGCATGTAACTACAGCCCACTGTATTCCTGTATGTTTTCTCCTTGCTATTATTCATTTTTATGATGCTTCATGGAGGTTGCCGTCTTTAGTAAAAACTGTGCATCCCATTCCTTTTATTCTCTTTCCTGAAGTGAGTCCTACTTCTCACCTGAGGGAGTGGCAGGAAAAGTCAGTGTCCCTCATCCCCTCCTGACATTTGTCAGCAGCACTGTCTGTCACTCTCTCCTCTGGCAGGATCCTGTTGCCCCTTGCCTCCCTCAGCTTCTGCCTTTGTACCCACTGCTGTTCCCTGCTCCCACTCTGCCTCTCAGAGCGTGTCAACTGTGCCTCCAGGAGGGGAACTCTCACCTTCTGAACTCAGTAAAAAACATCTGAAAGTCCTGTGTTGGAGTCTGAGCTCCTGAAAACCCCAGAAAATGATAGGAAATCCAAATCTGCTCATTGAGTGACAGAAGTGATATGGAGAGAATTGTTTGTGATCTGATGATGTGGCAGCAGCCTCAGACACTGGTGAACACTGGCACATCCTTTCGTTTATCCCAGCTTGACGTGTTGGAAGCTCTTGGTGTTACAGCAGTGCTGTTTGCTATGCTGCTGTTCTGTGCAGAATGACTGGAACAAAGTGACTAGTTACTTTGTAGATTAAACCTCATTACAATTAAAAATGCTTCTATTGCAACATCTTAGGGTTTTGTGGCACCAATAACTATTGGGCTGAATTGACCGATCTGCTTTCTGCACTGGATACTGAAGACGTTTGTGAGATGTAATGGAGTTTTGCCTCCTGCATGGTTCCTGAGGGAATGTTTGTGGCTAGCTGCTATGTGGTGATGCTTGGGTTGGGATTGTGAAAATTAATGGATGTATTTGTTTATTCAGGGAGAAATAAAACCAGCTCCGCTATCAGTGGGACACAGATTCTGGCTGAAAGAAGTAGCCGGGAAGGATCTGCCCAGAGGATGCCCCGACAGCCGAGTGTGAGCCGGGTGCCAAAGGCAGGAACCTCTGGGAAGAACAGCGGGGGAGGCAGCGGTACCTAAATAAGGCCTTTGAACAGATGGATTTTGATGCTTGACAATGTATATAAATTGTGCTTGTTAAAGCTGCTTGTGTTGTATGTATTAACCTACAAACATGATTTGTAACACAGGGAACAGAGCTGTTGGTTCTTATTTCCAAAACTTCATTTGGCCATGCAGACTGCTAGGAAGTGTTTTTGCATTTGGCTTGCCCTGTTTCTCCACATACCTGTTTACAGCATTCTAGCACCTATATCTGAAATCAGATTTACGCCTTCCAAGACATAATCCCATGCTCAGTCCTCCCAGTGGTGCTGATGTGATTATTCATTTATAAAGCGCTACAGCCCACTTTGCCTCAGGAGCCAGATAAAATGAGGAGATTGTGCCAGATAAGGGAGGCAACAGCTTTACTGCTTAGGGCAAGAGACATACAAGTACCTAAAGCAGGTAACTGGGTAACTCTAAAGCAGGTAACTCTAACTTTAGAGCTAAAGTGTTACCATGCATCATTCCAGAGGGTCTCCAGACAGTGGGGTGCCTCCTAATGGCTCTGGGAGCTCAGGGGCTGTTAATAAATTCCATGTCCCTAATTAGGAGAAAGTGCCTGCATTCTGTGGGAGTTAGAAAGTGATTCCTAAACTCAAGATCTCTCAGAGGCCTGCTTCAACAGGTGCTAAAATGAGATTTGCAAGGTCTGGGTTTCTCTTACTCTGATCAGGGAGCAAAGTGCAGCTACTCCCCTCGGTAAAACTGAGATGGTGGAGTTCAGAGGCCTGAGGGGAGGTAGCCAGGCACAAGTTTTGGTCACAGACACTGAGTGTCAGGAGAGCAGACTTTGGCCTCTGTGAGTATCTGCTTGATACAGTCTCATGGGTTGAAGCCCTGGAGGGAAACGGCACCCGAGGAAGGAGGCTGGTATTCTAGAATATCAATGCTCAAAAACAGTCCTGCCTGACAACTCAGAGCTGCATCCCATGCCTAAGCTCCAGCTACAACCCTGATATCCTTTGGAGCCACGTCCCTGGCCCCTGTCACCTGCCACCCCATGTCCAACCCCACTCATAACTTCAGCCTTGTTCCCTCCAGGCTCTGCAGAGCTGGAGATGCTGCTGGGAGCTGCAGTGAACTGGGGCTTGGCTGGGGTGCAGCACCTTAGGGCAGGGGCTGTCCCCTGTGGCACCTCAGCTCAGTGTCCTTGGAGCTGTAACCCTGAGGTTGTCGAGGACACTGTGGAAGGGACAAGGCAGGATGTGGGATGTTTTTGAGGCATGCTGGGGACAGCCAGGGCTGCAGGGAGCCCTCCTACCCCATGAGACAGCATTATGTTCTGTGATTAAAAGCTCATCTCCTGGAGTGAAGAGGAGCAGGGGGAGGTGGGAATCACAGATCTACTGTGTTTGGGATCCCCTGTCCCGGCTGCTCCCAGGGCTCTTTTTGGGCTTGGAGGTGGCTCCCATCCAGCGGGTGAATGGGATCACTCTGCAGGTCACATCTGGTCCCTTGCTAGGGGCAAAGGTCATGGTATGCAATGCAAGGGAAGAGCATTTTGGGATTGTGGGTTGTTACGGGATGTTCAGGGGGAGGAACCAAAAGTGGAGACAAGGAAGGATCATGGTGGTTTTGGGGAGCCATAAATGTGGGAAAATAGCAGGATAAGGGTATGATGGTCTGCATGGCAGCTAATGCCTGTCTGCCAGTTTGGGATTACAAACACAGTCTGTGCCTCCTGGGGATACACACTCCTTGCTGGCTGAAGAGGGGGACATGGACATTTGTCACTCTTAGGGTGCTTAATCAGGTGCATGGGCCACTGACTGGTCACTGACTTTCTGTACAAAGCTGGTTTCTGACAATTCTTCACTGTTTAAATGGGCAATGTTGCCTGTAGCATTGCCATAGAGGCTTTTAAATCCACAGATAATTTTATGAGATTTGTTTTATAAAGCAGTTAAAGCAGATAAGAAAATCAAACTAATTAAAGCTCTGTCAATATTTGCATAGAGATTTGTGATGTCAAGTGAAACTCATGCTACTTGAGTGACTTCAGAATTCTCAAGATTTTAGAAGGGTAACACAGAATGTGCAAACACTCACCCAATAAATTGAGGGCTCTCAATCTCACAGAGTGACCTTGAGCAGCATCCTGACTCAGGGGGAGACCCCAACAGTCCTTCTCTGAGCACAGCTGACTCCACTGCCCCGGCTGCCCAGCAAGGCTTCATCTGTACCCCAGCTGAGTCTGATTTGTCGTCAGATGGTCACAATAAACCCTGCTGGCCGAGGTCTGACCTTCGGCCACTCCACAGCAGCAGCAGGTGCAGTGGTTAGTGCCACACACCTGAATCCAGCCATCGCATGGCTGAGGTCAGTCCCAGTTGTAGCAGGCTGCTAGAGCTGGTGCACCTGCCTCAAGCACCCAGTGAAATTTATCCTTAAATAGGAATGAACTATTCCTATTAAGGAGGAATAGGAGGAGTAGGGAAAGCAGAGGGAGAGCCTAGAAGCTCTCTCCGTGGACCATCTGCCGGGGCTGAGTAGTGCAGGCAGGATCTCTGTTTTCCTACAGCATATTTTACTGCACCATTATTGCCAAAAAAGGGCCGGACGGGAAAGAAAAGTTTAAAATACAGGAATAGCCGCTGTGGCCCGTACGGGGATCGAACCCGCGACCTTGGCGTTATTAGCACCACGCTCTAACCGACTGAGCTAACCGGCCACTCTGTTAGGGGTGTCGCGCCGCCACCTGCTGGCCTGCCGCCGCCGTCCCGAAAAGAAGCAACAAACTAGCTTAGCAGAGGATGGTTTCGATCCATCGACCTCTGGGTTATGGGCCCAGCACGCTTCCGCTGCGCCACTCTGCTGCTCTCATCACGTGTGGTTGGAATGAATCTCTATTTATGCTTCTGCCCCGCCCCCTGGCACGAGGCAGCGGCGGCACCAACAGCCCGTGAAGAGTGACGGGATCACTCCGCTGCCCCCAAAACAGGGGACAACGAATGAACACACTGTGGTGCGTGGCTGCCCCACTTGGTGTTATAGCTTCGACCTTCTCCCGGGAACCACGAGCTAAGTCTCCATTATGATGCTGAAACCAAACGGAGACAAAGCCCATCTCGTACCTTCTGTTTTTTGGCTTGCCTGGTAGGAGCTGCCATTCACCTGTTGTATACAACTACCTGTCCATCAGATTTTGGGAAAACAGGCAAGTATCCTATGGGGAACATATAAGAAGGCAGGTGGGTAGATTTTTGCGCGAGCTTCTCACAAATTCAGGAGCATGGTTTCCAAAACTGCTGTCAGTGGGAGATACAAATATTTTGGAAAAACCCCTGGATGAGAACATAAAGCCTGGGACTGGAGCTACTCAGCACATCACACATCCTGTGTCTGCCTCAAACAGCTCCACTGTGGTCCCATTTTTTCTGGCAGCAAGCAGGCCTCCCAAAGCAAGCAATTCACTCATATGCTTTCACAGAGCTTCTTTTACTTGCTTGTTTCTCAGACTGTAGATGAGAGGGTTGACCAAGGGAGTGAGAATGGTGTAAAAAGCAGAGAAGACTTTATTTGGCTCAATTTGTATATTGTGATGAGGGAGTACATAGATAACTCATATTGACCAGTAAAAAAGAATCACCACAGTAAGATGTAAGGAGCAAGTGGAAAAGGCCTTTTTCCTTCCAGTGGCAGAAGGAATTCTCATGCGTGTGACAACAATGTAGAGACTGTAGTCACAATCTCCAGGATGAGAAGGTCAACAAGGTTGTAGTGCTTCTCTTTTATTTTTGCCTCATGTGTACTGAATAATATCCTTCACTAGATTCCCTTGCAAGTCTGATTTTCCAAAATTCCTAAGGCTTTGACTTAATTGTTCTGGATCTGTTTAAAAAAAATTTCACTGGTCAAAGCTAGTCCCAAATGGTGGTTTAAGGGTATGCTGGCATAGGAAGACAAGAGAGTGCATGCAAGGACAGGTAACCTGAGAGGAATACAGACAAGCTGTCTGAGCAAATAAGGATCAAGTTAGGAGAGATAAAGCCCTGTTAAAATTAAACCTGGCCAGGGACTCCAAGGGCAATGAGAAAATCTTCTATATATACCTTGGTGATAAAAGAAAGGAAAATGTGGGCCCTCTCGGGGCCTCTATTTCTGGAAAGAAACAAGAGATCTGGTTACTCAGGACTTGGAGAAAGGTGAGGGACTCAACAACTTATTTGCCTTGATCTTCACCAGCAAGTGCTCCAGCAACACTGCCTGAGTCACAGGATCTGAAAACAGAGTGACGACACTGGGGTTGTTCAGATTGTGCGGAAGAGAAGGCTCCACGGCGACCTTAGAGCTTCTTCAGTGCTTAAAGGTCCTAAAGCTCCAAGAGAGCTGGAGAGGGACTTTGGACACAGTAAAAGGGGGAATAACTTCATATTGACAGAGCAGGGTTAGGGTTAGAGATTAGGAAGAAATCCTTCCCTGTGAGGGTGGTGAGGGCCTTGCACAGGTTGCCCAGAGAATCTGTGGCTGCTCAACCCCTGGAAATGTCCAAGGCCAGGTTGGATGGGGCTTGGAGCAACCTGGGATAGTGGAAGTTGTGCCTGCACATGGCAGGGGGTGGAACGGGATGAGCTTTGAGATCCCTTCAAACCCAAATTTTTCTGTGATTCTATGAAAGGAACTGAATGGAAAATCTACTTCTCTTTTTCTTCTGAGTGGAGTCTTGCACTCAGCTCTGTTTTTATCCAGAGATGCATGGATTTGGGAGAGGTATTTGCAATCTATTTGTATTTTTCAAGATGATAAAACTGTCCACATAAATTCCAAGCATGTGCCTTCATTGGAAGGGACAATCTTCAACCCTGCATTCCCTAAACACATTCTCTATTACAAATACAACTTCAGGGTTTTTTATTTTTTCCCAGCCCATTGTCTTCACAGATCTAGCACTCCAATTTAGGAGCATCTATTTGAACTATCTTCACTGGATTTAATATCGCCTCATTCAGAACAGTGGCATCTAAACCCTCGTCTCAGACTCCTCTTGCAGTGTATGGAAAGAAGGAAATGCTTTCGTCTGTCATCCATCCCACAGGTTTTATATATCTGGTTTGTATGAGTGGAATCGTCCAAGGAATTATTTTTATCGTTCCACTGACAGTAACAGAAGTTTAGACATTAGCTCAGGAGTTAGCCTCTGCCATTCAGACCTCACCTCCTTTTTGATGTTGCTCACAACATTTAGGCACTGTAGGGAGGTCACTCTTTGATACAGCAGTGAAGGTCCTATAACAACAGCCTCTCAAGGACTTAAATCTGGACCACGTAGGATAGAATAACTTTGCAAAACATACACATTACTTTCCACAGATCTAATTTTGAATTTTCCCTTAAACACTTATCCACTCAAAATTCTGATTTTTTAGCTACTTGGACAATGTCTGACCACTGCAAATAATTGAAGTGTGGCCTGTTTCTGTGTCAGTCAACAAACCCTTCAACTCTGTTTCTTTCCAGGAACTACAGGAACATTGAAATCCAACTAAAAATCTTTTGACTTCTCAAGGTTTTGTATCCATCTTTATTTTCTTTAGGATCTTGTTTTTCTTAGGAAAAAGTGGAAAAAAAAAGGAAGAGTGAGAGCTCCTTGTTTGGAAAAGATGTGTCGTGTGTTGCCCTCACATAATTTTCATATTTTCCTTTTTTTTTTAAATTTAGTCAACAGAGCATACCAACTCTCCTTTTTCATTCTATGTTTCTTCCTGTCACCTTGCTTCTTAAAAACCTTTTCAGTGCTAAGACTGGAGAAGCACCCCAGAGGATAATCAAGCAAACAAAAGCCCTGGAGAGGTTGTTGTCACTAGCCTCATATGAATATAAGTAACCACTCTTTCCCCATATACTCTGATTGGAATTAGCACTTTCGTAGCCAGTGTTTGGGCCTGGATGGAATTAGATGGATAGATAGAAATATAATTGAGTGAAAGATTACTATGATGGTCATAGTTGCACTCAAGTCAGCACTGGTGTGTGGAAGTCTAAACCTGAATTGAAAGCCAGGCAGGTGCCTGTGCTGCTATTCCAGGAATACTCAGGAGATGCTGATCAATCTTCTTTTCCTGCAGGGTGACTGTGATCTAGCTGTGTATCACAAATGAGTGAGATGACTGTTCCAAGTCCTGGATTTTGACCACAGCTTCCTATCCAGTGTTTAAGGCCAGGTGGACTCTAATTTGTTAGTCAGTGCTCAGGCTGCTTAATCTGCAAGGCCAGGCAGACACAGCATGAATAAATATCTCTTGGCAAAGCACAACTTTTCATCTATTTGGTGAACCTCAAAACTTAAAAATATCCTAAGAAGAAGGGACAAATCAAAGACCATGTGGAAAAAAAGTGATCTCCTAAATCTGAGAGGGAGTTGTATTAGGCAAACACCACTAGATGGGACTGTAGTCAAACCAGTCTGAAAGACCAATTTCTACCACAGTGACTTCAGCCCCTACAGAGCTGGTCCTTGCTGAGATGCAGAGCCACAATGTCACCCATTTTGATTGATAACATGAGATGGAATAAATCTGTCTCAAAATTACAAAATCTGCCTGGTGACTTTGCCATGGGATACCCATGGTTTACCACCAAGTAGCCACTCTGTCTGTTCTACTGAAGGAATAAAATGCTTCTGTTCAACCAGAAGGGCTCAGCTACATCATCCCCATGGTGTCTGTGTATGAGTGTCATAGAGAGGCTTTAATTTGGAGGACAAGACACAGCAGAAGGCAAACCTCTGTTCTTGGTGCCAGAAGGCCTTCACAGGACAACCCTGATGAATTGAACCTGGACAGGGACATAAAGGGCAACAAGAAAAGCTTCTCTAAGTGTGTTGGTGATAACAGGAAGACAAGGGGTAAGGTGGGTTGTCTTCAGAAAGATATGGGAGACCTGATTACCTGGGACATGGGGAAGGCTGAAGTACTCAACCACGTTTGCTTCTATATTCACCAGCAAGTGCTCCAGCCACACCGTTCAAGTCACAGGAGGCAAAGGCAGGGACTGGGATAAGGATGAACCAGCCACAGTATGCGATAATCAGGTTTGAAACCATCTAAGGAACCTGGAGTTGCACACACCCATGGGATCTATGAGATGTCTCCAAGGGGAGCTATGGAATGAGTTGTGTAAGCCACTCTCCATCATATTTGAGATGTCATGGCAGTCTGGTGAAGTTCCTACTGACTGGAAAAAGGGAAACACAACCCATTTTTAAAAAGGGAAATAAGGAAGACCCAGGAAATTACAAATCAGTCAGTCTCACTTCTGTGCCCAATAAGTTCATGGAGCAGATCCTCCTTGAAACTATGTCAAGACACATGAAAAATGAGGGGGTGATTTTTTTCTGCTTTTTCCTGTGAATTTTTTTTTCATAGAAAATACTGCTTAAATGCTTTAAGATTTGAAATTATAAATAAGTTATCAGGACAGAGAGATTGAATCCCAGAGTTAAGTTGAACAGTGTATCTTTACAGCCGTGCCTGGAAAACAGGCTTTTAATTTTCTCATTACATTTTAGTATTTGATTTCCTTAGGATTCAATGTAATGCCAGCAACAGAAATGGAAAACCAGCCCTACATGACAGAATTCATCCTCCTGAGATCTGGAAATTTACCTGACCTTCAGGGCTCCCATCTTCCTGCTCTTTCTGGTGATCTACATGGTGGCAGCGATGGAGAACATTCTCATCTTTGATACAGCAGTGAAGGTCCTATAACAACAGCCTCTCAAGGACTTAAATCTGGTGGGGGGGGGTGGGGGTGGCTAGCCTGCATGTTCACACCCCAGTGTACCTATTCCTCAGTCACTTGTTCTGCTTGGAGAGAGAATATAGCTCCACCACCCTGCCCGAGCTGCTGGCAGCTCCCTGATAGGCCACAGAAGTATTTCCTACAGCACCTCCTTTTCATGTGTGGTTTTCTGGTTGTGTCTATACATATCTATACATATTCTACACTGCCCTTTCTACTGTCTGTGTATATACATACTATATATTAATCATCATCACCATCCTAAGAGTCTCTTCTGAGAGACAAAAGGCATTTTCCACATACTCCTCTCACCTCACTGTGGTCACTGTTTTCTATTCAGCTTCCATCCTTGTTCACATGTTACCAAAAATTTAACCTCTCAAGCTGTTCTCTGTCTTCTATGCTGTGGTGACACCCATGGTGAATCCATTTATCTACAATTTAAGAAATAAATAAGTCAGAGGCGCCCATGGCATTTGGGGTTTATGTAAGTGACATACCAAGGACTATGAAAAAGCCCTGTAAAATCAAAATGTAGGCATGTTCCAAAATAACCTTGATTAAAATACAAAAGGCTTTCGTCATGTTTTCATATTATTTCAATCACTTAGAAATCAAAATCCACAAAAAGAAAAAATGTGTCTTACAGCTATAGAGACATGGGGCACAGAAAGGACCCATGTATAAACATGGATATGCCTACATGAGTGTGGCAGGACGCTCCCCCCTCCCCCTTCTCTCTCTCCCTGATCGCTGGCCAGAGGTCAATGGCTCAGATTGAGTGAATAGCATAATCAGGGCTATGTGGTACTGGCGCCTAGAAATCAAGGTGAGACACTGAGAGAACGTGAAGAATTTTTAAGTGACCGCAAATCCACGCTTTTTTTCCCTATAAAACACCACAAAAATCTCAGCAAAAGTAGAAGCTTTCTACATGGACATTGGAGCGTGAGGGAAAGTTTCTCCCCAGATGCCTGGACGCAGCCCTGTGGTTACTTCCCATGGGATTGGGTGAAGATTCTGATGCATCCCCAGCTCCAAAAAATTGGATTTGGTAAGAGCATTGGTTTGCTAAATTGTATTCTTCTTTGCTAGCCATAATAATACTAATAGGTACCTTCTTTTCATTTTTAGCGCTATATTGTTTTAATCTCCCTATGTTGGGTAACATATATATATGTTTGTTTTAGCTATGAATAGCTTTTCATGTATTGTGTAGTAAAAAATTGTCTAGTTCTTTGTTCCGTTCTCACCTGTGTCTAATAAACCATAATCTATTTTACATTAGACATAAATCGGCTGTCTTTATAAGGACTTGTGAGTGAGACTGGGTTTTGGGTGCTGGTCACTCTGAGTAGGTTTGATCACTAGTTGTCATAGGCCTAGGCAACTGGTAAAATCTATCCACCCTCTGTCTCCACTTGTGACAATGAGGCACAGAAGAGGACCTTGAACAAGTTTTGGCAAGATACCACTGCCCCAATGCAGAGATACAATGTCCTTTAAGTACTTCCTGGGACTGCTGAGGCATTTCTAATGTATTACAATGAGATGGGTCGAGACAGAAAGAGTATATTTGGTTTAAACTAGTAAAGAGTTCATTTGGGCTGTTTTTAGCTAGATGAAAATTAGCATTGGAACTGATGTCAATAAACTTTAAACATTGCCTATGTAGATGTTTACATGTAAGCTATTATCTCTTAATATCCCACTGTCAGAAAATACCACTTTTATGGTGAAATTAGATGATCAAATCATGTCTTATCTCTAGGCAGAAGTGAATGTCATTACAGGTTCTGCTTACTGTACTGACTTTATCTAGTCCAAGAAAATTACTGCATTGAGGCCAGATAGGAGCATCTGTGCCATAGGAAATGCTACTGAATTAAATAACCTAGGCTTCCCCTCTCATCCCCTTGGTAAGCAATGGTAATATCTCAATAAAGATTGATCCAACTGTAACTTAAAAGAGTTGAGAAGCAACTGCCGACAGAGTCATGGGAGATAAAATTTCTCAAAGCCCTGATTTTCACATTGATTTTAAGCTGACACCTGGATTTGAATGTAATGAATTCTCCAAAGTGGTTCTCTATCTTGTTGCTGTGCATTGTCTTCAGAGATACAACACACAACAGTTTAGATTAACTACAAAGGGTTTTGGTGCATATGCAGGATGCACTTTGTCGATGGACAGCCCACTGGAACAGCAGCCGTGTCCTTATTGCATCCCAAGGCTGTATTTATCCCACAGTTTATTTCACCATCTACTACTGTGCTTTTTTTTTTTTTTTTAACACTGACTACAATGCAGCATTTTCCACATTTTCTTGTTGGTTCCCATAATTTTCTGAAACACAGCTCACTATTGGATCTTCTTTACTTATTTTGATGGGTTTGTTTCATCTGTGTCAGAATGTCCCAGCACAAAGACAACCTGCAACCTGCCTTAACATTAAGACCTGCTTTAACTTTCCTTCATGCCTGAGACATTTGAAGATTAATAATTATTATGTCTCTATAATTTTCACTTGATATTGAGTTTCTCTTGGCTTGCCAGGTTTGTGCAAGGATGATGTGACAGGAAAGGGACATTCAACATGCAGGAAAAGAGTGTATGTAGGCATGCAACGGCTGCTCAGAGACACTGTAAATTAGCTTGTATTTAGTTTATGGGCTGCAGTGAAGAGAGAACTTTCATTCCCAAGCAAGCTGGTGCAGATGGCTTCTTATTCACGTTGCAGGGGTAGATGGTGGTTGTTGAAGTTTAGAACATGGCGCCGTCTGCAGTGGTGTTTTCTGTTTGCAGATTCTGTTCCTTTGAATTTTGCAAAGATCCTGATCTATCACATGATCTTATAGCAGCTTTCCAGAGCATAAAGGGGCTCCAAGAAAGCTGGAAATGGACTTTGGACACAGGAAAAGGGGGAATGGCTTCACATTGACAGAGAGCAACGTTAGGGATAGAGATCAGGGAAATTAAAAACACAATGAAACAGGAAGCTGTAACTTGAAAAGGTCTGATGGAAATTTCAAATCTTTAGCTGAAGAACAGTTCCATAATTGGGAGGGGGAAATAGCTGGTTCTTGCTGAAATGTAAACATTGTGGAACTTCCTAATAAGGAAATTTGAAAATATTGAAGAAAAAACCCCAAGGAATGTAACTGATGTCACTGAAATGTTTTAGAAAATGCAAAACTGAGGTTCACTAGTTGGGGTGGTGAGGATTTAGGAGCAAGCCAAGCCTTGACAACCAGAACGAGGGTTTCAGTTAGAGACCAGTTTGTCCTGTTTCCCAAAGAATCTGGTTCCAAGGGAGTTGCAAAGAGTGTGTAAGTCAGACAATTCAAGAAAACAATATCTTATCGAGTGGGCCTTAAATGTTTCCTAACAGTGCAAGCTGGCTGCCAGGAAGTCAAGGAAAGGGTCTTCCTGGAGGGTATCCAGATACCATATAAATGTAATTTTCTGGTGGATCATGGATTCATAAATCTCTGCAGATGACCACAGCTCTCTTACGTGGATTTCCAGGATACAATTCCAGGGTTAGCACTGGTCATATTTTGTGAACTCTAGACCTTTTGTGTGTTTGCTTGTGTCTTTGGCTGCTTTTTAAGCAATTGAAAATAATAATGATGCATTGCTCTTTATGAGGACTTAATCTGATAATAATAGCTACAATCCAAGGCTAGTTTTAGTGCTGGGCACTTGACAAATACCTGTGAACACCAGAGATTTCAAACTGGGTTGAGATGTGTTCACTGAACTGTCTGTATCCTCTAATTTATCATAGTTAAGACAACTTTAATATCTGCAAATGAGATGATAATTTAGTCTAATGTGAAATGCAGTCTTTTCCTTTCTGAGTGTGCATTTCAAGCCATCTCTTATGGTTTACTTTTTTGTGAAAGAGAGTGGATTTAACTTGTTTTTGTCTCAGAGACTGTGATTTGACATATACCTCCCTTACAGTTGTGAAACCAGACCCAAACCCACCATGGGCAGATATTTCTGTCTGCTTGTGACAGAAGAACTGTGGTTTTTCAGTATACACCTCATGAGTGTGTGTGGATTTTGCTGTTGAAACATCTCTCTTCATCAGAGACAAACTCACACCTTGTTCTCAGACACATAAAACCTTTACAAGGACCTTGGACAGGATTGGTTCTATGGAATATCTCTCTGGGGACACTTTAGAAAGGTGATGGCTGTTCAAGAAGGGGCAATAGATGAGCTGGATGAGTACTGCAGAGGTGGGGGAGGCTGCAGGGGACAGTATTTCAGGGAAATGTTCAAGGCTTTGAGATTGGGAAGAGGGTTATGACACTGAGAGTGGGATGCTGGACACCAACAGGACAGAGCTGGAGGGAGGGCTGGGACAACTGAGACTTGTAAGATTCCACCGCTAGAGACAAGATGTTCTTGATAGCTGAAAAGCACCTATCCATTTCTGGAAAGCTGTAGAAATGGCCTGCAGGGATTAGAAGTTCACAGGTTCACACAGAGGCAGTCTATGAAGCAATGGGGTCTGGAGGGATGGGGATCTGGTCTAGGGCAGGAGGAACCCTGTGGGGAAGGTGGGCACCATCCCCATGAGACCAGACTGCCAGGGGCTGCAGGCTGGGCCGCAAGGCTGCCAGGAGCAGTGAGGTGGCAAGGGTTGTGTTTCAGAATGGAGCAGCAGTGCACGAGCCTGGGATCACAAGGCAGGAGGGCAGCCCGTTGCTGGGACAGCAGAGATGAGTGACTGGGCTCTAACACCTCTGCCCAGGCACCCTGGTGGTGCAGACCATGCAGCCTCCCAGGAGCCTGGTATCTCCTCAGCACATCCATGCTGACCAGAAAAGGTTTTGGTGTGGGCTAGCACTAGGCCCCTTTCTGTGATAGGACACATCAAATTGCCACTTGGTGAAAGCTTATGTTCCTTCATTTATTATTCCATAACCATACTCTTATTTTTTGCTCCTGCCTCCCAGGAGGGCCTCTTAGACTTTCCTCAGCAGCTCCATAGCCTCACAGGCCCTATTAAAGCCACAACAAAGTTCACTTCCGTGACCATCCTTCACAATGTATAATTTTTACCCAAGGGCTTGATATGTGGATTGATCTGTAACAAACTTCTTGCTGCTAATTTTCTGTTGCACTCATCAGGTGTCTAATGGGGAAATAGCCTGGAGAAAGAGTTTTGCTCTACTCCAACTTTTAAATGAATATATGCTGCAACAGGAGATTTCTTGTTTTTTATTCAAGATAGAGTATGTAAATTAATATACTTCAAAGGAACTTAATAAACATCATTCTCCAATGGGAGTTGATGCTGTCAAACAAAAAAGAACAAAGTTATCTTTGTCATCAAGCAACTTGTGGGATCTGTGTCTTTGGCTGTTTCTCTCAGGATTCATGAAGCGCAAAGCTGTCCATGGTAAAATCATCCCTCTCAGTATCCTCAGAAACAACACTTCATTGCAAATCTAGTGACACTTCCAATTCCTGCTAGTACTGCTCTTGTAAAACTACCTTCACACTCAGTAAGGATGAAAAATGCATTTATGTACCAAAACCTGTGACAGAGATAAAATTTTAAAAAAATGAATTGGATTTTCTAACAGCACTCAAACCAATCCATAGATATGAGCACCATAAGATGAAAGGCAAAAGGTGAGGCTCAATGATGGTACTTCTCCAGCAATTAAAAATATTACACAATATTACACAAGTATTAGGTAAGACAAGTATCAAGTTAGTGGAAAAAATATTTGATAGAGAGACAGGCAGGGAAATAAGAATATGTATTACTAGGGAAAGAAATTGTAGTGGATAATGAGGCAGCTAAATTATTAAGAAGACAACTGCCATGCATATATGGACTTTATTTTTCTTTCAACTAATGAAAAATATAATTATAGAAGCATGGGGAATATTTGCTTAATTTTAGTCAACTTTAGAAAAACATTCTTAGTAACCAAATTAATGGATTGAAATTCAGGAAAAATGTTGATTTTTACCAGAATAGTATATTTTTAATTTGCAAACCACAACTTTTCATTTGGACATAAAACATTATAAAAATTGAAATTTAACTTTAATTTTAAGACATTAAGTGGATATGAACAAGATAAAATATTTTGCTTCAGGGTGAACGACAGCAACAAACTATAGTCCAAAATGAAACTGGCAATTACCTGACTTGTCAACCACCACAAGAGAAGCAGGTAGGTAGACAAGACAACCACTTCTAATCATTGTCCTGCTGTATCCTTTAGCCCACAGAGGAGAACTTTTGTGACCTTGCAGCACAACTAGCTGAAATATCACATTTTCATGCTGTTTTCAGGAGGGTTGGATCAGTTTTTCCTTACTATATTCTTCCTACGATTAGAGGATAAACATAAGAATTAAAGGACTTTCCAGAAGTGGGATTCTATGGGATGAGTTTAGTTTCTTTGCTTTCTATACAGCTTTCGGGTGAAAACTGTGTCAAAGAGAACCAACAACCAGTACTATTATCGCTTTCTGAAATTCTCAGTATGTTATTCAGAGCTGGTTGTGCCTCAGAAAGAAGGACTCCATGCTCTTCTAAGCAGTAATTGGCACCAAGACTGTCTGTAGGAAATGGACTACAAGTAAAGTTACAGAAATTATCCTTGAATATTCCTTAGAAGACTTCCTTGACCTAACTTTTAGCTGCTTACAAGCTAAGAGCTTGGTCTCAGCTCAGCACTCAGGATACATCTGTAGCTGATGGAGAAGGATAAGCATATCTGCAATTGACCTCCTCTCGTCCTCAGAGTGGTGTCAAGAACAACAGGATGAATCTTATTAAAAGAGAATTTAGAACAAAATCTCAGACCTTCATCTACTATCTGTAGGGAGAAATAAAACAAGAGTTTTGCAGTGAAATCAGTCACCAGAACTCCACTTCAAATCAAGAGAAACAACATTTCTGTGACTGCCCCATCCCTGGAAATGTTCAAGGCCAGGCTGGACAGGGCTTGGAGCAACCTGGTCAAGTGGAAGGTACAAAAAATCAGCTTTTTGCTAAGCTTCTCTGGACAAGACTTGTACCTGAGCCCCAAAATGTTCCTAATTATTTTCTGTGTTGGTGTCTTATGTATGGTACTCTGAGTGTGCAGTCTGCTGGTGAGCTTCAGGTTTGGTTAGTCCATGGTTAGGAGGAGACTAGCATCTGGAAAGAGCCATAGTTAGAGATGGAGAATGGTCCAGGGTCTTGGCATGGATCCTGGATGGTAAAGAACCTCAGTGCTGTGCTGAACTGTGTGGAAGGCTGCGGGAGGGTGTGGATGTGTGCATGTACTGGGAATATGGGCTAAGCCTCATCCCAGTTGGATCTAGAGAATGGGGAAAAGTAGCAGCGTTGCCTTCAGCAAACAAGGGACACAATTCTTCTAGATCCTAAAGTTAACCATATTAATCTTTTCTTAATACAATTTTTCGCATGGAATAATTTTCCTTTCAGAGGTGTTCATGCCCAGTAAAATTGCACAATGCAGCTGTTAACAGAAATGATTACACCTGCAGTGATCCAAGCAGCCATGGCCTTGGGCTGGATGGTGGAGGACTAGATCAGCTCTCCAAGGACTAATTCTAGAATTCCAGTGAATGAGGGTAAACCAAAGCCAGAATAGTGGTGAATGTTTCTGATCATGGCCATCATATAAATAATTAAAAGAAAAGAGTAATGAACAATTCAGAAACATTCTTGCATTCCAAGAGGGTTCATTCATTCTGTCACACATGATTGATTAGATTTCTTGTCATTTTCTATAAGCAAGGCTGCAGCTCAAATCCTGTGTCCAGAATAATAGTGAGGTGCTTGAACATATCCAAAGAACAGCAATAAAGCTGGTGAAAGGTCTAGAGAACAAGTTTTATGATGAACATGTGGGGAACTGGGGCGGTTTAGCCTGAAGTAAAGGAGATTAAGGGGAGACCTCATTGCTTTCTACAACTCCCTGACAGATGGTTGTAACCAAGTGGGTGTCTGGCTTTTCTCCCAAGTAACAAGTAAGAAGACAAGGCCTAAAGTTGTGCCAGGGGAGGTTTAGATTGGATATAAGGAAAAATTTTTTCACTGAAAGGGTTGTCAAGGATTGGAACAGGCTCCCCATGGCAGTGGTGGAGTCATCATTCATGAAGAGATTTAAAATATATGTAGTTGTTGTGCTTAGGGACATGGTTTGGCAGTGCTGGGTTAAGAATTGGATTAGATGACTTAAGATCTCTTTCAAGCTAAATAATTCTGATTATATGATTCTAACATATCATAATTGCCAAGTTTATTACAAAAACTTGGCAAGTCTTCTATGTGTCTTAGGGGCAGGCTTTTTCAGTGGCCAGGAGTGCTGAAGGGAGCATGTGAATACTCAGGAAGGGTGTCAATGTTCTGGCTGGTAGTTCAGTGCGAAAGTAATGTGCTGACAGAAAGAACATCTATTTTGTTCCTACCGGGCTTTTTGGCAGCTGGGATCACCATTTTTGGCAGCTAGGATCACCATCTTTACAAGTCTTGAGGAAAGTATTTAACACAGTCGGGGTAAGTAGGATGGACAGGAGAGTGGAGCTCAGCTCAAGGCATTTAATGTAGGTGTCTGACATATGCATTTGATGCCAGAAAGCTTTGTGTTTTCAGAGAACTGAGACGGCATCTGCCCCTTCATCCAAGGCACTGATGAATTAAGTTGAACAATACTGGGCCCAGTACTGAACCCTGGGGGACACAACCAGTGACAGGCCTCCGGCTAGAGCCTGTGAAATCATAGCTGTAGCCAGGGTTCTGCACCTCAGCTGTTATGCAGACAAACCAAAGTAATCCAAAAGGCAGAGACAGCACATCCTGGAGCCAAGAATGTCGCAGACTTTTCTTCTACCTCAATATGGAACTGCAGTCCAGGCTGAGACTGAAGGTGGTGAATGTCTGCAGTAAAGAACCACAACACCGAAAAATGAAGCATTTTAAAGCTGCTGCATCCCACATAAAAAATTGGATTTAGTGGCTAAACACAAGTGGATATCCAGTGCTAATAGAGATATTCATACTTCACAGTCATGAAGTATGACAAAGGACCTGCACAAGCCTGTTCTGTTCTGGATCCACAGGCAAAGTCTGGGCAGGATACTTGAGGATATTTAACATATCCGTAGTAGTCTGTGTAAATACAAATCAGTTATTTAATCACTGACCATAATGTGAGTCTGTAAAGGTAGCTAGCTACAAAAAACATCTAAGCATATGAATCAAAGCAAGATAAAACACACTGCTAAAGGTGGTAGTGGTGAAGTTCACATGCATTTGTAAGTTAGCATTTAAGTCTACATTCATTAGTAAGGTTCCACTTAATGGAACAAACCGGATCCCTCCAGATGATTGACTCAAGTAAAATGTTGACAAGCTCATTCTCAAGGCCATGGCAACCCAAAATGTAACACATGCTAGCTCTCTTCAGCTGTAGAGTAGATATATCACAGGAGAGTAATTCAGTTGCCTAAAGACAAATAATCATTTAATATGTTAGATCACCCAAGACATGGGGCTGTCAGCTATGAACCAAGTCCTGCAGGAGCCTGTACTGGAAGCCAGAGGAGGCATGGCACCATAAGACATGTAAAAAATAATGGAAGAAGCAACAAGTCCTTGAACATCTCTCCTGATGCAAATCGATGCAATTAACTTCTAAATGTGTTCAACTGTGTGAGATAGTAGTTTTTCAGTCTCTTACAATACAATGACATTTTGACCTCTTCCCTTGTAAATAGGAGAGATGGAGCAACCACATTTTGAGTCTTCTCCTTTCTTTAGTCACTTTCCTCCAGGAAAGAGTTTTCTCCCTAATTTTTTTTCTGGCAGTTTTTACCTCCTGGTTCTTGAGTGTCTAGATCTAGGGATTCAGAGCTGGGGAGACAGCACTGTAAATGAGAGTCACTTGAGATATCCCTTTTACTGGGGTTTCCTGAGGGGGGTGTTGTATAATTGAAGAGCACTGAAATATAAAACAGTGCCACAACTGTGAGGTGGGAGCCAGGGGTAGAGAAGAGCTTCCATCTCCCTTCCTAGGACCAGACATTATAGAAAAGAGGTAATATAGAGGTAGGAAAGAATTATGAGAGTGAAGGGGTCTAGAACAATAGATATAGTGACAACACTGAGCAGTGTCATTTTGAGGCTGGTTCTGCTGCAAGTGAAATTCAATAGTGGCTTGATGTCACAGAAGTGATGAATGTGGTTATGGCCACACAAGCTCAGCTGAGAGGTCATCACTGAGTGCGTCATGGCATGGACAAAGACAGTGGACCAGCTGGCCACAGCCAGCAATAGACAAGTCCGTGGGCTCATGAAAAGGGCATAGTGCAAAGGCCTGCAAATGGCCACACAATGGTCAAAGGCCATCCTGGCCAGCAGCATGGCCTCAGCACTGCTCAGCAAGTGGGAGAAATAGAGCTGGTGCCCAAAGAGAAAGCCAGTCAACATCTTTGGAACAGTGTCTGTGGGATAGAAGATGTCCAGGCAGGACAGGTTCCCCAGGGAGAAGTACATTGGTGTGTGGAGCCAGGACTTGGATACCACCATGGTCACAATGATGCCATTTCCCAGAAGAGTGGCCAGGTAGAGCAGCAGAAAGGAGGTGAAGAAAAAGTGCTGCAGCCCCTGGATATTAGTGAGGCCCAAAAGGAGGAACTCCCTGATCTAAGTCTGGCTCAGTATTGCTGAAAGAGTAAGAATCAAAGGCAAAATGTCAAGGTTCCATGGCTGTGAGGAGTAACAGTATTACACAACTCACTTGTTTCTGTGCTATTTTAATACAAACAAATGCAGAAGAAAGTAAAACATGACATATAATCAAATGCAAAACTTGCATAGGAACTCAAGAAATTACCACATATAAAGAAGACTTGAATATAGTCTTATACTTCCTGTCTAGAACAGGGTAAAATATTACAGAAAGGAAAATACTAACACAAAAATGTCTATCTTTGCATAATTGCTGAATATGTAAGGTGTTCATTGCTGCTTCTTCACCTTCAGCCACATTCAAATTTCAATTTTACTTAGCTGTAACTTCCTGCTACATCCTTTGACCTCATCAGTTGAGCTTCTAACCCATATTACCCCTGATGTTTTCTTTCTATTATTGTTCCTACATTTCATTAAACTAGTTTAGATGTACACATTTGGTTAACATCTCTTCCAGAGAGCTCTTTTACATTAATGAGCAGCAGCAGATGAACAGGACACAATCCAGCATCTCATCTCTTACAATACTGTGATGAAGCAACACTAAATTTACAGGAGCCGGAATAGATGGTGCAAGGTCCAGACAAATTGGCTCATCCCACTGGCTGCTGATCATATGTCCCACTAAGGACAATCAAGGAATCCTTAAGGTTGGAAAAGACCTCTTACATCATCAAGTCCAGCTATCAACCAGGTCCAGTTCTTCAGTGGTCTTCCAAAATGCCAATGCTTTCACTTTTTTTCTGTTTCAGGTAAACTTATTTGTCCCTATGTGTAAATCCCAACGAAATTCAATAAAGTCCTAAGATAATTTTACTAGGACAGGTAGGGAAAGGGATTTCCAGCTTACAGTACAGACAGAAATTTTGCAAGACAAATAGTTTTCTCAGTACATTCATTGTACTGAGGTTAAAACTGATGCATACAACTAATTAAAAAAATTACTTCCAAAATATTTCCTGTAAATAGATTAAAACACATATTTAATTTAATGTCTTTATTTTTTCCTTTCTACTATTTGCTTTTACTGAAAATTCATGATTTTTGAAAGTCAGTATTGTATTTATCAAGCCTAGTCACTCTTTTTCTCATACTTCTTTATTATTTTAGCATGAAAACAGTAGGCAAACAGACAACTTCTTAACTTTTCTTTTTAATAAAACATAACATCAGCATGTAGCCTAAAGGTAGTTTATGCACATATGTGTCCGCTCAAAAAACCTGATCATATTTCTCTGAAAATGCTTTTAGTCTGCTCTTTGAACAAGCTCTGTTGGAAACATTAGATTTAATAATATCACAGACTTAACAGAATTTTAGTCATTCACTTTCCTTTGAAGAGGTAGAGATACAATTCTGTTTTTAAGATTCTTACTTAAATACAAGAAAGACTTTGCATGTTGAAGCTTGTTTATTTTTCTAAGTACATATAGTAGATCTGGAAAAAAAAGATAATTCTCCACAAACCTCACACCAGCGCCTATAAGCACTTTTGTAACTGTCGTAAGATGAGAGTAAGCCAAAAAGCAAATTTGAGGGCAAATTTTTTTTTTGTGGCGTTAAAAGACTGAGAGTTTCTGTTTTCCTTTTTCTTTTCACATCTACATGGTGCTTTTCTAGCTGAGAGAATAATACTGCAGGTGTGATACAAAGGGCCACAAATCCAAGGGCCTGGTAGTTATCAAGGTAGGATGCAAGGAGGAAGCTTTGCAAAGTGTACTTAGGTCATCTCTCATGACCTAAGTAGAGGGGGAAGGGAGAGTTATCATGCCCAAAGTGGGCAAAATGTCAACCACATCATGTAGGAAGAAAATTTCCTTTTGTTTTGGTCAGTCTCCTGAGATTTAGGAATCCATGGGGAACTGCAGAGCAGTGTTGCATAAACATTCTGCATAGATGAGCCACCTGAAAAACATGAAGCATTCTGCAGAGACTAATTAATAACAAAAAAATCCCCCCAAACACACCACTAAACCAATCCACCACCATCCTCCCCGCACAGATGATCCAACACAAATATTTCCACCTTGCTACACAGAGTTCATGGCTGAAACTTCAGTCTGAAATAGAGTCATGAGTCATGCAACCTCACCTGAACTGGAGCAGTGATTAGTCAGTGTTTTCTAAATCTTTTTCAAATATTAGAATTTGTGACACCTACTATGTGTTCCATCCATTCTGACATGTTAAGATTTCTGATGTTTTATTTTTACTGGCATTTCACAGATAAGGAGGAGTTTCTGCTCTCTTTGATGTCAAAACCATCCCTAATTAGCAGCTGAAGCTTCATTTTCAATTCTGAAGAAAGTTTCCACAACTGTTTACAGTAGCAACATGTTCAAGTGTAGCAGTTCAGATGTCAGTGTGTAAATCTTGCTAGGAAGCTGGCTTTGCCATTCTTTCTATAAAACTCCTGGCAGCTCAGCTCGTCTGGTGCAAGTTTGAAAACCCAGCATGTTCAGTGTAATTTTTAGAAACACAGAATAATGGAGGTTGGAAGAAACCTCTGCAGTCTCTGGTTGTTCCCTTGCATACAGCAGGCCACCTGGATATGGTCTTGTCCAGTAAAGTTTTCAACAATTTCAAGGATATTTTGGCAAACTGTCTGGGCAGCCTCTTCCAAGTCTGAATATTTTAAAGGTGGAAAAGTATCCCCTAGAATCTAATCCAAATTTCCCATATTCTGACTTGTGCCCATCACCTCATATCTTACCACTGTAAGAAATGTTTGCCCTCATTTTCTCCAAGAGTATCCACCACCACACTAAGTAGTTGCAGACATCAATGTGATCTCCTTCCCCTAGGAAGGGATAAGGATGATGAAACCCAAAATCTGCTTTTTCTGCAAAGCTCCTTTCTACCTAGTCATCCCCTTGCCTGATCTGTAGTGTTGATAAGGAAAATAAACTGCAGTAGCCACAGTTTTGAGCTGTGAGAAATACCACTAGTAAGTGCTAGCAGGACTTCCTACCACACAGCTCTTTGAGCCTGGCAATCTTGACCACGGTCATTATTATCCACTTGCCCACAGCATGTCTTCAAAATTTAGGTCTAAGGATTCTGTAGCAGACTGTACTGAAGGTCTTGCTCAAATTAAGGTGTGTGACATCCACTCTCTTCCCATGTCTATCCAGTTACCTTACCATAGAAGTCAACCAGATTGAACAGACCTTACTTGCCCTTCTTGAATTCATGCCAGCTATTCCCAGCTGCCTTCTAATCCTTCAAAATGGCTTCCAGAAGGATTTCTTCCCTTGTGTTTCCAGGTACTGAGGTGAGACTTCAGTTCCTCAGCTCCTCCTTCTTTCCATTTTTTAAGAGGGGGACAATGTTTGCCTTTTTCCTCCTATGGTAACCACGACCTTTCAAGGACCAAAGAGAGTAAAGCCATAGAATCACAGAATGGGTTGGGTTGGAAGGAACCACTGTAGGTCATCTAGTCCAACCTCCCTGCTCAAGTAGATCCAATCCAGTCTCATGAACTTTCATATGCACAGTTGATCTAAGTGGTTTATCTTACCATGGGTCTTCTTACCATGCTGCTTTGCTCCCACATGCTTTCCTGGTAGGCTTAAGGCTTTGGGGGCCCTGAAGGCAGACCTTATCAGCAGAATGCAAGGCAAAAAAGTCACTGCATACCCCAGTATTCCTCAGCCTTTTTGGTGCCCTGGGTTGTGAGGCCCAGTGACCCTCAGAATGGCATTTTTCTTAGACTTTCCTTTTCTGTCAGTGTTCTTCTAGAAACTATTTTTCATTCCTTTCCCATTCCTTGCCAGCCAACTCCAGCTGAGCATCGGCTTTCCTAACTCCTTCCCTGCATGATCTATATGGCTTCTAGTCTTCCAGGCCCCATTTTCACCTTTAGTTCACGTCCTTTCTTTTTTGAGCCATAGGAGTCAGGAGTCACTCCAGGAGCTCTTGGTATCCTTTCCAAAGCAAAAACAGCCACCCACACAAAATTAACAAAAAGTGGAAAATAACCCTCACTATTCCCCATAGTAACACCTATAATTACCTCACAGCAGGCATGAATCAAAGAACTGCTGACACACAAAGTTTGTTTGCCTAAAAGGCTAAAGGGCGTATACAAAATCAGGGAATCACCAAGCCAGGTATTACTCTAAAAATCAGGTGGTGTAAATCGGGTGGACAAGACACTCTTGCAGGAAGCGTAAGCCACTTGAGCCACCTGTAGAATGGTGGCAGCAGAGAAAATGACAGCAAGAACAAAATTATGTCTGAACAGAGAGCACAGCATCATTAAAACTTGTGTGATTTTCCCCTTAAGGTTGTTAAGTGACATTGGAGCACTGCTCCTCCTGCTGCTCTGGCCTGGGACACTCCTGCACACTGCAGGGAACAGAGGAGTCACTGTCCTGTCTGAAGGTTCAACCAGCAGCAAAGCTGAGCACATACCTCAGAGACAGAGAGATACACACACAGAGATACACACACATACACTCTGATACACAGATACACAGAGATACACACAGAGATACACAGAGATACACACAAACAGATACACACGCAGAGATACACACTGAGATACACAGAGATACACACAGACACACAGATACACAGATACACAGATACACACAGAGAGATACACACAGATACGCACACTGAGATACACACAGATACACACTCAGAGAATGCTGATGCAGTCATTGATGGCCACTGACAAGGGGCTGCCTTCAATGGCACCTCACAGAAAACATAGGAACAGACAGCCAAGTTCCCTTCCTCCTCTTCAGCTGGTAGAGGCAGAAGCTCAGCAGAGAAAGCAAAGACACAACACCCCTTGGGTTCAAAGACATGCACACATTTGCAGATCTCTCAAGTACCAACATGGTCCTTCTGCCCATCTGGCATCCCTCACCACTCCATGGATCCCCTGCTGTCCAGCTGGTGTAGCTCAGTGCTAGCTACCCAGCACACACACACACTCATACTCATCCCACAGACACTGAACATTCCCAGCTCCTCTTGGACATATTGGACTTGGCCATTCACTAGGTGTCCTGTAAGGATACCTGAATCTGAGCCCAAGCCACCTGCGTGTCCAGCTTGAAGTTTGCTGGTGAATACACACTCACACTCCATGCACATCAGCACTGGAGAAGGCACAGACACTTGGCCACTGGTTTGGTCATAGTGTGGCCCTCACTGGCTTCACTCTTGCAAAGTCCCCTCCTGCATCTGGTCTTTGGATATCACCCCATTCCCACCACCTGCTCTAGTAGGTGACATTGTGACCCCACTCACTCCAGCGGCTGACACCATGGGCTGTAGGGTGTCTATAGCCCTTGATATCATACCTGATACCAGCTCCAGTAGCTGATATCAATTTTCACTCACAGGCACATGGGTCCCACCAGTAGCTGAGCAAAGATTTAGTAAGATATAAGGTGATGGGAATAACTGTGGGTATGAGGCACCGGGCTCAGCCTGACATTTTATGCGTTTTTCTGTCTACCCTCCCTTTGTTCCTCCCTGCTTCCCCTTCATTACATTATTGATAGACCAGGTTTGGTTCTCCTCACTGCCTCATATTTTGACAGTCAGATTTGTGTTCCTGTATGTTCTTGTTCATTGCTTCCTCCCTTTCATATCTTCCTTTGCCATATTGAAAAGGGTCCTTGACCAGCTACCCCTGAAGGAGCAGGCAGTGCCAGTGCACATGTCCTTACAAAGGTGCTTCATTTATTCACCATTTAGGCTATTTCTATATGGCCTTTACTAGCTTTGTTTAATTGCTAGTAACTTCATGTAACTTCAGGTTCTACCGGCATAACATCACAAACAGGATCTTTGGGATCTTTTATATATGTCAGCTGGAAATATGTTTATACAAGAATAATGTATTTACTTAACACAGAAGTAAAATTGGAAAACTGCTTGTATGAGGAAGTGGGTTAATTGTAAAATGCAAAGTGACACAGTTTAATCTTAAACTGTCTGCAACAGTGTAAACATTGTACCTCTTCCCTAAACCTTCCTTCCCTGGGGAGAAAATCAAAGCAGAGTGAAAAGACTCATGGATCAAGGTAATGGCAGCTTAATAAGAAGAGCAGAAGCTGTACACACTAGCAGAAAATGGAATTAATTCACTGCTTCCCATCAAGAGGTGATGTGCAGCCTCTTCCTAGGCTCAGCATGTCTAACTGTGGCTTGTGAAGACACTTTAACCATGAACATGCCCTCTTGCTACTCCATTCCAGGAGCTTTTATTGCTGAGCAAAATATCATATGGTATGGAATATCCCCTTTGGCAGTTTTGGTCAGCTGACCTGACTGTGTCCCCCTGCTCAGCCTACTGGTCTTTGTGGGGCTTGGAACTGAAGAGAAAAACATGTCTCTGTACCAGCTCTGTTCAGCAATAGAAAAAATATTTGTGTTTTATGAACAGTGTTTGAGCCACAAATGCAAAGCATACACCATCAGGGCGGATCCGAAAAGAGTTGACACCATGCCTGTCAGGCACAGTACAATCTCCATCTCTTATTCCATGCGCTCTGTACTCCCTAGCTCTTATTCCATGGCCTCTGGGTTCATGCTCAGGTCCAACATTAGCAGATAGATCAAAGAATCCTCAGACCATCCCAGTCATACCTTTCATTTCTGTAGCCTGCTCAAAGCTTTCCATTTACCTAACTCGCACTGCATCCTCCCACCCCATACCTTTCTTTTTATTTCCCATTTTGTCTGTTTCTTATTTCCAAAATCCTCTCTTACCAACCCTTGTAAATTTTACTACTTTGGTGGGTTGACCTTGTACAGCAGATGGACTCCTGCAAGAGGACAGGACAGGGGGAGAAAATTAGATGAAAAATCTCATGGGCCAAGATAAAGACAGGGAGATCATTGACCATCACAGGTAAACCAGACTGATGTGGGGAAAAACTAACTTCCTTGCCAATCAAAATAGATTGGATGGTGACAAATAAAGACATAACTAAAACACCTTCCCCCCAACCCTCCTTATTCTTCCCAGGCTTAACTTCACTGCTTCATTCCCAAATCTTCTATCTCCTCCCAGCCCCAGGCTGTGCAGGGGGTAAGAGGAATGGGGAGTTGCAGTCAGTTCACAACCGTTTGACTCTGCAGCTCCTTGCTCTCCCCAGGCTTTTCCCCTCCTGCTCTACTGTGGGTCCCCTGTGGAGGCTCAAATAGCTTAATCTCAAGCTTTACCTGTGGTGTAATTTAAAGCTGTAACTCTTTTATCCCTTAGTGATCTCCAGTAGTGGGAAAGCATTGCAAGAGAAAAAAGTCGCCCCAGCAGGAACACGTTCAGACTCTTACTTGTTAAATGTTCTATGCCCTGAGGCCAAAACCTACCTAAACAGCATGAATAGTTTATCATGGTTCAAACAGGATCAGCATAGCAAGTGTTCCAAGGAGTTCACCCCCTACTTTTCTCCAGGTGATTTTCTTTAAATCTTCAGTAACTCAGAGCCAGCCTAAGAAGCTGATGCTGTTTGGAGCCTGTAGGAAGGGGACAACAGCCTTCCTATACAACAAAGGACCTCCAACAGAAGAAAGACATTGACCTATTGGAGAAGGACCAAAGGAGACCACTAAGTTGATCACTGTGCTGGAGCTCCTCTGCTTTGGAGACAGGCTGGGAGAGCTGGGGCTGTTCAAGCTGGAATAGAGAAGACTCCAGGGAGACCTCAGAGCCCCTTCCAGTGCCTAAAGGAGATACAGAAGAGCTAGAGAGGGACCTCAGATAAGGGTCTGGAGTGACAGAACAAGGGGAAATTGTCTTTAGCTGAAGAAGATGAGCTTTGTATTTGATATAAAGAAGAAATTCTTTACTATAAGGATAATGAGGCCTTGGTACCAGTTGCCTTGAGAAGCTGTGGCTGCTCCATCCCTGGAAGTGTTCAGTGCCAGGTTGGATAGGGCTTGGAGCAACCTGGGGTAGTGGAAGGTGTCTCCGCCCATGGCAGGGGAGTGGAATGCGATGGGATGAGTTTTAAGGTCCCTTCCCACCCAAATCAGTCTGTGATTCTGTGGTTCAATGGTATTAGAAGTGACCAGCAACAGAGTTTTGTTGTCAGCATTGCTACCCTTTACCTATTGCTATCTGTTTCTTTCTGAGCTGGTACAATTCTTCCACTTTGGACATATTCCTGTGTTCTGGTTAAAATCAAAACTTAAAATAGCTACTTAAGAAGTAGCCATTTGTATTTCAATTTATTGTTGACTGTTGGTCGTCATTACAGAGAGCAACAGGAATTCCAAAGGAATTATTTACCTCATCCATGAGATAAACATGAAGAAAATATCTATTTCTCTCCAGTAGCTGCAGACTAATTCTCACTAGGTAAGAGGTGGATTTATGCATTCCAGATTTTCAAAGCCAGATAGGATGTGCTTGCTTTAATATTTAATTAGACACTCTGCATTGATTATATCTGTCTGATTGTCTCCTTCTTTGAGAAGGGCCTAAGATATTTCTTTTTATGAATAACAAAATCACCAAGCAAGTATGGAGTTGTACAGAGAAAGATAAATATATTAGCATAAATAAATTAGCAAAATGTGAGCACTTAAGGTGACTATTTGCTTATTTCTTTCACCTTAAATAATGCTAGAGAAACTAATGCAGAGGGAAATGAAGTATTTTATCCTAGCTTTTTTTCCAGATAAATATTCGGGTGTTTTGTCTATAGTGAGTAAGGAGCTGTGGAGTCTCTCAAGACAGCAAGACCTTACAAAGAGATCCGGATAGACCAAAGATCTGGGCAACCACCAACTATATGACATTTAACAACAGTTCAGGGTTCTCCACCTGGAGCAAGGTAATCTTGGGGGGTGAGAGGTTGGAGATCATCACTATGGAAAGAGAAAGGGTTGGGTTAATGGCAAGTTGAACATGAACCAGCAGTGCCCTGGCAGCCAGGAGGGATCTAAAGCTGTTAGAAAACAGCCAAAAGAAGGACATGTAGATGGCGAAGGGTCTGGAGAAGCAATATAAGGGGTGGCTGAGGGCACTTGTCCTGTTCAGCCTGGAGGAGACTGAGGGCACTTGTCCTGTTCAGCCTGGAGGAGACTGAGGGCAGAACTGGTGGCACTCTGCACCTTCCTCAAAGGGTGCAGTGGATGGGGAGATGCTGATATCTTGCTGAAATATATCTTGCTGATATATGCTGAAAGCTTGACCAGTGACAAGAGCTAAGGGAATGGCTGGAGCTGTGTCATGGGAGGGTTAGGCTGGATATCAGGAAAAGGTTCTTTCCCCAGAGGGTGGGTGGGTACTGAACAGGCTCCCCAGGGTATGGTCATGGGAGCAAGGCTGCCAAAGCTCCAGTAACAGCTAGACAATGCTTTTAGTCATATAGTTAAATTTTAGGTCATTCTGAAAGGAGCAGGGATTTGGACTAGATGGTCCTTATGGATATCTTGTGACTTGAGATATTCTGTGATTCCTTTTCAAAATGAACCTACCTCTGCTCCTTGAAAGGCCTTTTTTATTATTATTTTTAAATTGCCTTCCTTAAAGGGAAAAATTACACAGAAAATATTCTAATGATGCTAAATAATTTAAAATAAAATTAAAACATTATTGCCGAGTTCAAAAGAAAGTTTTTATTTACCAGATATCCTTTCTCCACTGTTTTACTTTTATTGCACTTGTTCAAATCTGCTTTATCTGGATCAGAACTTCCCACTATTCCTTGATGGAGTTTTTAACTAACCAGACAAAATAAAACCTTGGTCATCTTCAAAAAGGCAGTCAAGAGTGTATTCTTCAGAAAACCTCACCATATCTATTTATGAACAATCACAAATAGCTCTCGAAAAGCAATAAATAAAAATACATAAATCATGAGCGAGTACATTGGTGTCAGTACAGGTAGCTGAGTGCACAATTGGAACAAAGAATAGGAACATCTTGTGCTGAGTTAAGACATTATTCATGGACCTTCAGTAGCATAAATGCCTGCACAATCATTATTCACAGAGAAGGTGCAACATGTGGAGGTGATGCATTCTAGGCCCTCCTTGCTATAGTATGCTCATGTTATTTTTCAGTCTACAAGTGATACTGTTGTAGGATTGAATTCTGTGGGATTTGGTTATAAGGATGGGATGGAGACAAGAGATCTCTGAATTCAAGTTTTAGAGCATGGGGGTTTATTGTGAAAGAACGTGGGTGTAGGAGACCTGCCAGGGCCTCAAGATGCAGCTCAAAGCAGGTCAGAGAAGCAAGAGAGAGGGAGAGAGATGCAAGAGCCAAGAGCAAGAGCAAGAGAGCAATCTGCTGTTTACAATACAATAAATCATCTTCTGTGTTGAATATTCTAATTCTCATTAACCAATCTAGAACAAGCTACAAATCCTACATTTACATACAACCTATAAGAAGCATCGCATTACCATATGGGGTTATATTTCAAACTCTAAAAACTGCTTTTTGGACCTTCTGCCAAGCAGGCAGGGTCTGCTTTGACCCTTGGGCCTGCCTGCAGGCAAAGGGTATTGTTCCATCAAGGGGATTACTTTCAGTTGGCTATACCATTGTTTTCTAGTTGTTCAGTAACTCAGAGCTTGTTTTCAGCATCTTTTGCCAGGTAATCATAAAGGCAATTATATTATAAGGCTTTCCTATTTCATCTTCCCCAACATACCATTTAACCCTTTTGCATTATCTAGGAATGATAAGCAAAAATTGTGTAAATTGTTACATTAAGTACGTGTGGGGCTGGGGACAAAATGATAAATTTTATCACTCTGTGGGAAAGGAACATTGTAAAATGACATTCCCATCAGGCAAATGGACAAGGGACTGAGGGCAGAGATTGTCTAGACTGAGATCACTATTCAACCAGCACTTCCCTCTGGAGCACGCTTACCTTTCTTAGACATGCATGACCACACACACTGTTGTTCCAGGGACTTCTAACTTCCATTGTGACTTGTACAGTGGAACCTTTACTTTCCTCACCCTACCAGAAATTCTCTTCTGGTATATGGCTGTGGTACACCTGCCTGTTTTCTTAAAGTTTTATCTTTTGATTTCACAAATTCACAATTTTTTTTTTGTAGTCTCCTGGCTGCTGATCAAATGGTAACACAAAACCATGGTGACTGAGTTTCCTCAATTGAGATTTTCCAACATTCCCAACTTCCAGGTTTCACCATTTTTGGTGTCTTTATTTAATTATCTAATGACAATGAGTAGGAGTTCACTTATTACGCTGGTAAGAAAATTGACCCTCAGCTTCAATCCTCCACACATTTCTGGGTTATGTAGCTTTTGTTTATGTCTGTTACTCCACAGTGACTGTCTCAAAGATGCTAAAGAACTTCCTGGAAAAGGAAAAAACCATTATTACCAATGGCACTGCATAGTTATTACCTTTTTCCTGTCATGCTTTCAGCAATGGATTATGACCAATATGCATATGACCATATAACCATTTTGCTCATGACCATATGCACCCCTTTCCATTGCAAAGGCTGTACCCAGCTTGGATTTGGGATGTGGGTGAAGGGATTTATGCTCATATAAATAGTATTCCACTTTTCAGCTTAAGCTTCTGTGAACCAAATTGAGTCAGTCATTTCAGCACTTACTGGATTTGCGCTTCACTAAGGCTTTCACCAACTTTGACAGGCTTGATAGACCAGTTTCAATCAGCATCTTAACACCCACCTTCAACTCTCTTATTTTTACTCTGAAAAACAAGACTGTGAAAGGGACATTGTTGAAAATTAAAAAAAAACACTTGCTTTTCAAATAATTTTCTCCATGAACCATAGAATCATAGAATTGTTGGGGTTGGAAATGACCTCTAGGATCTTTGAGTTCACCTGCCAAGATGCCAAGGCCACCATTAGCCCATGTCCTGAAGTGCCATATCCATATGGCTTTTAAATCCATTCAAGAATTATGACTCCACCAGTTTACTGGGCAGCTGTGCCAGGGCAGGACAACCTTTTCAGTGAAGACCTAATTTAGTCAAAGTATGGAACCATGAGAACAGAAAGTTCTTGTAACAAAAATCGGTTCATTATATTTGGCATCCCCTGTATTCTAATCAACTTTAAACCAATACTTGGAGACTTGTGCATCCCAGCAGAAGAATCAAAGAACAGAAAGCACATACAGGTCTATTTATCATTAAAGTCACTGGGTGTTTTTCCCATTTCATTGTACTGGCTTGGACTGGTATAGAGTTAGGTGTCTCACAGTAGCTCACATGGTCCAATGTTTGGATATGTGATTAAAATAGTGTTGATAACACATTAATATTTTAGTTATTATTGCTGAACTGTGCTGAACTGTGTCTGCCCCACCAGTGAGTAGTGTGGGGGTGTGCAAGAAGACAGGAGGCAGAAGAGCTGGGACACCAAAGGGATATTCCACAGCATATGATGTCAAGCTCAGCAACAAAACCAGGAAAATTAAGTTTTCAGGGGCTACCTTTGCTCAGGGACTGACTGGGCTTTGGCCAACTGGTGATGAACAAGAAGGAATTTTTTACATAATTTATTTTTCTTGATTTTGTTTTCCTTCGAGTTGTTGTTGTTGTTTTTTGCTTCCCCTCCCCCCCCCCTTTTTTCCTGATTAAAATCTCTCCACCCAAATTTTTTTGCATTTTTGCATTTTTACCCTTCCAATTCCCTCCTCCATCCCACCAGGAGGGATCATTTTACTGAAGCCAGAGATTCATAAAAGGACTCATGAAAATCTGTTACTGCATGGCAGTGTGGTGTTTTGTGTTACGATATCTGGCTAGCAGTTACTCACTTAGACAGTGATGAGAGGAATGATGATGAGATGGGGAGTACAACCAACCTCATTCATCTGATTCAGCCACCCAAAAAACATCAAAGGTGTTTCAGCATGTGAAACAATCTTCCAAGTGCTATACAGGCTAAGGAGGACTGTGGCATAAAACTTATTATGGGTGTGTGCATGAGGGGAGAAATTTGGAGAATGAACAGGAAATTACTTCATATAGGATAGTTCTCATTAGGACTGCTTGTAACTTAGATATTCCCTCACCTTCCCAGGGACCAGTGTGTGAGGCTTACCAGTCTGTAGTTCTCTGGAGCCTCTTACCGTTTTCAAAGACAGGAGCATTTTACTTTGTTTTAGTCCTCAGGTATCTCTCCCAGTCACCATGATCATTCAAAGATTATTGAGAATGGCCTGACAGTGATATCAGCCAGCGTCCTCAGCACTCATGGGTTCATGGGCGGGTTCACGGACAGGGGGATTGGAACTAGATAATCTTTAAGGCCCCTTCCAACCCAAACCATTCCATGCTTCTATAATTCTTTGGTTCTATAACTTACATATGTCTGTTATTCCCTGACCTGATCTTCTTTCATCAAGGATGCACCATCCTGACTCCAGTCTCCCTCTGATCTCTAGGGCCTGGAATTTCTGAAGCTTGGTCTTGCTTGTGAAGACCAAGGCAAAGGAGTCATCAACCTTTTCCATGTCCTGCATCACCAGGTTCCTCAGCTCATTCACCAATGAGTTGTGTGTGCCTTTTGTCACATGGGTACCTACAGAAACCCTCCTTGTTGTCTTTGACATCCCTGACCAGATGCAATTCCATTTCAGCTTTGGTTTTCACAACTGCATATCTGCATGCTCAGACAGAGCATGAAGATTTGAAAAATAATAATTCTTCATTACCTCATGCACTTTTGTCCTGTAAACTGTCAGCCAGATGCTTTAGGGAATATACCTGTATGGCCAATCAAAACACTTCCACCCACACCCAGGCGTGCACATACATGCACCACACACTGCCGGAATTCTCTGAAGAAGCAAGCAGAGGCCAGGAGCCCTGGAGGCTCAGGGGAGGATGATGGAGCAACTGTTCACAGCTATTGCAAAAGAAACCAAAATCATCTCAATATGAAAGGAAACTGCAGGTGTTCATTGTTTTATTTTGACAAAAGAGCAGAAACTAGAACAACTAGTTGCACATTTAGAAATGCAGGGTTATAGCAAGGTAAAACTAATTTTAGAGTTATGCTCACATAGCTTGTGTATTTATGAGGGTGGAAGCTTGCCAGGCCCAGTAGTGTGACAGCCTGGATGAGACGTGTATGTCCAACCACACAGTTGCAGACCCTGACCACTCAGGGACACTTTTGCCTGCCTGAATCCTGGAAGTGGACCATTCCCCAAAAGAACTGTGGCCTGGAGACAGCCCATACTAGAGCAGATTTATTCTGAAGGACTGTTGCCCCAGTGAGGACATCCACTGGAGCAGGGGAAAAATGGGAGGAGGAAGAAACAGCAAAGGCAAACTCTTACAAACTGACAACAACCATCCACTGGTCAGCAAAGGGAGGATATAGAAGTTTCAGGAACGAATCATAGAATCCTTTAGGTTTCAAAGAACCCTTAAGATCTTCACCATTAAGTCAT